>NC_060185.1:8253289-8453289 GCF_021184085.1 Oncorhynchus gorbuscha | reverse complement strand
ATTATTATTATATTATTAGGTGACAGTAGCATGGGAGGTGACAGTAGCATGGGAGGTGACAGTAGCATGGGAGTGACTTGTATTTTGGTATTTGGTATTTTATTAGGATCCAACCATTAGCTGTTACAAAAGCAGCAACATCTCTTCCTGGGGTCCAACACAAAACATGAAACATATTCAGAATGACATAATACAGAACATTAATAGACAAGAACCGCTCAAGGACAGAACTACGTCAGAAAATGTGAAAGGAAACATAGGACCTACATATCAATGTATACACACAAACTATCTAGGTCAAATAGGGGAGAGGCGTTGTGCCGCGAGGTGTTGCTTCGTCTGTTTTAAAAAAAACAGGTTTGCTGTTTATTTGAGCAATATGAGATGGAAGGGAGTTCCATGCAATAAGTGCTCTATATAATACTGTACGCTTTCTTGAATTTGTTCTGGATTTTTAGGGACTCTGAAAAGACCCCTGGTGGCATGTCTGGTGGGAAAAGTGTGTCAGAGCTGTGTGTAAATTGACTATGCAAACAATTTGGGATTTTCAACACATTAATGTTTCTTATAAAAAGAAGCATGGGAGGTGACAGTAACATGGGAGGATGACAGTAACATGGGAGGTGACAGTAGCATGGGAGGTGACAGTAGCATGGGAGGTGACAGTAGCATGGAAGATAACAGTAACATGGGAAGGGCGAGTGTAACATGGGAGGTGACAGGTGCATGGGAGGTGACAGTAACATGGGAGGTGACAGTAACATGGGAGGTGACAGTAACATGGGAGGTGACAGGAGCATGGGAGGTGACAGTAGCATGGGAGGTGACAGTAACATGGGAGGTGACAGGAGCATGGGAGGTGACAGTAGCATGGGAGATGACAGTAACATGGGAGGTCGACAGTAGCATGGGAGGTGACAGTAACATGGGAGGTGACAGTAACATGGGAGGTGACAGGAGCATGCGAGCTGACAGGAGCATGGGAGATGACAGTAACATGGGAGGTGACAGTAGCATGGGAGATGACAGTAACATGGGAGGTGACAGTAACACGGGAGGTGACAGTAACATGGGAGGTGACAGTAGCATGGGAGGTGACAGTAACATGGGAGGTGACAGTAGCCTGTAAGATAACAGTAACATGGGAGGTGACAGTAGCATGGAAGAGAACAGTAACATGGGAGCTGACAGTAGCATGGGAGGTGACAGTAGCATGGAAGATAACAGTAACATGGGAGGTGACAGTAGCATGGAAGATAACAGTAACATGGGAGGTAACAGTAGCATGGAAGATAACAGTAGCTTGGAAGATAACAGTAACATGGGAGATGACAGTAGCATGGGAGATGACAGTAACATGGGAGGTGACAGTAACATGGGAGATGACAGTAGCATGGGAGGTGACAGTAGCATGGGAGGTGACAGTAACATGGGAGCTGACAGTAACATGGGAGCTGACAGTGACATGGGAGGTGACAGTGACAGGAGCATGGGAGGTGACAGGAGCATGGGAGGTGACTGGAGCATGGTAGGTAACAGGAGCATGGGAGGTGACAGTAGCATGGGAGGTGAAAGTAGCATGGGAGGTGACAGTAACATGGGAGGTGACAGTAACATGGGAGGTGACAGTAACATGGGAGGTGACAGTAACATGGGAGATGACAGTAGCATGGGAGATGACAGTAGCATGGGAGGTGACAGTAGCACGGGAGGTGACAGTAACACAGGAGGTGACAGTAGCATGGGAGGTGACAGTAGCATGTGAGGTGACAGTAGCATGGGAGGTGACAGTAGCATGGGAGGTGACAGTAGCATGGGAGGTGACAGTAGCATGGGAGGTGACAGTAACATGGGAGGTGACAGTAGCATGGGAGGTGACAGTAGCATGGGCGGTGACAGTAGCATGGGAGGTGACAGTAGCATGGGAGGTGACAGTAGCATGGGAGGTGACAGTAGCATGGGAGGTGACAGTAACATGGGAGGTGACAGTAACATGGGAGGTGACAGTAGCATGGGAGGTGACAGTAGCATGGGAGGTGACAGTAACATGGGAGGTGACAGTAGCATGGAAGATAACAGTAACATGGAAGATAACAGTAACACGGGAGGTGACAGTAGCATGGAAGATAACAGTAGCATGGAAGATAACAGTAACATGGGAGGTGACAGTAGCATGGGAGGTGACAGTAACATGGGAGATAACAGTAGCATGGAAGATAACAGTAACATGGGAGGTGACAGTAGCATGGAAGATAACAGTAACATGGGAGGTGACAGTAGCATGGAAGATAACAGTAACATGGGAGGTGACATTAGAATGGAAGATAACAGTAACATGGGAGGTGACAGTAGCATGGAAGATAACAGTAACATGCGAGGTTTGAGTAACATTTCAGCTCATACATTAAAAAAAAGAAATTGCTAATTAAATACTATTCCTAATCTGATCACGTGACCTAATTCCAAGATTGCGTTGAGATGATGTCTACATTATTGAGATATTTGTTTTCTCAGGACTCATAACACGTCTGTCATATTCTTATTGTTTTATTGAACCAAAAGTGTGAGCACGTTCAGGGCTGTCTTTGTGTCTTTGCCGGTCTGGTGGTGAATGTGATCGTCAACTGTACTGAATATATCCTACAGCTTTATTTCTGCCTCTGTCAGTAACGCTAAGGCTGCGGATCCAGATGTTTTAGCTCGTTTGTGTAAAAGGAGATCGGTAGATCTCCAGAACGTTCGCATCCCCAAGTTGGCGCCCAATTACCTACATATATCCTGGTCTTAAGTAGTATAAAGGAAATAGTGTGCCCTAAGACACAGTCTCACTCTAGTCTGGTCATGTTATGTAGGCGTTGATGGCGTTTCGTCTGCCTGGATTTAACCCTAATGTTTTCCACACACTCTTTGAACCCTGGGTGTAACACACTGTGTCTGTGTGTCAAATGGCACCCTAATCCCTACATATAGTTTGGGCACTACTTTTGACCAGAGCCCTGTGTCCTGCTTGAAAGTAGGGCACTATAAAGGGAATTAGGGTGTCATTTGGGATGCAATAGATATCAAACCTTCTTTTTTTTTTACACCGATTTCATGGTATACAATTGGTAGTTACAGTCTTGTGTCATCGATGCAACTCCCGTACGGACTCGAGAGAGGCGAAGGTCGAGAGCCAATGCGTCCCCCGAAACACAACACAGCCAAGCCTCACCCGCTTCTTGACACAACGCCCACTTAACCCAGAAGCCAGACGCACCAATGTGCCAGAGGGAACACCGTACACCTGGCGACCATGTCAGCGTGCACTGCGCCCAGCTCGCCACAGGAGTCGCTAGTGAGTGATTGGACATCCCTGCCAGCCAAACTCTCCTCTAACCCGGATGACACTGGGCCAATTGTGCGCTGCCCCATGGGTCTCCCGGTCGCGGTCGGCTGCGACAGAGCCTGGTCTTGAACACAGAATCTCTAGTGGCACTGCGATGCAATGCCTTAGACCACTGTGCCACTCGGGGGGCCTAAATTACTCTTGTTGAACGGCTCTGGCTGTGGCTGGCTGTGGCTGCTGGCTGTGCCTGGCTGTGGCTGCTGGCTGTAGCTGGTTGTGGCTGTGGCTGCTGGCTGTAGCTGGCTGTGGCTGGCTGTGGCTGCTGGCTGTAGCTGGTTGTGGCTGGTTGTGGCTGTGGCTGGTTGTGTCTGGCTGTGGCTGGTTGTGGCTGTGGCTGGTTGTGGCTGACTGTGGCTGTGGCTGGCTGAAAATGGTTGTGGCTGTCTGTGGCTGGTTATGGCAGTGGCTGGCTGTGGCTGTGGATGGCTGTGGCTGGTTTTGGCTGTCTGTGGCTGGTTGTGGCTGTGGCTCTGGCTGTGGTTGGCTGTGGCTGGCTGTGGCTGTGGCTGGTTTTGGTTGTCTGTGGCTGGCTGTGGCTGTGGCTGGCTGAAAATGGTTGTGGCTGGTTTTGGCAGTCTGTGGCTGGTTGTGGCTGTGGCTGGTTGTGACTGTCTTTGGCTGGTTATGGCAGTGGCTGGCTTTGGCTGGCGCTGGCTGTGGCTGTGGCTGGCTGTGGCTGGCTGTGGCTGGCTGTGGCTGTGGCTGGTTGTGGTTGTGGCTGTGGCTGTGGCTGGCTGTGGCTTGCTCTGGCTATGGCTGGCTGTGGCTGGTTGTGGCTGTTGGCTGTGACTGGTTGTGGCTGGCTGTGGCTGTGCCTCACTGTAGCTGGTTGTGGCTGGCTGTGGCTTTGCCTGGCTGTAGCTAGCTGTGGCTGTGCCTGGCTGTAGCTGGCTGTGCCTGGCTGTGGCTGTGGCTGGCTGTGGCTGTGCCTGGCTGTAGCTGGTTTTGCTGGCTGTGGCTGTGGCTGTGGCTGTGCCTGGCTGTGGCTGGCTGTGGCTGGTTGTGGCTGTGGCTGGCTGTGGCTGTGGCTGTGGCTGTGGCTGTGGCTGTGGCTGTGGCTGGCTGTGGCTGTAGCTGGATGTGGCTGGCTGTGGCTGTGCCTGGCTGTAGATGGTTTTGCTGGCTGTGGCTGTGGCTGTGCCTGGCTGTGGCTGGCTGTGGCTGGCTGTGGCGGTGCCTGGCTGTGGCTGTGTCTGAGTGTGGCTGGCTCTGGTTGGCTGTGCCTGGCTTTGTCTGGCTGTGGCTGTATCTGTGTCTGGCTGGCTGTGGCTGTGCCTGGCTGTGGCTAGCTGTGGCTGTGGTTGTATCTGTGTCTGGCTGGCTGTGGCTGTGGGTGGCTGTGGCTGGCTGTGGCTGTGGGTGGCTGTGGGTGGCTGGGGCTGTGGCTGGTTGTGGCTGTGGCTGGCTGTGGCTGTGGCTGGTTGTGGCTGGCTGTGGCTGGTTGTGGCTGGCTGTGGCTGGTTGTGGCTGGCTGTGGCTGGTTGTGGCTGTGGCTGGTTGTGGCTGTGGCTGGCTGTGGCTGTGCCTGGCTGTAGCTGGTTTTGCTGGCTGTGGCTGGTTGCCTGGCTGTGGCTGGCTGTGCCTGGCTGTGGCTGGCTGTGGCTGTGGCTGGCTGTGGCTGTAGCTGGCTGTGGCTGGCTGTGGCTGTGCCTGGCTGCTGGTTTTGCTGGCTGTGGCTGTGGCTGTGGCTGTGCCTGGCTGTGCCTGGCTGTGCCTGGCTGTGGCTGGCTGTGGCTGTGGCTGGCTGTGGCTGTAGCTGGATGTGGCTGGCTGTGGCTGTGCCTGGCTGTAGCTGGTTTTGCTGGCTGTGGCTGTGGCTGTGCCTGGCTGTGGCTGGCTGTGGCTGGCTGTGGCTGGCTGTGGCGGTGCCTGGCTGTGGCTGTGTCTGGCTGTGGCTGGCTCTGGTTGGCTGTGCCTGGCTTTGTCTGGCTGTGGCTGTATCTGTGTCTGGCTGGCTGTGGCTGTGCCTGGCTGTGGCTAGCTGTGGCTGTGGCTGTATCTTTGTCTGGCTGGCTGTGGCTGTGGCTGGCTGTGGCTGGCTGTGGCTGTGGGTGGCTGTGGCTGGTTGTGTCTGGCTGTGGCTGGCTGTGGCTGTGGCTGGTTGTGGCTGTGGCTGGCTATGGCTGGCTGTGGCTGGCTGAAAATGGTTTTGGCTGTCTGTGGCTGTGGCTGGCTGTGGCTGGTTGTGGCTGGCTGTGGCTGGTTGTGGCTGTGGCTGGTTGTGGCTGTGGCTGGTTGTGACTGTCTTTGGCTGGTTGTGGCTGTGGCTAGCTGTGGCTGTGGCTGGTTGTGGCTGTGGCTGCTAGCTGTGTTTGGCTGTGGCTGGCTGTGGCTGTGGCTGGCTGAAAATGGTTGTGGCTGGTTTTGGCTGTCTGTGGCTGGTTGTAGCTGTGGCTGGTTGTGACTGTCTTTGGCTGGTTGTGGCAGTGGCTGGCTTTGCCTGGCTGTGGCTGTGGCTGGTTGTGGCTGGCTCTGGCTGTGGCTGCTAGCTGTGTTTGGTTGTGGCTGGCTGTGGCTGGCTGTGGCTGGCTGTGGCTGGCTGAAAATGGTTGTGGCTGGCTTTTGGCTGTCTGTGGCTGGTTGCTGGCTGTGGCTGGTTGTGACTGTCTTTGGCTGGTTATGGCAGTGGCTGGCTGTGGCTGGCTTTGGCTGGCTCTGGCTATGGCTGGCTGTGGCTGACTGTGGCTAGCTGTGGCTGTGGCTAGATGTGGCTGTGGCTGGCTGTGGCTGTGCCTGGCTGTAGCTGGTTTTGCTGGCTGTGGCTGTGGCTGTGGCTGTGGCTGTGCCTGGCTGTGGCTGTGGCTGGCTGTGGCTGTGGCTGTGGCTGGCTGTGGCTGTGGCTGGCTGTGGCTGTAGCTGGATGTGGCTGGCTGTGGCTGTGCCTGGCTGTAGCTGGTTTTGCTGGCTGTGGCTGTGGCTGTGCCTAGCTGTGGCTGGCTGTGGCTGTGGCGGTGCCTGGCTGTGGCTGTGTCTGGCTGTGGCTGGCTCTGGTTGGCTGTGCCTGGCTTTGTCTGGCTGTGGCTGTATCTGTGTCTGGCTGGCTGTGGCTGTGCCTGGCTGTGGCTAGCTGTGGCTGTGGCTGTATCTTTGTCTGGCTGGTTGTGGCTGTGGCTGGCTGTGGCTGTGGGTGGCTGTGGCTGGTTGTGTCTGGCTGTGGCTGGCTGTGGCTGTGGCTGGTTGTGGCTGTGGCTGGCTATGGCTGGCTGTGGCTGGCTGAAAATGGTTTTGGCTGTCTGTGGCTGTGGCTGGCTGTGGCTGGCTGTGGCTGGTTGTGGCTGGCTGTGGCTGGTTGTGGCTGTGGCTGGTTGTGGCTGTGGCTGGTTGTGGCTGGCTGTGGCTGGTTGTGGCTGTGGCTGGTTGTGGCTGGCTCTGGCTGTGGCTGCTAGCTGTGTTTGGTTGTGGCTGGCTGTGGCTGGCTGTGGCTGGCTGTGGCTGGCTGAAAATGGTTGTGGCTGGTTTTGGCTGTCTGTGGCTGGTTGTGGCTGTGGCTGGTTGTGACTGTCTTTGGCTGGTTATGGCAGTGGCTGGCTGTGGCTGGCTTTGGCTGGCTCTGGCTATGGCTGGCTGTGGCTGACTGTGGCTAGCTGTGGCTGTGGCTAGATGTGGCTGTGGCTGGCTGTGGCTGTGCCTGGCTGTAGCTGGTTTTGCTGGCTGTGGCTGTGGCTGTGGCTGTGCCTGGCTGTGGCTGGCTGTGGCTGGTTGTGGCTGCTGGCTGTGGCTGTGGCTGTGGCTGTGGCTGGCTGTGGCTGTGGCTGGCTGTGGCTGTAGCTGGATGTGGCTGGCTGTGGCTGTGCCTGGCTGTAGCTGGTTTTGCTGGCTGTGGCTGTGGCTGTGCCTAGCTGTGGCTGGCTGTGGCTGTGGCGGTGCCTGGCTGTGGCTGTGTCTGGCTGTGGCTGGCTCTGGTTGGCTGTGCCTGGCTTTGTCTGGCTGTGGCTGTATCTGTGTCTGGCTGGCTGTGGCTGTGCCTGGCTGTGGCTAGCTGTGGCTGTGGCTGTATCTTTGTCTGGCTGGCTGTGGCTGTGGCTGGCTGTGGCTGTGGGTGGCTGTGGCTGGTTGTGTCTGGCTGTGGCTGGCTGTGGCTGTGGCTGGTTGTGGCTGTTGCTGGCTGAAAATGGTTTTGGCTGTCTGTGGCTGTGGCTGGCTGTGGCTGGCTGTGGCTGGTTGTGGCTGGCTGTGGCTGGTTGTGGCTGTGGCTGGTTGTGACTGTCTTTGGCTGGTTGTGGCTGTGGCTAGCTGTGGCTGTGGCTGGTTGTGGCTGTGGCTGCTAGCTGTGTTTGGCTGTGGCTGGCTGTGGCTGTGGCTGGCTGAAAATGGTTGTGGCTGGTTTTGGCTGTCTGTGGCTGGTTGTGGCTGTGGCTGGTTGTGACTGTCTTTGGCTGGTTGTGGCAGTGGCTGGCTTTGCCTGGCTGTGGCTGTGGCTGGTTGTGGCTGGCTCTGGCTGTGGCTGCTAGCTGTGTTTGGTTGTGGCTGGCTGTGGCTGGCTGTGGCTGGCTGAAAATGGTTGTGGCTGGTTTTGGCTGTCTGTGGCTGGTTGTGGCTGTGGCTGGTTGTGACTGTCTTTGGCTGGTTATGGCAGTGGCTGGCTGTGGCTGGCTTTGGCTGGCTCTGGCTATGGCTGGCTGTGGCTGACTGTGGCTAGCTGTGGCTGTGGCTAGATGTGGCTGTGGCTGGTTGTGTCTGTGGCTGGTTGTGGCTGTGGCTGTGGATGTGGCTGGTTGCGGTTGGAACTGTGGCTGGTTGTGGCTGGCTGTGGCTTGCTCTGGCTATGGCTGGCTGTGGCTGGTTGTGGCTGTTGGCTGTGACTGGTTGTGACTGGCTGTGGTTGTGCCTGGCTGTAGCTGGCTGTGGCTGTGCCTGGCTGTAGCTGGCTGTGCCTGGCTGTGGCTGTGTCTGGCTGTGGCTGGCTGTGGCTGCTGGCTGTAGCTGGTTGTGGCTGGCTGTGGCTGTGCCTGGCTGTAGCTGGTTTTGCTGGCTGTGGCTGTGGCTGTGCCTGGCTGTGGCTGGCTGTGCCTGGCTGTGGCTGTGTCTGGCTTGGGCTGGTTGTGGCTGTGGCTGGCTGTGGCTGGCTGTGCCTGGCTGTGCCTGGCTGTGGCTGTGGCTGGCTGTGGCTGGCCGTGCCTGGCTGTGGCTGGCTGTGGCTGTGGCTGTGGCTGGCTGGGGCTGGTTGTGGCTGCCTGTGGCTGCCTGTGGCGGTGCCTGGCTGTGGCTGTGTCTGGCTGTGGCTGGCTCTGGCTCTGGTTGGCTGTGCCTGGCTTTGTCTGGCTGTGGCTGTATCTGTGTCTGGCTGGCTGTGGCTGTGCCTGGCTGTGGCTAGCTGTGGCTGTGGCTGTGGCTGTGGCTGGCTGTGGCTGGTTGTTGGCTGGGGCTGGGGCTGTCTGTGGCTCTGGTTGTCTGTGGCTGGCTGTGGCTGGCTGTGTCTGTGGCTGGTTGTGGCTGGTTGTGGCTGGCTGTGGCTGCTGGCTCTGGCTGGTTGTGGCTGTGGCTGGCTGTGGCTGGCTGTGGCTGGCTGTGGCTGGTTGTGGCTGTGGCTGTGGCTGGCTGTGGCTGGTGCTGTTGCTGTGGCTGGCTCTGACTATGGCTAGCTGTGTCTGGTTGTGGCTGGGGCTGTGGCTGGCTGTGGCTGTGGCTGGCTGTGGCTGGTTGTGGTTGGCTGTGGCTGGCTGTGGCTGGCTGTGGCTGTGGCTGCTGGCTGTGGCTGGTTGTGTCTGGCTGTAGCTGGTTGTAGCTGACTGTGGCTGGCTGTGGCTGTGCCTGGCTGTGGCTGTGCCTGGCTGTGGCTGGTTGTGGCTGTGGCTGTGCCTGGCTGTGGCTGGTTGTGGTGGTCTGTGGCTGGCTGTTGCTGTCTGTGTCTGGCTGTGGCGGTTCCTGGCTGTGGCTGGCTCTGGTTGGCTGTGTCTGGCTGTGGCTGACTCTGGTTGGCTGTGTCTGTGTCTGGCTGGCTGTGGCTGTGGCTGGTTGTGGCTGGTTTTGGCTGTCTGTGGCTGGCTATGGCTGGTTGTGGCTGGCTTTGGATGGCTGTGGCTGGCTGTGGCTGGCTGTGGCTGGCTGTGGCTGGCTGTAGCTGGTTGTGGCTGGCTGTGGCTGGCTGTAGCTGGTTGTGGCTGGCTGTGGCTGTGCCTGGCTGTAGCTGGTTTTGCTGGCTGTGGCTGTGGCTGGCTGTGGCTGGCTGTGGCTGGCTGTAACTGGTTTTGCTGGCTGTGGCTGTGCCTGCCTGTGGCTGGCTGTGGCTGGCTGTGGATGTGGCTGGTTGTGGCTGTGGCTGGTTGTGGCAGGCTGGGGCTGGTTGTGGCTGAATGTGGCTGTATCTGTGTCTGGCTGGCTTTGGATGGCTGTGCCTGGCTGTGGCTGGTTGTGGGTGGTTGTGGATGTGGCTGGTTGTGGCCCTCCATTCCCACCAACCTGGCAGTATACAGACCAGAAATTATTGTGTTTAATTTAAATAAAATTCCGACAGGTTCTGGTCTCAGCTCATTTTCACCATTTGTTATGGTTTTATTCTCCTCTCCTCTCCTCTCCTCTCCTCTCCTCTCCTCTCCTCTCCTCTCCTCTCCTCTCCTCTCCTCTCCTCTCCTCTCCTCTCCTCTCCTCCTCTCCTCTCCTCTCCTCTCCTCTCCTCTCCTCTCCTCTCCTCTCCTCTCCTCTCCTTTAGAAATCTATCAATGGTACCAGCTGCAGCAGGACTCTTTGGCATGAGTTCTCTCATTTTATACACAGTCAGAAGGTCACATGACACCGTCTCCAAAGTGAGAGGGCAAAACTAAACACAGTTGCGCATGTATCTACATTCAGTTGTACAATACGTTTCTATAGTGACACGGATGTCCCCAATACAGTGCTGTTATAGCTCATATTCAGCAATGATTTGTCGTTGATTCACTATATTTATAAAAGTATGTGTACACCCCTTCAAATGAGTGGATTCAGCGATTTCAGCCACACCTGTTGCTGACAGGTGTATACAATTGAGCACACAGCCACGCAATCTCCATTGACAAACATTGGCGGTAGAATGGCCTTACTGAAGAGCTCAGTGACTTTCAACGTGGCACCGTCGTAGGACGCCACCTTTCCGAAAAGTCACTTCGTCAAATATCTGTCCTGCTAGAGCTGCTCCGGTCAACTGTAAGTGCTGTTATTTGTGAAGTGGAAATGTCTAGGAGCAACAACGGTTCAGTCGCGAAGTGGTAGGCCACACAAGCTCACAGAACGGGACCGCCGAGTGCTGAAGTGCAACGAGTCTGTCCTCAGTTGCAACACTCACTACCGAGTTCCAAACTGCCTCTGGAAGCTACGTCAGCACAATAACTGTTTGTCGGGAGCTTCATGAAATGGGTTTCCATGACCGAGCGGTCGCACACAAGCCTTAGATCATCATGCGCAATGACAAGCGTCGGCTGGAGTGGCGTAAAGCTCACCGCCATTGGACTCTGGAGCAGTGGAAACGCTTTCTCTGGAGTGATTATTACGGTTCACCATCTGGCAGTCCAACGGTCGAGTCTGGGTTTGGCAGATGCCAGGAGATCGCTACCTGCCCCAATGCATAGTGCCAACCGTAAAGTTTGGTGGAGAAGGAATAATGGTCTGGGGCTGTTTTTTTTATGGTTCAGGCTAGTCCCCTTAGTTCTAGTGAAGGGAAATCTTAACGCTACAGCATAAAATTACATTCTATACGATTCTGTGCTTCCAACTTTGGCAACAGTTTGGGGAAGGCCCTTTCCTGTTTCAGCACGGCAATGCCCCTGCGCACAAAGCGAGGTCCATACAGAAATGGTTTGTGGAGATCAAAGTGGAAGAACTTGACTGGCCTGAACAGAACCCTGACCTCAAACCCATTGGGATGAATTGGAACGGTGACTGCGAGCCAGGCCTAATCGCCCAACATCAGTGCCCAACCTCACTAATGCTCTTGTGGCTGAATGGAAGCAAGTCCACGCAGCAATGTTCCAACATCTAGTGGAAAGCCTTCCCAGAAGAGTGGAGGCTTTTATAGCAGCAAAGGGGGGACCAACTCCATTTTAATGCCCATGATTTTGTAATGAGATTTTGTACAGAGAGAAAAATATGTCCCAAATGGTACCCTATTCCCTATATAGTGCACTACTTTAGACCAGAGCCCTATTCCCTATATAGTGCACTACTTTAGACCAGAGCCCTATTCCCTATATAGTGCACTACTTTTGACCAAAGCTCTTTTGGGACACAGTGCTAGCTCATACGTAATTGTGTTTAAAGGGACTATGGGCCCTGGTAGTGCACTATAAATGCAATAGATTGCCATTTGGAACTAATCCAAAGAGAGGAAACAGTTGTTGTGTTTGAACCCAGCCTCCCATGCCCTCCCTCCCTCCCTTTCTCTCTGTCTGTCTTGGCATGCTATGCACTGAGCAGACCCACTGATCCTTCTCTCTCTCTCTCTCTCTCTCTCTCTCTCTCTCTCTCTAGTTCTATGCCTCTCTCTCTCTCTCTCTCTCTCTCTCTAGTTCTATGCCTCTCTCTCTCTCTCTATGCCTCTCACTCTCTCTCTCTCTCTCTCTCTCTCTCTCTCTCTCTCTCTAGTTCTATGCCTCTCTCTCTCTCTCTCTCTCTCTATGCCTCTCACTCTCTCTCTCTCTCTAGTTCTATGCCTCTCTCTCTCTCTCTCTCTCTCTCTCTCTCTCTCTCTCTCTATGCCTCTCACTCTCTCTCTCTCTCTCTCTCTCTCTCTCTCTCTCTCTCTAGTTCTATGCCTCTCTCTCTCTCTCTAGTTCTATGCCTCTCTCTCTCTCTCTCTCTCTCTCTCTCTCTCTCTCTGCCTCTCACTCTCTCTCTCTCTCTCTATATATATATGCCTCTCTCTCTCTCTCTCTCTCTCTCTCTCTCTCTCTCTCTCTCTCTCTCTCTCTCTCTCTCTCTCTCTCTCTCTCTCTCTCTCTCTCTCTCCCTCTCCCTCCCTCTCTCTCTCTCTCTGTCTCTCTATCTCTAGGAGAGGGTATATTGGGTAAGGAGTGAAGGAGTAGGATAGTTCAGGGTATTGGGTAAGAGTAGATCATTAGTTTGTATTGAGCTGACTGCTGGAGAATTAAGGATGTTAATTAATGGATGAAGAGTTGTGAATGTCACAATACTTGTTTGTCTGTTGTTTGTTCTAAAAAGAATTCCCCAATTGCCCTGTGTAGGTTGCTATCTTTCCGGATGGGACGTTAAACGGCTGTTCTCACTCTCTGACGTCATTAAAGATCCCATGGCACTTATCGTAAGAGTAGGGGTGTTAACCCCGGTGTCCTGGTTAAATTCCCAATCTGGCCCTCAAACCATCATGGTTCTCCGAATCATCCCCAGCTTCCAATTGGCTCATTTATCTCCCCTGGAACTATTCCATAGGTCATTCAGTGGCACTGTGTGATGAAACGACTTGGGAGTATGTGACACGTTACACCACTTTAGGTTGGGACAAAGGCATAATTGGAATGATAAAGATAGATAATGATACAAAATAATGCATCCTACTCATTCTTCTTCTTCTGTAATAATTATGTATTTTTCACCGCCTCCCTGTCCCACTCTTCTCTGCTGTTTCTCCAGGGGGTATCTTTGAGACCCTTGAGAATGAGCCCATTAGTGTGGAGGAGCTGGCCTTTAAATTCGCTGCGACAAACATCAACAGGAACCGGACCTTAATGCCCAACACCACACTGACCTACGACATCCAGAGAATCAACCTCTTCGACAGCTTCGAAGCCTCCAGAAGAGGTAAGGATGATTGGTATTTGTATTTTTACATTGTAAGTTGTTTTATCCCGAGTCGCACCACATTTCCCTGGTCAAATCTCTGTCTGTATTTCCGTAGGGCCCTGGTCAAATCTCTGTCTGTATCCCCGTAGGGCCCTGGTCAAATCTCTGTCTGTATCCCCGTAGGGCCCTGGTCAAATCTCTGTCTGTATCCCCGTAGGGCCCTGGTCAAATCTCTGTCTGTATCCCCGTAGGGCCCTGGTCAAATCTCTGTCTGTATCCCATAGGGCCCTGGTCAAATCTCTGTCTGTATCCCCGTAGGGCCCTGGTCAAATCTCTGTCTGTATCAAATCTCTGTCCCCATAGGGCCCTGGTCAAATCTCTGTCTGTATCCCCATAGGGCCCTGGTCAAATCTCTGTCTGTATCCCCGTAGGGCCCTGGTCAAATCTCTGTCTGTATCCCATAGGGCCCTGGTCAAATCTCTGTCTGTATCCCCGTAGGGCCCTGGTCAAATCTCTGTCTGTATCCCCGTAGGGCCCTGGTCAAATCTCTGTCTGTATCCCCGTAGGGCCCTGGTCAGAAGTAATGCACTATATACAGTAACTTCAGAAAGTATTCACACCCTTGACTTATTCCACATTTTGTTGTGTTACAAAGTGGGATAAAAATGTTTTTAATTGTCATTTTTTTGTCAACGATATTCCTAAAATACTCTGCAACGTGAAAGTGGAAGAAAGATTCTAACATTTGTAAAAAGTCAAGAAAAATAAAACAGTTATATACAGTTGAAGAAATATAAATATAGGTACTGCAGCTACAGTTGAAGTCAGAAGTTTACATCCACTTAGGTTGGAGTCATTAAAACTAGTTTACATCCACTTAGGTTGGAGTCATTAAAACTAGTTTACATACACTTAGGTTGGAGTCATTAAAACTAGTTTACATACACTTAGGTTGGAGTCATTAAAACTAGTTTACATACACTTAGGTTGGAGTCATTAAAACTAGTTTACATACACTTAGGTTGGAGTCATTAAAACTAGTTTACATCCACTTAGGTTGGAGTCATTAAAACTAGTTTACATCCACTTAGGTTGGAGTCATTAAAACTAGTTTACATCCACTTAGGTTGGAGTCATTAAAACTAGTTTTTCAACCACTCCACACATTTCTTGTTAACAAACTATAGTTTTGGCAAGTCGGTTAGGACATCTACTTTGTGCATGACACAAGTAATTTTTCCAACAATTGTTTACAGACAGATTATTTCACTTATCAAATCAAATCAAATCAAATCAAATTTATTTATATAGCCCTTCGTACATCAGCTGATATCTCAAAGTGCTGTACAGAAACCCAGCCTAAAACCCCAAACAGCAAACAATGTAGGTGTAAAAGCACGGTGGCTAGGAAAAACTCCCTAGAAAGGCCAAACCCTAGGAAGAAACCTAGAGAGGAACCAGGCTATGTGGGGTGGCCAGTCCTCTTCTGGCTGTGCCGGGTGGAGATTATAACAGAACATGACCAAGATGTTCAAATGTTCATAGATGACCAGCAGGGTCAAATAATAATAATCACAGTAGTTGTCGAGGGTGCAGAAAGTCAGCACCTGTTCATTGCTAGAACACAATTGTCAGGTCTTACCATAGATTTTCAAGTAGTTTCAAATGAAAACTGTCACTCGGCCATTCAGGAACATTCACTGTCTTCTTGGTAAGCAACTCCAGTGAATATTTGGCCTTGTGTTTTAGGTTATTGTCCTGCTGAAAGTGGAATTAATATCTCAGTGTCTGGTGGAAAGCAGACTGAACCAGGTTTTCCTCTAGGATTTTGCCTGTCCTTAGCTTCCTTAGCTTCGTTTCTTTTTTATCCTGAAAACTCCCCCAGTCCTTAGTGATTACAAGCATTCCCATAACATGATGCAGCCACCACTATGCTTGTAAATATGAAGGGTGGTGCTCAGTAGTGTGTTGTGTTGGATTTGCCCCAAACATAGCACTTCGAATTCAGGACAAAAGGTAATTGCTTTGCCACATTCTTTGCAGTTGTACTTTTGTGCCTTGTTGCAAACAGGATGCATGTTTTGGAATATTTTTATTCTGTACAGGCTTCCTTTTTTCACTCTGTCAGGTTTGTATTGTTGAGTGACTACAATGTTGTTGATCCATCCTCAGTTTTCTCCCGTCAAAGCCATTAAACTCTGTAACTGTTTTAAAATTACAATTGGTCTCATGGTGAAATCCCTGAGCAGTTTCCTTCCTCTCTGGCAACTGAGTTCAGAAGGACACCTGTATCTTTGATGTGACTGGATGTATTGATACACCATCCAAAGTGTAATTAATAACTTCACCATGTTCAAAGGGATATTCAATGTTTTGAAATGTATTTTTAATTTTACCCATCTACCAATAGGTGCCCTTCTTTGCGAGGCATTGGGAAACCTCCCTGGTCTTTGTGGTTGAATCTGTGTTTGAAATTCACTGCTCGACTGAGAGACCTTACAGATAATTGTATGTGTGGGGGTACAGAGATGAGGTAGTCATTACAAAAATCATGTCAAACACTATTATTCCTCACAGACTGAGGCCATGCAACTTATTATGTGACTTGTTAAGCTAATTTCTACTCCTGATCTTATTTAGGGGTTGAATACTTAATAACAAGACATTTAAACTTTTTATTTTTTATTTTTTATTAATGTAAAAAAATATTGAAAAACATAATTCCACTTTGCCATCATAGGGCACTGTGTGTTTGCCAGTGAATGAAAATCTAAATGTTATCCATTTTAAATACAGGCTGTAAAACAATAAAATGTGGGAAGAGTCAAGGGGTGTGAATACTTTCTGAAGGTAATAAGAAACCATTTGGGATGCAGAAAATAACAGTCCCGCTCTACTGTCCCTTTCCCAGCCTGTGACCAGTTGGCTCTGGGTGTCGGGGCGGTGTTTGGCCCCTCTCACAGCTCTTCCGTCAGTGCTGTCCAGTCCATCTGCAATGCTCTGGAGGTGAGACACTATCACATACAGTGGTTCCTCCTTTAAAGGTGACACGAGTTTCCACACAGCGAGACTTAGAGGTACCCAGCGTCACGGCGTCATTGCTCCAGACCACCACAAGGGGGAGTTAGAGCACTCATTATGCATTTGGGTGCCAGGGTTTTTATATGACCAATCATATTGAGTGGTTCCAATGATGAATTTTGAAGCGAGCCACCCGTCCCTGGTGACTTTTCTTCAGCAAAGGTGGCTGACTAAACATTACGGAGGAAGCTAATTTAAGTAAT
The DNA here is from genome assembly GCF_021184085.1 of Oncorhynchus gorbuscha. Classification (NCBI taxonomy): domain Eukaryota; kingdom Metazoa; phylum Chordata; class Actinopteri; order Salmoniformes; family Salmonidae; genus Oncorhynchus; species Oncorhynchus gorbuscha. The sequence goes on along the minus strand of NC_060185.1, from coordinate 8,436,909 downwards.
TATAACGCCATAATGAGTCATGTAAAAAAAATACAATTGAGGGGAATATGTTAGTTAATGTAGAGACAAACTATTGTGCATATTTCTTTTGTCATAAAGTTAATTTACAAAAATCGCAATTTAGCAACCAAAAAAAATTCAGTAATATCCAATACCAGGTGTATCAAACTCCATTATTTGAATGATGCTGTGTCTGCATGTATGTATCACAATTATACACTTCAACAGTGTTTACCACTCCTGCTCCTGGGACATCAATGATTACACATTGTAACAATACAATAGACTAGAAACATGATTTAAGTCAAGGCTGATTTGTAATTCATATATACAGAATACAAAGTAGTACATCCTGCCAGCACACCCACAAGCGAGCCACTCAGGTGGAGAATGACGCATGTAAGAGAGCAGAAATGAGATTGGAGTAACAATCCAGGCTATTTGCTCTGAGGCAGGCATAATAATGTTATGAAACAAGCAGGGAGCAGGCTTCGAACCCTCAACATTCTAGCCCAAAGTCCAGCACGCTATCGTCTGTGCCCAAATTGATTAATTGGGGTTTGGGGCCGATTGTGGCTAAAAACACTTTATCAATTGGAATCTTTAACATGTGGAAAAGGGAAAAGGTATTATTCTTAGTTTTTCACAAGCGTAGCAGGATGGGCTATTAGATGAACAAGCATAGCAGGATGGTCTATTAGCTGAACAAGTATAGCAGGATGGGCTATTAGCTGAACAAGTATAGCAGGATGGGCTATTCGCTGAACAAGCATAGCAGGATGGGCTATTAGCTGAACAAGCATAGCAGGATGGGCTATTCGCTGAACAAGCATAGCAGGATGGGCTATTAGCTGAACAAGCATAGCAGGATGGGCTATTAGCTAAACAAGCATAGCAGGATGGGCTATTAGATGAACAAGCATAGCAGGATGGGCTATTAGCTGAACAAGCATAGCAGGATGGGCTATTATCTGAACAAGCATAGCAGGATGGCTATTAGCTATTAGCTGAACAAGCATAGCAGGATGGGCTATTAGCTGAACAAGCATAGCAGGATGGGCTATTAGCTGAGGATGGGCAAGCTGAACAAGCATAGCAGGATGGGCTATTAGCTGAACAAGCATAGCAGGATGGGCTATTAGCTGAACAAGCATAGCAGGATGGGCTATTAGCTGAACAAGCATAGTAGGATGGGCTATTAGCTGAACAAGCATAGCAGGATGGGCTATTAGCTGAACAAGCATAGCAGGATGGGCTATTAGCTGAACAAGCATAGCAGGATGGGCTATTAGCTGAACAATAACCTTTACTAAAGAATTGTCGGCTAGCCGAGCTAGGTGTTAACCCCCTTCCCCAACTTGCAACCAATCATTTGTAACTATCTATCCACATCTACCTACACACGATTAATGTTCTGAAAACAAACAAAAATATATATATACTGTTTAAGTCAGAAGTTTACATACACCTGATAGGTGAGAATTGTCTGTTAATTGAATGATTAGAATATTCCGCCCTGAAACATATAATCGTATGGAATTGATTAGAATGTATAAAATCATAATCAATAAATGTGTAGTTCTAGTCAGAATCAGGGTGAAACAATATGCCTTTATGGTATTTTAAACACAGACTGTCTGAGCTTGGTACCGACCTGACTAGAGATTTGGGAGAGAACGGGGAGTCTTAAGGACAAAGTCACTATCTCTGTCGGCTGGGTAGTGAGACAGACAGTGTAGCAGGACAAGATCACTATCTCTGTCAGCTGGGTAGTGAGACAGACAGTGTAGCAGGACAAGATCACTATCTCTGTCAGCTGGGTAGTGAGACAGACAGTGTAGCAGGACAAGGCCACTATCTCTGTCGGCTGGGTAGTGAGACAGACAGTGTGTGTAGCAGGACAAGGTCACTATCTCTGTCGACTGGGTAGTGAGACAGACAGTGTGTGCGTAGCAGGACATGTGTGTGCTTCTGTTTGTGTGCGTGTGCGTGTGCGTGTGCGTGTGTGTGCGTGTGTGTGTGCGTGTGCGTGTGCGTGTGTGTGTGTGTGTGCGTGCGTGCGTGTGTGCGTGCGTGAGAAGTCAGTATAAAATTAATGGTTTTGTATTCTTGACTTCAGAACGTTCTGTGAATAAACCTTTTTGACCATTTAGCCGGGCCTCCGTCTGTTTCATTCGACACATTCTGGTTTGCAGACTGAGAGTAATATAATTAAATTGGGTGATGTACCTGGAGAACATAATTCTCTTATCACCACCTTAGCCAAATAAATTTAAACTCAGTTTTTCACAATTCCTGACATTTAATCCTGGTAAAAATTCCTTGTCTTAGGTCAGTTAGGATCACCACTTTTCTTTAAGAATGTGAAATGTCAGAATAATAGTAGAGATAATGATTTATTTAAGCTTTCATCACATTCCCAGTGCATCAGGAGTTTACATACAAATCAAATCAAATGTATTTATATAGACCTTCGTACATCAGCTGATATCTCAAAGTGCTGTACAGAAACCCAGCCTAAAACCCCAAACAGCAAGCAATGCAGGTGTAGAAGCACGGTGGCTAGGAAAAACTCCAGAGAAAGGCCTGAACCTAGGAAGAAACCTAGAGAGGAACCAGGCTATGTGGGGTGGCCAGGCCTCTTCTGGCTGTGCCGTGTGGAGATTATAACAGACCATGGTCAAGATGTTCAAATGTTCATAAATGACCAGCATGGTCAAATAATAATAATCACAGGCAGAACAGTTGAAACTGGAGCAGCAGCACGGCCAGGTGGACTGGGGACAGCAAGGAGTCATCATGCCAGGTAGTCCTGAGGCATGGTCCTAGGTCTCAGGTCCTCCGAGAGAGAGAAAGAAAGAGAGAATTAGAGAGAACATACTTAAATTCACGCAGGACACCGGATAAGACAGGAGAAGTACTCCAGATATAACAAACTGACCCTAGCCCCCCGACACATAAACTACTGTAGCATAAATACTGGAGGCTGAGACAGGAGGGGTCAGGATACACTCAATTAGTATTTTGTAGCATTATCTTTCATTTGTTTAACCTGGGTAAAATGTATTGGGTAGCCTTCCACAAGCTTCCCACAATAAGTTAGGTGAATTTTGGCCCATTCCTCCTGACAGAGCTGTTGTAACTGAGTCAGGTTTGTAGGCCTCCTTGCTCACACACGCTTTTTCAGTTCTGCCCACACATTTTCTTTGGGATTGAGGTCAGGGCTTTGTGATGGCCACTCCAATAGCTTGACTTTGTTGTCCTTAAGCCATTTTGCCACAACTTTGGAGGTATGCTTGGGGTCATTGTCCATTTGGAAGACCCATTTGCGACCAAGCTTTAACTCCCTGACTGATGCCTTGAGATGTTTCTTCAGTATATCCACATAATTTTCCTTTCTCATGATGCCATCTATTTTGTGAAGTGCACCAGTCCCTCCTGCAGCAAAGCACCCCCACAACATGATTCTGCCAACCCCGTGCTTCATGGTTGGGATGGTGTTCTTCGGTTTGCAAGCCTCTCCCTTTTTCCTCCTAACATAATGATGGTCATTATGGCCAAACAGTTCTATTTTTGATTCATCAGAGGACCAGAGGACATTTCTCCAAAAAGTATGATCTTTATCCCCATGTGCTGTTGCAAACCGTAGTCTGGCTGTTTTATTGCGGTTTTGGAGCAGTGGCTTCTTCCTTGCAAAGCGGCCTTTCAGGTTATGTCAATATAGGACTCGTTTTACTGTGGATATAGATACTTTTGTACCTGTTTCCTCCAGCATTTTCACAAGGTCCTTTGCTGTTGATCTGGGATTGATTTGCACTTTTAGCACAAATGTACATTCATCTCTAGGAGACAGAACGCGTCTCCTTCCTGAGCAGTATGATGGCTGCGTGGTCCCATGGTGTTTAGAATTGCATACTATTGTTTGTACAGATGAACGTGGTACCTTCAGGCATTTGGAAATTGCTCCCAAGAATGAACCAGACTTGTGGAGGTCTACAATTATTTTTCTGAGGTCTTGGCTTATTTCTTTTGATTTTCCCATGATGTCAAGCAAAGAGGCACTGAGTTTGAAGGTAGGCCTTGAAATACATCCACAGCTACACCTCCAACTGACTCAAATGATGTCAATGTGATACGGAATCGCTATTATTTTAAATTTCTTAGAACACACTCAAGAACCTCCAGACGCTAACCAGCTAACTAGCTACAAGCTATTTAGTCACTGTTAGTTTAAAAAAACCTGGATAACACTCGCCAGTCCAGCTTCCCTACCCATCCACCGCTTCCCCCTGGACACTGATCTCTTGGCTACATATGTCCTGCAGGTGAATGAGGACCCAAAAGCGACTTGGCGAAAACAGAGTATTTAATCCAGAATAAACTTTACAAAACAAAAAGCATAATACTACACGTAAAGACGAGAACAGACTGGAGACTTGATCGAGAACTGCAGGTTGCCTCGGGAAGGCACTTGAACCTAGCAGACTCAGACACCTGCTCACCACGCAGCATCTGAGGGAAACACGACACGACAGGGCAAAACATAGACACAGCACGGTGAATTATATATGAGGATCCGACAGGGCAGGTACGGGAAACAAGGAGAGAAATAGGGACTCTAATCAGGGAAAAGGATCGGGAACAGGTGTGGGAAGACTAAATGATGATTAGGGGAATAGGAACAGCTGGGAGCAGGAACGGAACGATAGAGAGAAGAGAGAGCGAGAGAGTGAGAGAGGGAGGGGAGAGAGAGGGATAGAAAGAGGGAAAGAACCTAATAAGACCAGCAGAGGGAAACGAATAGAATGGGAAGCACAGGGACAAGACATGATAATAAATGACAAAACATGACAGTACCCCCCACTCACCGAGGGCCTCCTGGCGCACTCGAGGAGGAATCCTGGCGGCAACGGAGGAAATCATCAATGAGTGAACGGTCCAGCACGTCCCGAGACGGAACCCAACTCCTCTCCTCAGGACCGTAACCCCCAATCCACTAAGTATTGGTGACCCCGTCCCCGAGAACGCATGTCCATGATCTTATGTACCTTGTAAATAGGTGCACTCTCTACAAGGACGGGAGGGGGGAGGGAAGACGAACGGGGTGCGAAGAAAGGGCTTAACACAGGAGACATGGAAGACAGGATGGACGCGACGAAGATGTCGCGGAAGAAGCAGGGTCGCACAGCGACAGGATTGACGACCTGGGAGACACGGAACGGACCAATGAACCGCGGAGTCAACTTACGAGAAGCTGTCGTAAGAGGAAGGTTGCGAGTGGAAAGCCACACTCTCTGGCCGCAACAATACCTAGGACTCTTAATCCTGCGTTTATTGGCGGCTCTCACAGTCTGTGCCCTGTAGCGGCAAAGTGCAGACCTCACCCTCCTCCAGGTGCGCTCACAACGTTGGACAAATGCTTGAGCGGAGGGAACGCTGGACTCGGCAAGCTGGGAAGAGAATAGAGGAGGCTGGTAACCCAGACTACTCTGAAACGGAGATAACCCGGTAGCAGACGAAGGAAGCGAGTTGTGAGCGTATTCTGCCCAGGGGAGCTGTTCTGCCCAAGACGCAGGGTTTCTGAAAGAAAGGCTGCGTAGTATGCGACCAATCGTCTGATTGGCCCTCTCTGCTTGACCGTTAGACTGGGGATGAAACCCGGAAGAGAGACTGACGGACGCACCAATCAAACGACAGAACTCCCTCCAAAACTGTGACGTGAATTGCGGGCCTCTGTCTGAAACGGCGTCTAACGGGAGGCCATGAATTCTGAACACATTCTCGATAATGATTTGTGCCGTCTCCTTAGCGGAAGGAAGTTTAGCGAGGGGAATGAAATGTGCCGCCTTAGAGAACCTATCGACAACCGTAAGAATCACAGTCTTCCCCGCAGACAAAGGCAGACCAGTAATGAAGTCTAGGGCGATGTGAGACCATGGTCGAGAAGGAATGGGGAGCGGTCTGAGACGACCGGCAGGAGGAGAGTTACCCGACTTAGTCTGCGCGCAGTCCGAACAAGCAGCCACGAAACGGCGCGTGTCACGCTCCTGAGTCGGCCACCAAAATCGCTGGCGAATAGACGCAAGAGTGCCTCGAACACCGGGATGACCAGCTAACTTGGCAGAGTGAGCCCACTGAAGAACAGCCAGACGAGTGGAAACAGGAACGAAAAGGAGGTTACTAGGACAAGCGCGCGGCGACGCAGTGTGCGTGAGTGCTTGCTTAACCTGTCTTTCAATTTCCCAGACTGTCAACCCGACAACACGCCCATAAGGAAGAATCCCCTCGGGATCAGTAGAAGCCACAGAAGAACTAAACAGACGGGATAAGGCATCAGGCTTGGTGTTCTTGCTACCCGGACGGTAAGAAATCACAAACTCGAAACGAGCGAAAAACAACGCCCAACGAGCTTGACGGGCATTAAGTCGTTTGGCAGAACGGATGTACTCAAGGTTCTTATGGTCTGTCCAAACGACAAAAGGAACGGTCGCCCCCTCCAACCACTGTCGCCATTCGCCTAGGGCTAAGCGGATGGCGAGCAGTTCACGGTTACCCACATCATAGTTGCGCTCAGATGGCGACAGGCGATGAGAAAAATAAGCGCAAGGATGAACCTTATCGTCAGACTGGAAGCGCTGGGATAGAATGGCTCCCACGCCTACCTCTGAAGCGTCAACCTCGACAATGAATTGTCTAGTGACGTCAGGAGTAACGAGGATAGGAGCGGACGTAAAACGTTCTTATAGAAGATCAAAAGCTCCCTGGGCGGAACCGGACCACTTAAAACACGTCTTGACAGAAGTAAGAGCTGTGAGAGGGGCAGCAACTTGACCGAAATTACGAATGAAACGCCGATAGAAATTAGCGAAACCTAAAAAGCGCTGCAACTCGACACGTGACCTTGGAACGGGCCAATCACTGACAGCTTGGACCTTAGCGGAATCCATCTGAATGCCTTCAGCGGAAATAACGGAACCGAGAAAAGTAACGGAGGAGACATGAAAAGAGCACTTCTCAGCCTTTACGTAGAGACAATTCTCTAAAAGGCGCTGTAGAACACGTCGAACGTGCTGAACATGAATCTCGAGTGACGGTGAAAAAATCAGGATATCGTCAAGATAGACAAAAACAAAGATGTTCAGCATGTCTCTCAGAACATCATTAACTAATGCCTGAAAAACAGCTGGCGCATTGGCGAGACCAAACGGCAGAACCCGGTACTCAAAATGCCCTAACGGAGTGTTAAACGCCGTTTTCCACTCGTCCCCCTCTCTGATGCGCACGAGATGGTAAGCGTTACGAAGGTCCAACTTAGTAAAGCACCTGGCTCCCTGCAGAATCTCGAAGGCTGATGACATAAGGGGAAGCGGATAACGATTCTTAACCGTTATGTCATTCAGCCCTCGATAATTCACGCAGGGCGCAGAGTACCGTCCTTCTTCTTAACAAAAAGAACCCCGCCCCGGCCGGAGAGGAAGAAGGCACTATGGTACCGGCGTCAAGAGACACAGATAAATAATCCTCGAGAGCCTTACGTTCGGGAGCCGACAGAGAGTATAGTCTACCCCGAGGAGGAGTGGTCCCCGGAAGGAGATCAATACTACAATCATACGACCGGTGAGGAGGAAGGGAGTTGGCTCGGGACCGACTGAAGACCGTGCGCAGATCATGATATTCCTCCGGCACTCCTGTCAAATCGCCAGGTTCCTCCTGAGAAGTGGGGACAGAAGAAATGGGAGGGATGGCAGACATTAAGCACTTCACATGACAAGATACGTTCCAGGATAGGATAGAATTACAAGACCAATTAATAGAAGGATTATGACATACTAGCCAGGGATGACCCAAAACAACAGGTGTGAAAGGTGAACGAAAAATCAAAAAAGAAATAGTCTCACTGTGGTTACCAGATACTGTGAGAGTTAAAGGTAGTGTCTCAAATCTGATACTGGGAAGATGACTACCATCTAAGGCAAACATGGGCGTAGGCTTGTCTAACTGTCTGAAAGGAATGTTATGTTTCCGAACCCATGCTTCGTCCATGAAACAACCCTCAGCCCCAGAGTCAATCAAGGCACTGCATGTAGCACCCGAACCGGTCCAGCGTAGATGGACCGACATAGTAGTACAAGATCTAGATGAAGAGACCTGAGTAGTAGCGCTCACCAGTAGCCCTCCGCTTACTGATGGGCTCTGGCCTCTTACTGGACATGAATTAACAAAATGTCCATCAAATCCGCAATAGAGGCACAGGCGGTTGGTGATCCTCCGTTCCCTCTCCTTAGTCGAGATGCGAATCCCTCCCAGCTGCATGGGCTCAGTCTCAGAGCCAGAGGAGGGAGATGGTTGCGATGCGGAGCAGGGAAACACCGTTGATGCGAGCTCTCTTCCACGAGCCTGGTGACGAAGATCTACCCGTCGTTCTATGCGGATGGCGAGAGCAATCAAAGAGTCCACACTGGAAGGAACCTCCCGAGAGAGAATCTCATCTTTGACCACTGTGTGGAGTCCCTCCAGAAAACGAGCGAGCAGCGCCGGCTCGTTCCAGTCACTAGAGGCAGCAAGAGTACGAAACTCTATAGAGTAATCCGTTATGGATCGATCACCTTGGCATAGGGAAGCCAGGACCCTAGAAGCCTCCCCACCAAAAACTGAACGGTCAAAAACCCGAATCATCTCCTCTTTAAAGTTCTGGTAATTGTTAGAACAATCAGCCCTTGCCTCCCAGATAGCTGTGCCCCACTCTCGGGCCCGGCCAGTAAGGAGTGAAATGACGAAAGCAACCCGAGCTCTCTCTCTAGAGTATGTGTTGGGTTGGAGAGAGAACACAATCTCACACTGGGTGAGAAAGGAGCGGCACTCAGTGGGCTGCCCGGAGTAGCAAGGTGGGTTATTAACCCTAGGTTCTGGAGACTCGGCAGGCCAGGAAGTAACAGGTTGCACGAGACGAAGACTCTGGAACTGTCCAGAGAGGTCGGAAACCTGAGCGGCCAGGCTCTCCACGGCATGGCGAGCAGCAGACAATTCCTGCTCGTGTCTGCCGAGCATGGCTCCTTGGATCTCGACGGCAGTGTTACGAGCGTCTGTAGTCGCTGGGTCCATTCCTCGGTCGGATCCTTCTATCCTGCAGGTGAATGAGGACCCAAAAGCGACTTGGCGAAAACAGAGTATTTAATCCAGAATAAACTTTACAAAACAAAAAGCATAATACTACACGTAAAGACGAGAACAGACTGGAGACTTGATCGAGAACTGCAGGTTGCCTCGGGAAGGCACTTGAACCTAGCAGACTCAGACACCTGCTCACCACGCAGCATCTGAGGGAAACACGACACGACAGGGCAAAACATAGACACAGCACGGTGAATTATATATGAGGATCCGACAGGGCAGGTACGGGAAACAAGGAGAGAAATAGGGACTCTAATCAGGGAAAAGGATCGGGAACAGGTGTGGGAAGACTAAATGATGATTAGGGGAATAGGAACAGCTGGGAGCAGGAACGGAACGATAGAGAGAAGAGAGAGCGAGAGAGTGAGAGAGGGAGGGGGAGAGAGAGGGATAGAAAGAGGGAAAGAACCTAATAAGACCAGCAGAGGGAAACGAATAGAATGGGAAGCACAGGGACAAGACATGATAATAAATGACAAAACATGACAACATAGCTGACGCACGCTGGACTGTCCATTAATGACGGTACTCCATTCTGCTTGTTTTATCTGTCGGCCCTGTTGCCTAGTCAACGCCATTTTACCTGTTGTTTGTTGTGCTAGCTGATTAGCCTCGCCTACTGTTTTAGCTAGCTTTCCCAATTCAACACCTGTGATTACTGTATGCCTCGCTGTATGTCTCTCTCAAATGTCAATATGCCTTGTATACTGTTGTTCAGGTTAGTTATCATTGTTTTAGTTCACAATGGAGCCCCTAGTTCCACTCTTCATACCCCTGTTACCTCCTTTGTCCCACCTCCCACACATGCGGTGACCTCACCCATTTACAACCAGCAACTATAACATCTTCCGTCAAGATAGAACTGCCAAAGGGGGAGGAGTTGCAGTCTACTGCAGAGATAGCCTGCAAAGTAATGTCATACTTTCCAGGTCCATACCCAAACAGTTCGAACTACTAATTTTGAAAATTACTCTCACCAGAAATAAGTCTCACTGTTGCCGCCTGCTACCGACCCTCAGCTCCCAGCTGTGCCCTGGACACCATTTGTGAATTGATCGCCCCCCCATCTAGCTTCAGAGTTTGTTTTTGTTAGGTGACCTAAACTGGGATATGCTTAACACCCCGGCAGTCCTACAATCTAAGCTAGATGCCCTCAATCTCACTCAAATCATCAAGGAACCCACCAGGTACAACCCTAACTCTGTAAACAAGGGCACCCTCATAGACGTCATCCTGACCAACTGGCTCTCCAAATACACCTCCGCTGTCTTCAACCAGGATCTCAGCGATCACTGCCTCATTGCCTGTATCCGCCACGGAGCCGCAGTCAAACGACCACCCCTCATCACTGTCAAACGCTCCCTAAAACACTTCTGTGAGCAGGCCTTTCTAATCGACCTGGCCCGGGTATCCTGGAAGGACATTGACCTCATCACGTCAGTTGAGGATGCCTGGTCATTCTTTAAAAGTAACTTCCTCACCATTTTAGATAAGCATGCTACGTTCAAAAAATGCAGAACCAAGAACAGATACAGCCCTTGGTTCACTCCAGACCTGACTGCCCTCGACCAGCACAAAAACATCCTGTGGCGGACTGCAATAGCATCGAATAGTCCCCGTGATATGCAACTGTTCAGGGAAGTCAGGAACCAATACACGCAGTCAGTCAGGAAAGCTAAGGCCAGCTTCTTCAGGCAGAAGTTTGCATCCTGTAGCTCCAACTCCAAAAAGTTCTGGGACACTGTGAAGTCGATGGAGAACAAGAGCACCTCCTCCCAGCTGCCCACTGCACTGAGGCTAGGTAACACGGTCTCCACCGATAAATCCATGATTATCGAAAACTTCAATAAGCATTTCTCAAAGGCTGGCCATGCCTTCTGCCTGGCTACTCCAACCTCGGCCAACAGCTCCCCCCCTCCCCCCCCCCCGCAGCTCCTTGCCCAATACTCTCCAGGTTCTCCTTTACCCAAATCCAGATAGCAGATGTTCTGAAAGAGCTGCAAAACCTGGACCCGTACAAATCAGCTGGGCTTGACAATCTGGACCCTCTATTTCTGAAACTATCCTCCGCCATTGTCGCAACCCCTATTACCAGCCTGTTCAACCTCTCTTTCATATCGTCTGAGATCCCCAAGGAGTGGAAAGCTGCCGCTCTTCAAAGGGGGAGACACCCTGGACCCAAACTGTTATAGACCTATATCCATCCTGCCCTGCCTATCTAAGGTCTTCGAAAGCCAAGTCAACAAACAGGTCACTGACCATCTCGAATCCCACCGTACCTTCTCCGCTGTGCAATCTGGTTTCCGAGCCGGTCACAGGTGCACCTCACCCACACTCAAGGTACTAAACGATATCATAACCGCCATCGATAAAAGACAGTACTGTGCAGCCGTCTTCATCGACCTTGCCAAGGCTTTCGACTCTGTCAATCACCATATTCTTATCGACAGACTCAGTAGCCTCGGTTTTTCGGATGACTGCCTTGCCTGGTTCACCAATTACTTTGCAGACAGAGTTCAGTGTGTCAAATCGGAGGGCATGCTGTCCGGTCCTCTGGCAGTCTCTATGGGGGTGCCACAGGGTTCAATTCTTGGGCCGACTCTTTTCTTTGTATATATCAATGATGTTGCTCTTGCTGCGGGCAATTCCCTGATCCACCTCTACGCAGACGACACCATTCTATATACTTTCGGCCCATCATTGGACACTGTGCTATCTAACCTCCAAACGAGCTTCAATGCCATACAGCACTCCTTCCGTGGCCTCCAACTGCTCTTAAACGCTAGTAAAACCAAATGCATGCTTTTCAACCGATCGCTGCCTGCACCCGCATGCCCGACTAGCATCACCACACTGGATGGTTCTGACCTTGAATATGTGGACATCTATAAGTACCTAGGTGTCTGGCAAGACTGCAAACTCTCCTTCCAGACTCATATCAAACATCTCCAATCGAAAATTAAATCAAGAGTCGACTTTCTATTCCGCAACAAAGCCTCCTTCACTCACGCCGCCAAGCTTACCCTAGTAAAACTGACTATCCTACCGATCCTCGACTACGGCGATGTCATCTACAAAATGGCTTCCAACACTCTACTCAGCAAACTGAATGCAGTCTATCACAGTGCCATCCGTTTTGTCACTAAAGCACCTTATACCACCCACCACTGCGACTTGTATGCTCTAGTCGGCTGGCCCTCGCTACATATTCATCACCAGACCCACTGGCTCCAGGTCATCTACAAGTCCATGCTAGGTAAAGCTCCGCCTTATCTCAGTTCACTGGTCACGATGGCAACACCCATCCGTAGCACGCGCTCCAACAGGTGTATCTCACTTATCATCCCTAAAGCCAACACCTTATTTGGCCGCCTTTCGTTCCAGTACTCTGCTGCCTGTGACTGGAACGAACTGCAAAAATCGCTGAAGTTGGAGACTTTTATCTCCCTCACCAACTTCAAACATCAGCTATCTGAGCAGCTAACCGATCGCTGCAGCTGTACATAGTCTATTGGTAAATAGCCCACCCATTTTCACCTACCTCATTCCCATACTGTTTTTATACTGTTTTTATTAATTTACTTTTCTGCTCTTTTGCACACCAATATCTCTACCTGTACATGACCATCTGATCATTTATCACTCCAGTGTTAATCTGCAAAATTGTAATTATTCGCCTACCTCCTCATGCCTTTTGCACACATTGTATATAGACTGCCCCTTTTTTTCTACTGTATTATGGACTTGTTAATTGTTTACTCCATGTGTAACTCTGTGTTGTCTGTTCACACTGCTATGCTTTATCTTGGCCAGGTCGCAGTTGCAAATGAGAACCTGTTCTCAACTAGCCTACCTGGTTAAATAAAGGTGAAAAAAATCTCTTTTGGTTAGGTCAGGGTGTGACTCGGGTGGGAAAGTCTATGTTTTCTATTGCTTTGTGTTTGGCCCAGTGTGGTTCCCAATCAGAGGCAGCTGTCTATCGTTGTCTCTGATTGGGGATCAAATATAAGTTGTCATTTTCCTTTTGGGTTTTGTGGGATCTTGTTTTCTGTTTAGTGTCTGTACCTAAAGAACTGTGTGCTTTCGTTTTCACTTTGGTTATTTAGTTTAAGTGTTTTTTGAAAATAAATATCATGAACACTTTCCACGCTGCGCTTTGGTCCAGACGATAGCCGTCCCACCACCAAAGGACCATCCAGCGTGGCCAGGAGGAGCAGGGATCCTGGGCCCGGGAGAGAAGAGAGTGGAGGACATCCTGGATCTGGGAGGAGGTAATGGCAGGAGACAAGACCCTGCCATGGAAGCAGGCGGAGTTAGCAATTGAGGAACGGTGACGATATGAGGAGTTAAGACGATGGAAGCCCGAGAGACAGCTCCAAAAAACGTTTTTTTTGGGGGGCGGGCACACAGGGAGATTGGCGGAGTCGGGGTTTGAGCCAACACCCCGTGTGACCGGTCTCCAGTTCGCCAGCACAACCCAGCGCGGCCTGTTCCAGCTCCCCGCACTTGCCGTGCTACAGTGGGTATTCAGCCAGGACGCGTTGTGCCAGCTCTACGCTTCAGACCTCCAGTGCACCTCCACGGCCCAGTATATCCTGCGCAGGCTCTACGCACTATGCCTCCAGTGCGTCTTCATAGCCCAGTGCATCCTGTGCCAGCTCTCTACACTCACCGAGCTAAAGTGGGTATCCAGCCAGGACGCGTTGTGGCAGCTCCACGTACCAGGCTGCCAGTACGTCTCCTCAGTCCGGTGAGACCTCTTCCGGCTCCACGTACGAAGCCTCCAGTGATGATCCATGGCCCGAAGCCTCCATTGATGATCCATGGCCCGAAGCCTCCAGTGATGATCCATCGCCCGAAGCCTCCAGTGATGATCCATGGCATGAAGCCTCCAGTGATGATCCATAGCCCGAAGCCTCCAGTGATGATCCATGGCCCGACACCTCCAGTGATGATCCATGGCCCGACACCTCCAGTGATGATCCATGGCCCGAGATCCTTTTTTATTCTCTTTTTGGTTAGGTCATGGTGTGACTCGGGTGGAAAAGCCTGTTTTCTATTTCTTTGTTTTTGGCCGTGTGTGGGTCCCAATCAGAGTATATCGTTGTCTCTGATTGGGGATCACAAGTTGTCATTTTCCTTTTGGGTTTTGTGGGATCTTGTTTTCTGTTTAGCGTCTGTACCTGACAGAACTGTGCGCTTTTGTTTTCCCTTTGGTTATTTTGTTTCAGTGTTTTTTGAAAATAAAAATCATGAACACTTTCCACGCTGCGCTTTCGTCCACTTCCTTTCGACGAGAGCCGTTACATCTCTAATCCTCTTAATGTAAGGAAAATGCCCCTTAGATATTAATATAGAGTCCACCAATCCCCTTAATGTAAGGAAAATGCCCCTTAGATATTAATATAGAGTCCACCAATCCTCTAAATGTAAGGAAAATGCCCCTTAGATATTAATATAGAGTCCACCAATCCTCTTAATGTAATTATTGGTGGAGAGGAACGTCATTGAATTTGTATTTTTCTTCGATATATTACTGTAGCCCTACCATAGGCGAAATGAGTCTCACTGGTGTTCAGTAATGTGCTGTTAAAAATGGTGTAGGTCTTATTTATTTAAAGAGCATATTGAAGTTAGAACCCATAACTATTTTAGCATCGTTTCATGCTGCTCTGAGGTAAGCATGGGGAATGGTCTTGATAAATCAATAAGATTTTATTTTCACTTAATCACCATTTGAGTATTGGTTAAACAAGAATTAGAATATTAGAGTGCAGAAATGATATGCTCTTAGTGTAACCTTTATTTAACTAGGCAAGCCAGTTAGGAACAAATTCTTATTCACAAGGACAGCCTACTCCTTCCTCCTGTTGTACAGCGCCATATTTTCCATTCCATCCTAACGGAAACCCTGAGGGTTTCGTTTTTCATTTTTTCACTGAATAGAAACACCATAATATTAATCAAATGAATGAAGCCAAATTTCTTAAAATCAATCCCAATATACTATGTCATCACAAAAAAGGTTTTAAATTCTCTGTTAATGCCAATACGGAAGACTATCAAATGCTAGTCAAAAATGCCCTCTGGTGGTCAAACTAGCAACTTAACAGAAGAAATGGCTGACAAAAATATAACGTGCCACAGAATGCTGCAGCAGCCTGCAAAGTGTGCTGCAGTATGACGCAACTTTTAAAGAAGGAACCACCGTAACTTAACGTCCCAATAACATATCACACAACATAACATAACCACACCATCACATAACATATCACACAACACAACACACCATCACATAACATATCACACAACATAACATAACATACCATCACATAACATATCACACAACACAACACACCATCACATAACACATCACACAACATAACATAACACACCATCACATAACACATCACACAACATAACATAGCACACCATCACATAACATATCACACCATCACATAACATCATGTTGATTGATTGACTGATTGATTTTTTGGTGGTAAAAACAATTTGTACCTGTTTAAAACCATTTAAAAGTACAAAGAATTCCCAGAGGAGAACACATGAAAGCTTTAAGCTTATTTCTAATGCGATTCTCGAGTAAAATAATTAAAAACATTGCATTTGTGTTCATCACATAACAAATGATCACTTAACATAACATCACTTAACATATCATCACATTGATGAAAAATAAACATTGTGTTTATGTCCCTCCTAAAAGGTACCCCATATTCAGACCCGGTGGAAACACCCCTCCGTGGACAACAAGGACAGCTTCTACATCAATCTGCACCCAGAGTATGCCTCCATCAGCAGAGCGATACTGGACATCGTACAGTACTACAAGTGGAAGACAGTCACTGTGGTTTACGAGGATGCAACTGGTGAGTGATCTAAACAAACAAAGGGATTGGGAGCCACTCCCTCATTCTCCGACCAAGGTGCAATAATAGCACTGCCACTCCCTCGTTCTCCGACCAAGGTGCAAAAATAGCACTGCCACTCCCTCGTTCTCCGACCAAGGTGCAACAATAGCACTGCCACTCCCTCATTCTCCGACCAAGGTGCAACAATAGCACTGCCACTCCCTCATTCTCCGACCAAGGTGCAACAATAGCACTGCCACTCCCTCATTCTCCGACCAAGGTGCAACAATAGCACTGCCACTCCCTCATTCTCCGACCAAGGTGCAACAATAGCACTGCCACTCCCTCGTTCTCCGACCAAGGTGCAATAATAGCACTGCCACTCCTTCATTCTCCGACCAAGGTGCAACAATAGCACTGCCACTCCCTCATTCTCCAACCAAGGTGCAACAATTGAGGAGCAAACTGAAGCGAAGAGGAAATTCAGCAACGACAGTGAAAGTTGAAGTTGAGAAACATGCTTCTTTCAGTAGTAGCTGAATTCCGCCTTCACTTCAGTTTGATCTTAACAGACAATTACTGTGGTTTAAGAGGACACATGTGGTCAATGATCTGACCTGAACAGTGAGACAGGATGTGATGGATGTCGCTGGAAGGACCAGGAACATCTGCACCCTAGATGTAGGCTAAGGGGACAGCAAAAAGCTAAGGGTGACAGAGGATAGCCTTGGCAGTTTCCTCAAGCAATGCTACATTGAGAACAGCTAACTTTGCTAGTACAAAGCAATTATAGGTCTTAGTAATCACATAGTTCTGTAGATTTGTGGATATTATATTTGTTAAAGGCATCAGCAGCAATGGCTATAATAATATTGAATGATTGCTTGCTTGCATCAGCCAAGAATGAGAAGTAGCAGTAGCAGGGCCCATAGGGCTTTGGTCAAAAGTAGTGCACTACATAGGGAATAGGGTGCTGTTTGGGACTCTTCTTTGCTTTGTGTTAGATGTGATGCTGCATGGTGTTATGAAGGGCTAATAGTTGAAATACCTGTATATAGATTAAAATGTCACTTGGAGTGTTTGTTTATTAGCCTGGTCCCAGATCTGTTTATTAGCCTGGTCCCAGATCTATTTATTAGCCTGGTCCCAGATCGGTTTATTAGCCTGGTCCCAGATCTATTTATTAGCCTGGTCCCAGATCTATTTATTAGCCTGGTCCCAGATCTATTTATTAGCCTGGTCCCAGATCTGTTTATTAGCCTGGTCCCAGATCTATTTATTAGCCTGGTCCCAGATCTGTTTATTAGCCTGGTCCCAGATCTGTTTATTAGCCTGGTCCCAGATCTGTTTATTAGCCTGGTCCTAGATCTGTTTATTAGCCTGGTCCCAGATCTCTTTATTAGCCTGGTCCCAGATCTGTTTATTAGCCTGGTCCCAGATCTGTTTATTAGCCTGGTCCCAGATCTGTTTATTAGCCTGGTCCCAGATCTGTTTATTAGCCTGGTCCCAGATCTGTTTATTAGCCTGGTCCCAGATCTGTTTATTAGCCTGGTCCCAGATCTGTTTATTAGCCTGGTCCCAGATCTATTTATTAGCCTGGTCCCAGATCTGTTTATTCGCCTGGTCCCAGATCTGTTTATTCGCCTGGTTCCAGATCTGTTTATTAGCCTGGTCCCAGATCTGTTTATTAGCCTGGTCCCAGGTCTGTTTTATTAGCCTGGTCCCAGATCTGTTTATTAGCCTGGTCCCAGATCTATTTATTAGCCTGATCCCAGATCTGTTTTATTAGCCTGGTCCCAGATCTGTTTTATTAGCCTGGTCCCAGATCTATTTATTAGCCTGGTCCCAGATCTGTTTTATTAGCCTGGTCCCAGATCTGTTTATTCGCCTGGTCCCAGATCTGTTTATTACCCTGGTCCCAGATCTGTTTTTTAGCCTGGTCCCAGATCTGTTTATTAGCCTGGTCCCAGATCTGTTTATTAGCCTGGTCCCAGGTCTGTTTATTAGCCTGGTCCCAGATCTGTTTATTAGCCTGGTCCCAGATCTGTTTATTAGCCTGGTCCCAGATCTGTTTATTAGCCTGGTCCCAGATCTGTTTATTAGCCTGGTCCCAGATCTGTTTATTAGCCTGGTCCCAGATCTGTTTATTAGCTGGTCCCAGATCTGTTTATTAGCCTGGTCCCAGATCTATTTATTAGCCTGGTCCCAGATCTATTTATTTTATATTAGCCTGGTCCCAGATCTGTTTATTAGCCTGGTCCCAGATCTGTTTATTAGCCTGGTCCCAGATCTGTTTATTAGCCTGGTCCCAGATCTGTTTATTAGCCTGGTCCCAGATCTGTTTATTAGCCTGGTCCCAGATCTGTTTTATTAGCCTGGTCCCAGATCTGTTTTATTAGCCTGGTCCCAGATCTGTTTGTGCTGTTCTGTCTTGCAATGTGGCAAGACACACAAATACAGAGCCTTCAGAAAGTATTCAAACCCCTTGACTTTTTATACACTTTGTTGTGTTACAGCCTGAATTTAAAATGGAATAAATTGAGATGTCGGGTGTTGTGTCACTGACCTACACGCAATACCCCATAATGTCAAAGTGGATTTATGTTTTTTGAAATGTTTACAAATGAATTAGAAATGAAAAGATGAAATGTCTTGAGTCAATCAGTATTCAACCCCTTTGTTTGGCCAAGCCTAAATACGTTCTGGGGTAAAAAAAAAAAGTTGCTTAATTAACAAGTCACATAATAAGCTGCATGGACTCCATGTGCAGTAAGTGTTAAAAAAAATGTTTTTAAATTAAAAAAAATTCTGACCTAGCTCATCGCTGTACCCCACACATACAATTATATGTAAGGTCCCTCAGTCAAGCAGTGAACAAAGAGGTTTTCCATTGCCTCTCAAAGAAGGGCTCCTATTGGTCGATGGATTAAAAAAAGCAGACATTGAATATCCCTTTGAGCATGGTAAGTTATTCATTACACTATGGATGGTGTATCAATACACCCAGTCACTACAAAGATACAGGCGTCCTTCCTAACTCGGTTGCCGGAGAGGAAGGAAACCGCTCAGGGATTTCACCATGAGGCCAATGGTGACTTTAAAACAGTTACAGAGTTTAGTGGTTGTGACAGCGTTATACGAAGGAGACTAAGGCGCAGCGTGCATAGATTTCCACATACTTTTAATAAAGAGAAACTAACTTAAACAAAAACAATAAAGTACAACGAACGAAACGTGAAGCTATACGAATAGTGCAGACAGGCAGCTAAACATAGAACAAGATCCCACGAACACAAAAGGGAAAATGGCTACCTAAATATGATCCCCAATCAGAGACAACAATAAACAGCTGCCTCTGATTGGGAACCATATCAGGCCACCATAGACATACAAATACCTAGACCTACAAAACCCCTAGACATACAAAAACCATAGACAATAAAAAAACTAGCATACCCACCCTCGTCCCACCTTGACCTAACCAAAATATAAAGAAAACAGAGATCTAAGGTCAGAGCGTGACAGATAGAGCTAAGCACAGGCTTTCCAACAGGCACTGGGAGACAAATTCCCCTTTCAGCAGAACAATTACCTAGAACATAAAGCCAAATATACACTGCAGTTGTTTACCAAGACGACATTGAATGTTCTTGAGTGGCCTAGTTACATACTTAAATTGGCCTGAAAATCTATGGCGAGACTTGAAAATGGCAGTCTAGCAATGATCAACAACCAACTTGACAGAGCTTGAAGAATTTTAAATAGAATAATATGCAACATTTATTGTACAGTCCAGGTGTGCAAAGCTCTTAGATACGTACCCAGAAAGACTCACAGCTGTAATCGCTGCCAGAGGTTATTCTAACTAACATGTATTGACTCAGGAGTATAAATACTTACGCAAATGAAATATTCCTGTATTTCATTTTAAATAAATGTGCAAACATTTCTAAAAACCTATTTTCACTTTGTTGTTATATGATATTACGTTTAGATGAGTGAGATTTTTTATTGATTTTTATCCGTTTTGAATTCAGGCTGTAACACAACAAAAAGGGGTATAAATACTTTCTGAAGGCACTTTTAATCAATCCCATCTTGATTAAACTTTCCTCTACCATCCTACTCTAAACAATCCCTCTACCATCCTATTCTAAACAATCCCTCTAACATCCTATTCTAAACAATCCCTCTACCATCCTATTCTAAACAATCCATCTACCATCCTACTCTAAACAATCCCTCTACCATCCTACTCTAAACAATCCCTCTACCATCCTACTTTAAACAATCCATCTACCATCCTACTCTAAACAATCCCTCTACCATCCTACTCTAAACAATCCCTCTACCATCCTACTCTAAACAATCCCTCTACCATCCTACTCTAAACAATCCCTCTACCATCCTACTCTAAACAATCCATCTACCATCCTACTCTAAACAATCCCTCTACCATCCTACTCTAAACAATCCATCTACCATCCTACCCTAAACAATCCCTCTACCACCCTACTCTAAACAATCCATCTACCATCCTACTCTAAACAATCCCTCTACCATCCTACTCTAAACAATCCCTCTACCATCCTACTCTAAACAATCTCTCTACCATCCTACTCAAAGAAATCCCTCTACCATCCTACTCTAAACAATTCCTCAACCATCCTACTCTAAACAATCCCTCTACCATCCTAAACAATGCCTCTACCATTCTATTCTAAACAATCCTCTACCCTCCTACTTTAAACAATCACTCTACCATCCTAAACAATCCCTCTACCATCCTAAACAATCCCTCTACCATCCTAAACAATCCCTCTACCAATCTAAACAATCCCTCTACCATCCTACTCTAAACAATCCATCTACCATCCTAAACAATCCCTCTACCATCCTAAACAATCCCTCTACCAATCTAAACAATCCCTCTACCATCCTACTCTAAACAATCCCTCTACCATCCTACTCTAAACAATCCCTCTACCATCCTAAACAATCCCTCTACCATCCTAAACAATCCCTCTACCATCCTAAACAATCCATCTACCATCCTAAACAATCCCTCTACCAACCTAAACAATCCATCTACCATCCTAAACAATCCCTCTACCAACCTAAACAATCACTCTACCATCCTAAACAATCCCTCTACCATAAACAAATCTACCATCCTAAACAATCCCTCTACCATCCTAAACAATCCCTCTACCATCCTAAACAATCCCTCTACCATCCTAAACAATCCCTCTACCAACCTAAACAATCCCTCTACCATCCTAAACAATCCCTCTACCATCCTAAACAATTCTTCAACCATCCTACTCTAAACAATCCCTCTACCACCCTAAACAATCCCTCTACCATCCTACTCTAAACAATCCCTCTACCATCCTAAACAATCCCTCTACCATCCTACTCTAAACAATCCCTCTACCATCCTACTCTAAACAATCCCTCTACCATCCTACTCTAAACAATCCCTCTACCATCCTAAACAATCCCTCTACCATCCTAAACAATCCCTCTACCATCCTATTCTAAACAATCCCTCTACCATCCTACTCTAAACAATCCCTCTACCATCCTACTCTAAACAATCCCTCTACCATCCTACTCTAAACAATCCCTCTACCATCCTACTCCAAACAATCCCTCTACCATCCTACTCTAAACAATCCCTCTACCATCCTACTCCAAACAATCCCCCTACCATCCTACTCTAAACAATCCCTCTACCATCCTACTCCAAACAATCCCTCTACCATCCTACTCTAAACAATCCCTCTACCATCCTACTCCAAACAATCCCTCTACCATCCTACTCTAAACAATCCCTCTACCATCCTACTCCAAGCAATCCCTCTACCATCCTAAACAATCCCTCTACCATCCTAAACAATCCCTCTACCATCCTACTCCAAACAATCCCTCTACCATCCTACTCTAAACAATCCCTCTACCATCCTAAACAATCCCTCTACCATCCTACTCCAAACAATCCCTCTACCATCCTAAACAATCCCTCTACCATCCTACTCCAAACAATCCCTCTACCATCCTACTCTAAACAATCCCTCTACCATCCTACTCTAAACAATCCCTCTATCCCGTCCTGTAGCCCCCTGACTATTACCTATTTAGTACACGGCCTCTGCATCCCAAATGGTACCTCGTTCCCTATTTAGTACACTCCCTCTGCATCCCAAATGGTACCTCGTTCCCTATTTAGTACACTACTTTTGATCAGGGCCAATAGGCTTCAGTTAAATTGCACCGAATTAGATATGAAGTTATAGTGTGAATATATTACTGGTTAATTGTTATTGTTGTGCTGAGTTGTGGGATCATAATGTAGTCTGGCCACTCCTAATAGGGTCAGACATTATGAGGCTTTTCTGAATATAATCATGTATTGTCTTCGTCCCAAATGTAACCATATTCCATAAACATGTATAGTGCACTACTTTGACCAGAGCTCAATGGGTCCTGTTCAAAAGGTAGTGCACTGCTTTGACCAGAGCTCAATGGGTCCTGTTCAAAAGGTAGTGCACTGCTTTGACCAGAGCTCAATGGGTCCTGTTCAAAAGGTAGTGCACTGCTTTGACCAGAGCTCAATGGGTCCTGTTCAAAAGGTAGTGCACTGCTTTGACCAGAGCTCAATGGGTCCTGTTCAAAAGGTAGTGCACTGGTTTGACCAGAGCTCAATGGGTCCTGTTCAAAAGGTAGTGCACTGCTTTGACCAGAGCTCAATGGGTCCTGTTCAAAAGGTAGTGCACTGCTTTGACCAGAGCTCAATGGGTCCTGTTCAAAAGGTAGTGCACTGCTTTGACCAGAGCTCAATGGGTCCTGTTCAAAAGGTAGTGCAGTACTTTGACCAGAGCTCAATGGGTTCTGTTCAAAAGGTAGTGCACTACTTTGACCAGAGCTCAATGGGTCCTGTTCAAAAGGTAGTGCACTGCTTTGACCAGAGCTCAATGGGTTCTGTTCAAAAGGTAGTGCACTACTTTGACCAGAGCTCAATGGGTCCTGTTCAAAAGGTAGTGCACTGCTTTGACCAGAGCTCAATGGTTTCTGTTCAAAAGGTAGTGCACTACCTACACTGAGTGGACAAAACATTAGGAACACCTTTCTAATATGGAGTTGCAAACCCCCTTTTGTCCTCAAAACAGCCTCAATTTGTCAGGTCATGGACTCTATAAGTTACCGAAAGGTACTCTATAAGGTACCCGTTCCACAGGGGTGCTGGCCCATGTTGACTCTACAAGGTATTGAAAGCGTTCCACAGGGCTGCTGGCCCCATGTTGACTCTACAAGGTGTTGAAAGCGTTCCACAGGGATGCTGGCCCATGTTGACTCTACAAGGTGTTGAAAGCGTTCCACAGGGATGCTGGCCCATGTTGACTCTACAAGGTGTTGAAAGCGTTCCACAGGGCTGCTGGCCCATGTTTTACTCTACAAGGTGTTGAAAGCGTTCCACAGGGATGCTGGCCCATGTGGACTCTATAAGGTGTCGAAAGCGTTCCACAGGGATGCTGGCCCATGTTGACTCTATAAGGTGTCGAAAGCGTTCCACAGGGCTGCTGGCACATGTTGACTCTACAAGGTGTGGAAAGCGTTCCACAGGGCTGCTGGCCCATGTTGACTCTACAAGGTGTTGAAAGCGTTCCACATGGATGCTGGCCCATGTTGACTCTACAAGGTGTTGAAAGCGTTCCACAGGGCTGCTGACACATGTGGACTCCACAAGGTGTTGAAAGCGTTCCACAGGGATGCTGGCACATGTTGACTCTACAAGGTGTTGAAAGAGTTCCACAGAGATGCTGGCACATGTTGACTCTACAAGGTGTGGAAAGCGTTCCCCAGGGATGCTGGCATTTTCACTCTACAAGGTGTTGGAAGCGTTCCACAGAGATG
Organism: Oncorhynchus gorbuscha; assembly: GCF_021184085.1. Taxonomy (NCBI): domain Eukaryota; kingdom Metazoa; phylum Chordata; class Actinopteri; order Salmoniformes; family Salmonidae; genus Oncorhynchus; species Oncorhynchus gorbuscha. The sequence continues at coordinate 8,412,952 of NC_060185.1, read as the reverse complement.
CTGGCACATGTTGACTCCAACGCTTCCCACAGTTGTGTCCAGTTGACTGGATGTCCTTTGGGTGGTGGATCATTCCTGATACACATGGAAAACTGTTAAGCGTGTAAAACCCAGCAGCGTTGCAGTTCTTGACAAACTCAAACCAGTGCGCCTGGCACCTACTACCATACCCTACTACCACCAACTACCATACCCCGTTCAAAGGCACTTAAATCTTTTGTCTTGCCCATTCTAATCATAATAATATTAATAATATATGCCATTTAGCAGACGCTTTTATCCAAAGCGACTTACAGTCATGTGTGCATACATTCTACGTATGGGTGGTCCCGGGGATCGAACCCACTACCCTGGCGTTACAAGTGCCATGCTCTACCAACTGAGCTACAGAAGGACCATTCACCCTCTGAATGGCACACAAACACAATCCATGTCTCAATTGTCTCAAGGCTTTTACATCCTTCTTGGACCCGTCTCCTCCCCTTCATCTACACTGATTTGAAGTGGATTTAACAAGTGACATCAATAAGGGAAAGAGGAAGGAGGGATACCTAACGTTAGTCAGTCGTCCAACTCTCTTCCGCATTTAACCCAACCCCTCTGAATCAGAGAGGTGCATGTGGGGCTGCCTTGAGTTTGGTTCCTCTCCAGTCATATTCTATTATTGCTTGGAGTTTGGTTTCGTCCTTCACTCATCTCTCAAACACGTTGTCTGATCTGAAGGGTCACATTTGTACTTTGACCTACGTCATCCAAATCGTATGATATGTCAGGATTTTGTAAGTGCTTTAAGATTGTAATCTGCTTTGAACCAGGATCGGTTTGTAAAGCCCTTTTACCCATCGCTGTATTTATGTCCTTCCCTTTCTCTGTCCCAGGGTTAATTCGTCTTCAGGAGCTGATCAAAGCTCCGTCCAGGTACAGCATCAAGATTAAGATTCGCCAGCTGCCGACGGAGAGTAAAGACGCCCGGCCGTTACTAAAGGAGATGAAGAAGGGGAAAGAGTTCTATGTTATCTTCGACTGTTCCTACCAGACCTCCGCAGATGTACTCAAACAGGTCAGTATGTCTGCTTACCCTTCTTCTCTTTTCCTCTCCTTTCCTCTATCTCCTTTCCTATCTTTTCTTCTCTTCTCCTCTCCTTTCCTCTCATCTCCTTTCCTTTCCTTTAATCTCCTCTCCTCTCCTTTCTTTTCTTCTCTTCTCCTCTCCTCTCCTTTCCTATAATTTCTTCTCCTATCCTCTCCTCTCCTTTCCTATCCTTTCTTCTCCTCTCCTTTCCTCTCCTTTCTTCTCAACTCCTTTCCTCTCCTTTCTTCTCCTTTCCTCTCCTCTCCTTTCCTATCCTTTCTTCTCCTCTCCTTTCCTCTCCTTTCTTCTCAACTCCTTTCCTCTCCTTTCTTCTCCTTTCCTCTCCTCTCCTTTCCTATCCTTTCTTCTCAACTCCTTTCCTCTCCTTTCTTCTCCTTTCCTCTCCTCTCCTTTCCTATCCTTTCTTCTCCTCTCCTTTCCTCTCCTTTCTTCTCAACTCCTTTCCTCTCCTTTCTTCTCCTTTCCTCTCCTCTCCTTTCCTCTCCTTTCTTCTCAACTCCTTTCCTCTCCTTTCTTCTCCTTTCCTCTCCTCTCCTTTCCTATCCTTTCTTCTCAACTCCTTTCCTATCCTTTCTTCTCCTTTCCTCTCCTCTCCTTTCCTATAATTTCTTCTCCTTACCTCTCCTTTCCTCTCCTTTCTTCTCTTTTCCTTTCCTCTCATGTCCTTTCCTCTCCTGTCCTCTCCTTTCCTTTCCTTTCCTCTCCTTTCCTTTACCTTCCTCTCCTTTCCTTTCCTCTCCTTTCCTCTCCTGTCCTCTCCTTTCCTTTTCTTTTCCTTTCCTTTCCTTTCCTTTCCTTTCCTTTCCTCTCCCTTCCTCTCCTTTCATCTCCTTTCCTCTTAAACACAATTCCAGTTTGGATTTTGTGGCCATACAGATTAGTCGATTTTCTATCCCCTGCAGAAATCCTACAGTATGTTCATTTCCAATGCCAAATTGAGCTTGTTTCTATTCAGACACACACATTCAAAACCAGTAGCTGTGAAACAAATTGAATGGAAACACCACACAAATGTGTACCAATTGAGACATTTATTACTCATACAGTCACCTAAATGCACAGCGTGCATACCAAACAAAATGAGCCCCTGCTAGAAACGGAGGAAGTGTGTAATTTGCAGTGGGCCCAGGGGTATGGCTATAGTTATGGATGGATGGAGTTTAAGCTAGTAAATGTGATTTGTGCTGGCTTGGGCAGAACACTAGCGGTGTGTGAGCTGAGCTCTGTCGATCTCTTCGGTCCCAAATGGAATCCTATTTGCTATATAGTATACTTCTTTTTAAACCAAAGCCCTATGGGTCCTGGTCAAAAGTAGTGCACTATATAGGGAATAGGGTGCCCTTTGGAACTCATCCTCTCTGTCTCTCCTATACAGATCATGTCTATGGGGATGATGACTGAGTATTACCACTTCTTCTTCACTACTCTGGTAAGAACATTGTTTTATTACTTTGATTCAGGCCGTATGTCTAAATGGAACACGGTGTCCCGTGTCTAGATACCCTTGTCTGGGGCGGCAGGGTAGCCTAGTGGTTAGAGTGTAGAGGTGGCAGGGTAGCCTAGTGGTTAGAGTGTAGAGGTGGCAGGGTAGCCTAGTGGTTAGAGCGTTGGACTAGTAACCGAAAGGTTGCAAGTTCGAATCCCCGAGCTGACAAGGTACAAATCTGTCGTTCTGCCCCTGAACAGGCAGTTAACCCACTGTTCCTAGGCCGTAATTGAAAATAAGAATTTGTTCTTAACTGACTTGCCTAGTAAAATAAGGGTAAAAAAATATATATATATATATACCCAGAGTACTTGTCTCCTGCTACTGAAAATACCTCTGTCACATTTTCTGTCTTCAAACTCCCTGCCTTTGCTCAGCGTGCCATGTAGTTCCACATCTTTAATAGGAGTGAAACCTTCACAAAAAAAACCCCACAACATTAAGTGGGATAAAAGGCAGCCTAAGTATGATTCCCAATCAGAGACAAGATAGACAGCTGCCTCTGATTGGGAACCACACTCGGACAAAAACAAAGAAATAGAAAACATAGAATGCCCACCCAAATCACACCCTGACCTAACCAAATAGAGAAATAAAACGTCTCTCTAAGGTCAGAGCATGACAACCTCATCTAATGTGCGATTGCATTGATTCCTGCCATTGGTTCATTTTGGTACAGCGCGTCCCCCTCAGCTGATTATCAGTTGTTGTCAAAACACGTGGGTTTCGGAAATACGATTTATCTTCCTCAATAGTGTGCAGAGAATTCTAGTAGATGAAAAGCCTAAATGAGTAGGAAATACTGGCATTTAAAGCATACTACATTTGTAGAAATGTCACATACAATAAAACGTCATTTTTTCAAATACCCCAAATCCTTACAATTCAGACCTCAAGTACGGGTATCTAGACACGGGTATCCAGACACGGGTATCTAGACACAGGTCTCCAGACACGGGTCTCCAGACACGGGTCTCCAGACATGGGTCTCCAGACACGGGTCTCTAGACACGGGTATCCAGACACGGGTATCTAGACACGGGTATCCAGACATGGGTATGTAGACACGGGTATCCAGACACGGGTATCTAGACAAGGGTCTCCAGACACGGGTCTCTAGACACGGGTCTCTAGACACGGGTATCCAGACACGGGTCTCTAGACACGGGTATCTAGACACGGGTATCCAGACACGGGTATCCAGACACGGGTATCTAGACATGAGTATCTAGACACGGGTATCTAGACACGGGTATCTAGACACGGGTTTCCGGACACGGGTCTCTGGACACGGGTCTCTAGACACGGGTCTCTAGACACGGGTCTCCAGACACGGGTCTCTAGACATGGGTATGTAGACACGGGTATCCAGACACGGGTATCTAGACACGGGTATCTAGACACGGGTATCTAGACACGGGTATCTAGACACGGGTTTCCGGACACGGGTCTCCAGACAAGGGTCTCCAGACACGGGTCTCTAGACACGGGTATCCAGACACGGGTATCTAGACAAGGGTCTCCAGACACGGGTCTCTAGACACGGGTCTCTAGACACGGGTATCCAGACACGGGTCTCTAGACACGGGTATCCAGACACGGGTATCCAGACAAGGGTTATCCAGACACGGGTATCTAGACACGGGTATCTAGACACGGGTATCTAGACACGGGTATCTAGACACGGGTTTCCGGACACGGGTCTCTGGACACGGGTCTCTAGACACGGGTCTCTAGACATGGGTATGTAGACACGGGTATCCAGACACGGGTATCTAGACACGGGTATCTAGACACGGGTATCTAGACACGGGTTTCCGGACACGGGTTTCCGGACACGGGTCTCCAGACATGGGTATCCAGACACGGGTCTCTAGACACGGGTATCCAGACACGGGTATCTAGACAAGGGTCTCCAGACACGGGTCTCTAGACACGGGTCTCTAGACACGGGTATCCAGACACGGGTCTCTAGACACGGGTATCTAGACACGGGTATCCAGACACGGTTATCCAGACACGGGTATCTAGACACGGGTATCTAGACACGGGTATCTAGACACGGGTATCTAGACACGGGTTTCCGGACACGGGTCTCTGGACACGGGTCTCTAGACACGGGTCTCTAGACACGGGTATCCAGACATGGGTATGTAGACACGGGTATCCAGACACGGGTATCTAGACACGGGTATCTAGACACGGGTATCTAGACACGGGTTTCCGGACACGGGTTTCCGGACACGGGTCTCCAGACATGGGTATCCAGACATGGGTCTCTAGACACGGGTCTCTAGACACGGGTATCCAGACACGGGTCTCTAGACACAGGTATCCAGACAAGGGTATCCAGACAAGGGTCTCCAGACAAGGGTCTCCAGACACGGGTATCCAGACACGGGTATCTAGACACGGGTATCCAGACACGGGTTTCCAGACATGGGTATCTAGACACGGGTATCCAGACACGGGTTTCCAGACACGGGTATCTAGACACTGGTATCCAGACAAGGGTCTCCAGACAAGGGTCTCCAGACACGGGTATCCAGACATGGGTCTCTAGACACGGGTCTCTAGACACGGGTATCCAGACACGGGTCTCTAGACACGGGTATCCAGACAAGGGTATCCAGACAAGGGTCTCCAGACAAGGGTCTCCAGACACGGGTATCCAGACACGGGTATCTAGACACGGGTATCCAGACACGGGTTTCCAGACACGGGTATCTAGACACGGGTATCCAGACACGGGTTTCCAGACACGGGTATCTAGACACGGGTCTCTAGACACGGGTATCCAGACACGGGTCTCTAGACACGGGTATCCAGACAAGGGTCTCCAGACAAGGGTCTCCAGACACGGGTATCCAGACACGGGTATCTAGACACGGGTATCCAGACACGGGTTTCCGGACACGGGTCTCCAGACAAGGGTCTCCAGAACGGGTATCCAGACACGGGTATCTAGACACGGGTATCCAGACACAGGTTTCCAGACACGGGTATCCAGACACGGGTTTCCAGACACGGGTATCTAGACACGGGTATCTAGACACGGGTAATATTAAGACTGCTGGTGAACACAGTGTTGAAATCTAACGGAATAGTAATATGTGTACTTTTCTCAAATGCCATGGTATTACATATTACATTCTTCTCCCATTGTTCGGAGTCTCTCTGAGTATATCCTTTGAAAGGTCAATTTGTTTTGAGGATTATAGGTAGGGGTGAAGGGTCAATTGTTTTGATGATTATTGATAGGGCTGAAAGGTCAATCGTTTTGAGGATTATAAATAGGGGTGAAAGGTCAATCATTTTGATGATTAGTGATAGGGCTGAAAGGTCAATCGTTTTGAGGATTATTGATAGGGCTGAAAGGTCAATCGTTTTGAGGATTATTGATAGGGCTGAAAGGTCAATCGTTTTGAGGGTTATAGGAGTCTGGAGTTTACCCTGACCACGTTATTTAACCTTGTGCCACTGACTGACCAGAAAATAGCTAGTTACCAACTCCAGGTGTTTCTTTCTCTTCAGGACCTGTTTGTTACTAAACTCCAGGTGTTTCTTCCTTCTTCAGGACCTGTTTGTTACTAAACTCCAGGTGTTTCTTCCTTCTTCAGGACCTGTTTGTTACTAAACTCCAGGTGTTTCTTCCTCTTCAGGACCTGTTTGTTACTAAATGCCAGGTGTTTCTTCCTCTTCAGGACCTATTTGCTCTGGACCTGGAGCCGTACAGGTACAGCGGTGTGAACATGACCGGGTTCCGCCTTCTCAACATAGACAACCCCCAGGTCGCCTCCGTGGTCGACAAGTGGTCCATGGAGCGCCAGCAAGCCCCGCCCAAACCAGAGACGGGCATGCTGGATGGCATGATGACGGTACGTTGGACAAATGTTGACCAAGGTTAATGCGACCAAAATATGGGATTTTGTTGAGAAGTATTACATTTAATATGTTACCGACCGGCTTGATTCGGGCTTATGTAGCAAAATTTGAAATTGTGTTTACATTGGATTAAAGTACAGACTCAGAGCTAGAAAATGGTAGATCATACACTACAGTTGAGGAACAATTGGAAAGTAATTTTGCTTTGAAAGTTGATAAAATTGTAACCTCACTTTTGAGAAAATGCACCTTGAATGTTTTGGTACCTACTGGAGAGCTCTTCTTTGTCTACACCCATTCAGCATCTTTCACACCATAGTAAGCTTTAGCCCCACCCATCTCTTTAAGGATTCACATGTGAGGCCGTGTACAAAACAACCAAAGAGTTCAAGACTAAAGGCTGGTTTATAGTACGTGTGTGTTTGTAAATTTATTCTGGAGTGTCAGAGTGTGCTCTGGGCGTTGGTTAACTCAAAGCGTTGTCAGATTGTCTGTTCGTAAATTCAGAGCATTTCGCTCTCGGAGCGTTCAGAGCGCACACTGGATGCTCTGGCCGAGGAGTAGGGTTGATCTGAGCGTTCTGACCAAACAGCAACAGTCACGCACCCAAGCTAACTGGCTAACGTTGGCTAGCTTGCTAGCTACTTCCAGACACAAAATGGGAGAACAGCTCACTGACAATTTTACTCGCCCTAGCAGAGCTGGTTAGGCTGTTTTTATGTTTTCCAGAGCGTTGGTGACTGCAACTGTGCTAATAATTTTATTATGCTTTTTTGTCAACGTTTACTGACACCGGTCATATTCAATGGGTGTTGAGCATTCGTAAATTTGTCAGCGTAGATAGCCAGAGCGAATTTACCAGCTACATCTGTCAACATTTGTCGTAGTGACATCATAAACATTATTTTGAAATAGTTACTTTCATAGTGGAGTATTTTGTTAAGACATGTAGCCAGCTAGCTAAACAATGAACCATAATCCCAACTCATAACGTTACTACCTGTCTGCAGGTTGCTATTTAACCAGGTTCAACTGATTTCGGTCCACCAGAAAGTGGAGTACAACAATTATGCAGTTCTACTACGTGATAACTTTCAAAAAAGAATGTGTTAAAAATGATTACCTATACTGACCAGCTCATGTTATAGACAGAAACGTGCTACACGGCAAACCAATCCGAACTAATTTTTAATTTGATTTATTTCACATTTATTTAACCATCTAGACCAGTTGAGAACAAGTTGTCATTTACAACTGCGCCAAGAAAAAGTAAAGCAGTGCGACACAAACAATACAGAGTTACACATGGAATAAACAAACACACAGTCAATAATACAGTTGAAAAGTCTACATACAGTGTGTGAAAATGAGGTAAGATTAGGGAAGTAAGGCTATAAATAGGCCATAGTGGTTGAAATAATTATAACATAGCAATTAAATACTGGAATGATATATGTGCAGAAGATGAATGTGCAAGTAGAAATACTGGGGTGCAAAGAAGCAAAATGGGTTACAGATGGGCCATTTACAGGTGCAATGATCTGTAAACTGCTCTGACAGCTGATGCTTAAAGTTAGTGAGGAAGATATGAGACTCCTGCTTCAGTGACTTTTGCAATTTGTTCCAGTCATTGGCAGCAGAGAACTGGAAGGAAAGGCGGCCAAAGTAGGAATTGGCTATGGGGGTGAACAGTGAAATATACCTGCTGGAGCGCATGGGTGGGTGCTGCTATGGTGACCAGTGTGCTGAGATAAGGCAGGGCTTTACCTAGCAAAGACTTATAGATGACCTGGAACCAGTGGGTTTGGCGATGACTATGAAGCGAGGGCCAGCCAACGAGAGCATACAGGTCGCAGTGGTGGGTAGTATGTGGGGCTTTGGTGACAAAACGGATGGCACTGTGATAGACTGCATTCAGTTTGCTGAGTAGAGTGTTGGGTGTTGGAAGCTATTTTGTAAATAACATTGCCGAAGTCAAGGATCGGTAGGATAGTCAGTTTTGCGAGGGTATGTTTGGCAGCATGAATGAAGGATACTTTGTTGCGAAATAGGAAGCCGATTCTAGTTTTAATTTTGGATTGGAGATTTATTTTTTTATTTTTTATTTCACCTTTATTTAACCAGGTAGGCTAGTTGAGAACAGGTTCTCATTTGCAACTGCGACCTGGCCAAGATAAAGCACAGCAGTGTGAACAGACAACACAGAGTTACACATGGAGTAAACAATTAACAAGTCAATAACACAGAGAAAAAAGGGGAGTCTATATACAATGTGTGCAAAAGGCATGAGGAGGTAGGCGAATAATTACAATATTGCAGATTAACACTGGAGTGATAAATGATCAGATGATCATGTACAGGTAGAGATATTGGTGTGCAAAAGAGCAGAAAAGTAAATAAATAAAAACTGTGGGGATGAGGTAGGTGAAAATGGGTGTGCTATTTACCAATAGATTATGTACAGCTGCAGCGATCGGTTAGCTGCTCAGCTAGCTGATGTTTGAAGTTGGTGAGGGAGATAAAAGTCTCCAACTTCAGCGATTTTTGCAATTCGTTCCAGTCACAGGCAGCAGAGTACTGGAACGAAAGGCGGCCGAATGAGGTGTTGGCTTTAGGGATGATCAGTGAGATACACCTGCTGGAGCGCGTGCTACGGATGGGTGTTGCCATCGTGACCAGTGAGCTGAGATAAGGTGGAGCTTTGCCTAGCATGGCCTTGTAGATGACCTGAAGCCAGTGGGTCTGGCGACGAATATGTAGCGAGGGCCAGCCGACTAGAGCATACAAGTCGCAGTGGTAGGTAGTATAAGGTGCTTTAGTGACAAAACGGATGGCACTGTGATAAACTGCATCCAGTTTGCTGAGTAGAGTGTTGGTGGATATGGAAAGCAATTTTGATTAGATGACGTAGTCCAATAAAGAACCGCTAACATTACTCCTTAAGGGTTTAAAGGGAGGATCGGTAGGATAGTCAGTTTTACTAGGTAAGCTTGGCAGCGTGAGTGAAGGAGGCTTTGTTGCGGAATAGAAAGCCGATTCTTGATTTGATTTTCGATTGGAGATGTTTGATATGGGTCTGGAAGGAGAGTTTACTAAATAAAGTCTAGCCAGACACCTAGGTACTTATAGGTGTCCACATATTCAAGGTCGGAGCCATCCAGTGTGGTGATGCTAGTCGGGCATGCGGGTGCAGGCAGCGATCGGTTGAAAAGCATGCATTTGGTTTTACTAGCGTTTAAGAGCAGTTGGAGGCCACGGACGGAGTGTTGTATGGCATTGAAGCTCGATTGGAGGTTAGATAGCACAGTGTCCAATGACGGGCCGAAAGTGTATACAATGGTGTCATCTGCGTAGAGGTGGATCAGGGAATCGCGTAGAGGTGGATCAGGGAATCGCCCGCAGCAAGAGCAACATCATTGATATATACAGAGAAAAGAGTCGGCCCGAGAATTGAACCATGTGGCACCCCCATAGAGACTGCCAGAGGACCGGACAACATGCCCTCCGATTTGACACACTGAACTCTGTCTGCAAAGTAATTGGTGAACCAGGCAAGGCAGTCATCCGAAAACCCGAGGCTACTGAGTCTGCCGATAAGAATATGGTGATTGACAGAGTCAAAAGCCTTGTCAAGGTCGATGAAGACGGCTGCACAGTACTGTCTTTTATCGATGGCGGTTATGATGTCGTTTAGTACCTTGAGTGTGGCTGAGGTGCACCCGTGACCGGCTCGGAAACCGGATTGCATAGCGGAGAAGGTACAGTGGGATTCGAGATGGTCAGTCACCTGTTTGTTGACTTGGCTTTCGAAGACCTTAGATAGGCAGGGCAGGATGGATATAGGTCTATAACAGTTTGGGTCCAGGGTGTCTCCCCCTTTGAAGAGCGGCAGCTTTCCACTCCTTGGGGATCTCAGACGATATGAAAGAGAGGTTGAACAGGCTGGTAATAGGGGTTGCGACAATGGCGGCGGATAGTTTCAGAAATAGAGGGTCCAGATTGTCAAGCCCAGCTGATTTATACGGGTCCAGGTTTTGCAGCTCTTTCAGAACATCTGCTATCTGGATTTGGGTAAAGGAGAACCTGGAGAGGCTTGGGCGAGAAGCTGCGGGGGGGCCGGGGCTGTTGGCCGAGGTAGGAGTAGCCAGGCGGAAGGCATGGCCAGCCGTTGAGAAATGCTTGTTGAAGTTTTCGATAATCATGGATTTGTCGGTGGTGACCGTGTTCCCTAGCCTCAGTGCAGCGGGCAGCTGGGAGGAGGTGCTCTTGTTCTCCATGGACTTCACAGTGTCCCAGAACTTTTTGGAGTTGGAGCTACAGGATGCAAACTTCTGCCTGAAGAAGCTGGCCTTAGCTTTCCTGACTGACTGCGTGTATTGGTTCCTGACTTCCCTGAACAGTTGCGTATCGCGGGGACTGTTCGATGCTATGGCAGTCCGCCACAGGATGTTTTTGTGCTGGTCGAGGGCATTCAGGTCTGGAGTGAACCAAGGGCTGTATCTGTTCTTAGTTCTGCATTTTTTGAACGGAGCATGCTTATTTAAAATGGTGAGGAAGTTACTTTTAAAGAATGACCAGGCATCCTCAACTGACGGGATGAGGTCAATGTCCTGCCAGGATACCCGGGCCAGGTCGATTAGAAAGGCCTGCTCACAGAAGTGTTTTAGGGAGCGTTTGACAGTGATGAGGGGTGGTCGTTTGACTGCGGCACCGTAGCGGATACAGGCAATGAGGCAGTGGTCGCTGAGATCCTGGTTGAAGACAGCGGAGGTGTATTTGGAGGGCCAGTTTGTCAGGATGACGTCTATGAGGGTGCCCTTGCTTACAGAGTTAGGGTTGTACCTGGTGGGTTCTTTGATGATTTGTGTGAGATTGAGGGCATCTAGCTTAGATTGTAGGACTGCCGGGGTGTTAAGCATATCCCAGTTTAGGTCACCTAGCAGAACAAACTCTGAAGCTAGCACAGCTGGGAGCTGAGGGGGGTCGGTAGCAGGCGGCAACAGTGAGAGACTTATTTCTGGAGAGAGTCATTTTCAGAATTAGTAGTTCGAACTGTTTGGGTATGGACCTGGAAAGTATGACATTACTTTGCAGGCTATCTCTGCAGTAGACTGCAACTCCTCCCCCTTTAGCAGTTCTATCTTGACGGAAGATGTTATAGTTGGGTATGGAAATCTCTGAATTTTTGGTGGCCTTCCTGAGCCAGGATTCAGACACGGCAAGGACATCAGGGTTAGCACAGTGTGCTAAAGCAGTGAGTAAAACAAACTTAGGGAGGAGGCTTCTGATGTTGACATGCATGAAACCAAGGCTTTTTCCATCACAGAAGTCAACAAATGAGGGTGCCTGGGGACATGCAGGGCCAGGGTTTACCTCCACATCACCCGCGGAACAGAGAAGGAGTAGTATGAGGGTGCGGCTAAGGGCTATCAAAACTGGTCGCCTAGAGTGTTGGGGACAGAGAATTAGAGGAGCAGGTTTCTGGGCATGGTAAAATATATTCAGGGCATAATGCGCAGACAGGGGTATGGTGGGGTGCGGGTATGGCGGAGGTAAGCCCAGGCACTGGGTGATGATGAGAGAGGTTTTATCTCTGGACATGCTGTTTGTAATGGGTGAGGTCACCGCATATGTTGGAGGAGGGACAAAGGAGGTATCAGGGGTATGAGGAGTGGGACTAGGGGCTCCATATTGAACTAAAACAATGATAACTAACCTGAGCAACAGTATACAAGGCATATTGACATTTGAGAGAGACATACAGTAATCACAGGTGTTGAATTGGGAAAGCTAGCTAAAACAGTGGGTGAGACAACAGCTAATCGGCTAGCATAACAACAGCAGGTAAAATGGCATTGACTAGGCAACGGGGCTGACAGATAAAACAAACAAGCAGAATGGAGTACCGTGATTAATGGACAGTCCAGCGTGCATCAGCTATGTAGCCAAGTGATCAGAGTCCAGGGGCAGCGGTGGATGGGGCAGGGGGGCTGGGCTGGCGAGTGTTATCCAGGTTAAGAAAACTAACAATGACTAAGTAGCTTGTAGCTAGCTAGCTGGTAGCTAAATAGCTTGTAGCTAGCTGGTTAGCTTCTGGAGGTTCTTGGGTGTGTTCTGGGCTAAACAAGCTAAACAAGCTAGCAGTTAGCCTGCCGAGTTAGCAAGCAAGGAGATAGCGAGGGCTAGTGAGTTAGCCTTTGGAGGACGTTGCGATGGGGTGAGTCTGTTTATTCCTCTTCATGCGGTGACATCGATAGACCGGTCGTGGATCCGGGTATAGAAGCCCAGGAGTATGCTAGGAGCTCTGGCCGGGCTAGATTCAAGCTACGTGGGTGGAAACGCTAGCCAGGAGTAATCAACCAGGGTTGCTGTTTAGCTCGATAGCTAGTTGTGAAGATCCAGCTGAAGAATGTTCCGTTTGTGGTGGGAATCCGGGGATAAAAAATAAAAAATAAATAGGTCCGTTATGCTCTGGTTAGCGTCGCGTTGTTGGAACTGGCGAGAGCTTTCCGAGCTAAAGGTTAGCTGAAGACCGCTAGCATAGCTGGCTAGCTTCAGTTGAAGGGTTCCGGTTTCGGTTTCGAAGTAAATATAGCTACTTTAGGAAAAGTAGCTACATTGGCGGGTTGCAGAAGAGTATTTGGAAGCTTAGGTTTAGCAAAATGTTTTTAAAGATATGCGAAGAAAAAAATATCTAAAATATCTAAAACGAAAAAGAGACGATATTTACAGAGAGACGATACGACAGGACGAGTTACTGCTACGCCATCTTGGATCCAAGTGATAGCGAGATGCTTAATGTGAGTCTGGAAGGAGAGTTTACAGTCTCACCAGACACCTAGGTATTTGTAGTTGTCCACATATTACACGGAACCTAAACCGACTGTGCGTGTGCGCCTTCGTGCGCCATCGTGCATAAATGTATTTTGTCCCCCCCAAACATGATCACAACACCCAGGTTAAAATATCTGAACCAATTATATCAATTTGGGGACAGGTCAAAAAGCATTAACTTCTTGCGTCGAGCAATCCCGTATCCGGGAGCGTAATCATAGCCTCAAGCTCATTACCATAACGCAACGTTAACTATTCATGAAAATCGCAAATGAAATGAAAGAAATATATTCACTCACAAGCGTAGCCTTTTGTTAACAACACTGTCATCTCAGATTTTCAAAATATGCTTTTCACCCATACTTACACAAGCATTTGTGTAAGAGTATTAATAGCTAGCATAGCATTAAGCCTAGCATTCAGCAGGCAACATTTTCACAAAAACAAGAAAAGCATTCAAATAAAATAATTTACCTTTGAAGAACTTCGGATGTTTTCAATGAGGAGACTCTCAATTAGAAAGCAAATGTTCAGTTTTTCCAAAAAGATTATTTGTGTAGGAGAAATCGCTCCGTTTTGTTCATCACGTTTGGCTAAGAAAAACCCCCGAAAATTCAGTCATTACAACGCCAAACTTTTTTCCAAATTAACTCCATAATATCGACAGAAACATTGGCAAACGTTGTTTAGAATCCATCCTCAAGGTGTTTTTCACATATATATTCGATGACAAATCATTCGTGTCAGTTGGGTTTCTCCTCTGAAGCAAATGGAAAAATGCACGCAGCTGGAGATTACGCAATAATTTCGACGGAGGACACCAAGCGGGCACCTGGTAAATGTAGTCTCTTATGGTCAATCTTCCAATGATATGCCTACAAATACGTCACAATGCTGCGGACACCTTAGGGAAACGACAGAAAGTGTAGGCTCATTCCTGGCGCATTCACAGCCATTTCCAAAGCTGTCAATTATATGCATAGTCGAGCATCTTTTCGTGACAAAATATCTTGTTTAAAACGGGAACGTTTTTTTAATCCAAAAATTAAAAGAGTGCCCCCTATATTGAAGAAGTTAAACATTTATGGCACTTTAGCTAGTTAGCTTGCACTTGCTAGCTAATTTGTCTTATTTAGCTAGCTTGCTGTTGCTAGCTAATTTGTCCTGGGATATAAACATAGTTGTTATTCTAACTGAAATGCACAAGGTCCTCTACGCCGCCAATTAATCCACACATAAAACGGTCAACCGAATCATTTCTAGTCATCTCTCTTCCTTCCAGGCCTTTTCTTCTCTTGACTTTATATTGCGATTGGCAACTTTCATAAATTAGGTGCATTACAGCCACTGACCTCACTCGTCTTTCAGTCACCCATGTGGGTATAACCAATGACGAGATGGCACGTGGGTACCTGCTTCTATAAACCAATGAGGAGATGGGAGAGGCAGGACTTGCAGCGTGATCTGCATCAGAAATAGAACCCTCCTAGCCCCTGGCAACGCAGACGCTCGTTGGTGCAATAATTTAATAACATAGATTTCAAAATGTATTTTGCAATGCTCGCTGCATCATGTTGTGGGTATGCTTTTAATCGTTAAGGACTGGGGAGTTTTCAGGATAAAAAAGAAACAGAATGGAGCTAAGGATAGGCAAAATCCTAGAGGAAAACCTGGTTCAGGCTGCTTTCCACCAGACTCTGGGAGATTAATTCACCTTTTAGTAGGACAATAACCTAAAACACAAATATACACTTGAGTTGCTTACCAAGACGACATTGAATGTTCCTGCATGACAGCTTTGAATTAAATCGAATTTATAGTCTATGGTAAGAATTGAAAGTGGCTGTCTAGTAATGATTAACAGAAAACTTGACAGAGCTTGAATCATTTTTTAAAGAATAAGGTGCAAATATTGTACAATCCGGGGGGGTGCAAAGCTCTTAGAGACTTACCCAGAAAGACTCACAGCTGTTATCGCTGCCAAAGGTGATTCTAACATATATTGATGTGAATACTTATGTAAATGAGATATTTCTGTATTTCATTTTCAATCAATTTAAAAAATAAAAATAAAATCTAAAAACATATTTTAACTTTGTCATTATGGGGTATTGTATGTAGATGGGTGTGGAAACAATATATTTAATCCATTTTGAATTCAGGCTGTAGCACAACAAAATGTGGAATAAGTCAAGGGGTATGAATACTTTCTGAAGGCTCTAAATCAAAATCGTGACGTGCCTGTGGTCCTCCAGGACCAGGGTTGCCTACTCCTGCCGTACACTATTGAGATCAATTAAAGCCAACTTTTTTTTAAAAACTCATCTCTTCCAGACTGAGGCAGCGTTGATGTATGATGCTGTGTACATGGTGGCAGCAGCATCCCAGCTCTCCACTCAGATCACTGTCAGCTCACTGCAGTGCCACAGACACAAACCCTGGCGCTTCGGAGCACGATTCATGAACATGTTCAAAGAGGTGAGTGAAGCAAGCCACTTTATAATGGAGTATTCCCTCTATCCCTCACTCCCTCCTCTTTCCCACCTCCCCTCATCCATCACTCCCTCCTCTTTCCCACCTCCCCTCATCCCTCACTTCCTCCTCTCACCCACCTACCCTCATCCCTCACTCCCTGCGCTTACCCATCTCTCCTCATCCCTCACTCCCTCCTCTTTCCGAACTCCCCTCATCCCTCACTCCCTCCTCTTTCCGACCTCCCCTCATCCCTCACTCCCTCTTTCCCATCTCCCCTCATCCCTCACTCCCTCCTCTGTCCCACCTCCCCTCATCCCTCACTCCCTCCTCTTTCCCATCTCCCCTCATCCCTCACTCCCTCCTCTTTCCCACCTTCCCTCTATCCCTCACTCCCTCCACTTTCCCACCTCCCCTCATCACTCCCTCCATATTCTTTCCCACCTCCCCTCAACCCTCACTCCCTCCTCTTTCCCACCTCCCCACAACCCTCACGCCCTCCTCTTGCCCACCTCCCCTCAACCTTCACTCCCTCCTCTTTCCCACCTCCCCTCATCCCTCACTCCCTACTCTTTCCCACCTCCCCTCATCCCTCACTCCCTTCTCTTACCCACCTCCCCCATCACTCACTCCCTTCTCTTACCCATCTCCCCTCATCCCTCACTCCCTTCTCTTACCCACCTCCCCCATTCCTCACTCCCTCCTCTTTCCCACCTCCCTCATCACTCACTCCCTTCTCTTACCCATCTCCCCTCATCCCTCACTCCCTTCTCTTACCCACCTCCCCCATTCCTCACTCCCTCCTCTTTCCCGCCTCACTTGATCATTCCCTCTGTTCTTTCATCCCCTTATCTTAGCAGCATACCACCCTGCATCCCACTGCTGGCTTGGGGGGGTTGGTCCTGGTTGATCTCTGGATGGGAAACCAGATGCTGCTGGGGATGGTGTTGGAAGTCCAGTAGGGGGCACTCTTTCCTCTGGTCTAAGGCAATCCCAGGGCAGTGATTGGGGACATTGTCAGGCATAGGGTGCCATCTTTCGTATGGGATGTTAAACTGGTATCCGGACTCTCTGTGGCCATTTAAAAAAAAATGCAATGGCACTTTTCGTAAGAGTACGGCTGTTAACCCTAGTGTCGTGGCTAAATTCCCAACCTGGCCCCATTCCACCATGGCCACCTACGCATCCTCCTAATTGGCATATATCACTCTCCACCTGATAGCTGATGAGTGGTGAGCGTTCTGGCACAAAATGGTTGGACATTGGTGGTGGATGAGGTGAGTTTCCCCTCTACTATGTAAAAGTCCCTCAGTCGGTAGAAAAGTGCTTTATATAAATCCAATCAATTATTTTCCCTGCTCACTTGATCCTTCAATCTATTTGTTCTCACCTCCCTTCATGCCTCTTTCCTTTCACACTCCTTCATCCATTCTTTCACATCTCACTGCCTTCATCTTATTTAATCACTGGCGGTCTATAGAGAGTGGAGTTAAGACCAGATCCTACCAAAGGTGTGGAGTGTGTGTGTGTGTCATTAAGTTCTTAATTGTTTTTCACACGGGAGGAAATCATGCCTTGCATGTGTTTGACAATGACTGAAGAGGTGTCACCTGTCAGTAGTACACTGCATGGAGGTGTGTAGTGCGGTAATATTGGTTCAAATGTTTATGTGGTGTAAATTCAACACCAGCGAAACCTGAAGTCAGTATTAAATTAATCACTCGTTACTATCAGTTAACTGGAGGGGTTACAACAAACACTCCACACATAGTACAAGTCGGGCAGAAGCTCCCCCAGGGCGATGCCTCCAGTTCTCTTATATACAGCCACACAGACAAGTTATATAGGCATGATTTACATTATTCATTATTAACGTTGGTTTCTGCATGTGACTGACCGATAGCTCACGAGGCTTCTTCTCTCAAAGCTGAGACCTTGAAACTGAGATACTAATTTTAGTTCCCAGAGCAATGTTCTGGGCGTACTGCCAAATTGCTTATACAGTGATTGTGAGAATTCCTCCCATGTACCTCAAATGAGACCTGTAATAAGAGTACGCAACAAGCCTATTACATGTTTTATCTGACTACATATACAGTTCCTTGTTGGAAGTTTACATACACTTAGGTTGGAGTCATTAAAAGTAGTTTACATACACTTAGGTTGGAGTCATTAAAACTAGTTTACATACACTTAGGTTGGAGTCATTAAAACTAGTTTACATACACTTAGGTTGGAGTCATTAAAACTAGTTTACATACACTTAGGTTGGAGTCATTAAAACTAGTTTACATACACTTAGATTGGAGTCATTAAAAGTAGTTTACATACACTTAGGTTGGAGTCATTAAAACTAGTTTACATACACTTAGGTTGGAGTCATTAAAACTAGTTTACATACACTTAGGTTGGAGTCATTAAAACTAGTTTACATACACTTAGGTTGGAGTCATTAAAACTAGTTTACATACACTTAGGTTGGAGTCATTAAAACTAGTTTACATACACTTAGGTTGGAGTCATTAAAACTAGTTTACATACACTTAGGTTGGAGTCATTAAAACTAGTTTACATACACTTAGGTTGGAGTCATTAAAACTAGTTTACATACACTTAGGTTGGAGTCTTTAAAACTCTGTACATGACACACATAATTTTTTCCAACAATTGTTTACAGACAGATCATTTCACTTATAATTCACTGTATCACAATTCCAGTGGGTCAGAAGTTAACATACACTAAGTTGATTGTGCCTTTAAACAGCTTTGAAAATTCCAGAAAATTATGTCATGGCTTTAGAAGCTTCTGATAGGCTAATTGACATAATTTGAGTCAATTGAAGGTGCACCTGTGGATGTATTTCAAGGCCTACCTTCAAACTCAGTGCCTCTTTGCTTGACATCATGGGAAAATCAAAAGAAATCAGCCAAGACCTCAAAAAACAATTGTAGACCTCCACAAGTCTGGTTCATCCTTGGGAGCAATTTCCAAACGGCTGAAGATACCACATTCATCTGTACAAACAATAGTATGCAGGTATAAACACCATGGTACCACGCAGCCGTCATACCCCTCAGGAAGGAGACACATTCTGTCTCCTGGAGATGAACGTACTTTGGTGTGAAAAGTGCAAATCAAATCCAGAACAACAGCAAAGGACCTTGTGAAGATGCTGGAGGAAACAGCTACAAAAGTATCTATATATCCACAGTAAAACGAGTCCTATATTGACATAACCTGAAAGGCTGCTCAGCAAGGAAGAAGCCACTGCTCCAAAACTCCCATGAAAAAGCCAGACTACGGTTTGCATCGTACTTTTTGGAGAAATGTCCTCTGGTCTGATGAAACAAAAATAGAACTGTTTGGCCATAATGACCATCATTATGTTTGGAGGACAAAGGAGAGGTTTGCAAGCCAAAGAACACCATCCCAACCATGAAGCAGGGCGTGACAAGCACTAAAACAGTCTGCAGCACCCGTCCTCACCCTACTAGAATCTGAAGGCGTAGGCTCATGTTTTTAGTTGGATAAGTTTCTCGATTTTTATGCATTTTTCATCAAACCGTTTTCTGCTTAAAATGTTTAGATTTGATAGGGAAGCTGAGAGGTTAAATATACTATTTAGGTTTTTCTACTGCCAACTTTACACCTTCACTATTACAGTGAAACATTTTTTCCCAGGAAGTTGTCTAATAAGGGTTGAATTTGTTTTTGCCTAATTGTTTTTTTTGTTTTTTACACTACTTCTCTTCCATCTATAGCATTTCTTAATATTATTCAGTTCCTTTGGTTTTGATGACTCATTGAGTTTTGCTCTGTTTAGGTAAACTGTGATTTTGCTGTGATCTGATAGGGGTGTCAGTGGGCTGACTGTGAACGCTCTGAGAGACTCTGGGTTGAGGTCAGTGATAAAGTAGTCTACGGTACTACTGCCAAGACATGAGCTATAGGTGTATCTACCATAGGAGTTCCCTTCTGGTAGTTGATTCTAAGATTTGTATTTGATCAGACAGGAAGACAGACGGACAGACAGGAAGACAGATAGACAGACAGGACGTACGGACAGGAAGTAAGACGGACGGAGGGAGGGAGGGAGAGAGAGAGAGGAGGGGGAGAGAGAGAGAGAGAGAGAGAGAGAGAGAGAGAGAGAGAGAGAGAGAGAGAGAGAGAGAGAGAGAGAGAGAGAGAGAGAGAAGAGAGAGAGAGAGAGAGAGAGAGAGAGAGAGAGAGAGAGAGAGAGAGAGAGAGAGAGAGAGAGAGAGAGAGAGAGAGAGAGAGAGAGAGAGAGAGAGAGAGAGAGAGAGAGAGAGAGAGAGAGAGAGAGAGAGAGAGAGAGAGAGAGAGAGAGAGAGAGAGAGAGAGAGTATAGGACAGAAAAGACAGGAGAATTTCACCAGATAGGGCAGACTGACCCTAGCCCCCTGGCTTATAGACTATTGCAGCATATGCTGAAATAGGGGGGGGTGTGTGTGGCCCCGTCTGATGATACCCCCTGACAGGGCCAACCAGGTAGGATATACTAACTTCACCCACTTTGCCAAAGCACAGCCCCCACACCACTTGAGGGATATCAGCAGACCACCAAAGTACTACCCTGAAACAAGGCTATGTATAGCCCACAAAGATTTCCTCCGCCGCACAAGCCCGAGTGGGCGCAAAACTGGACAGGAAGGTCACGTCAGTGACTCGACCCACTCAAGTCAAGTATAGCGAAATAATCCTGGCACGACGTGATGCACCACTCCTAGGGACGGCATGGAGGAGCATTTGCAAGCCAGTGTCTAAGCCCACGTAATATGGTCAGAGGCAGAGATTACCAGTGGAGAGGGGAACCAGCCAGATAAATACATGGCCAGAGTGGGTAGCAGAAGAGTCTAATCTAGAAGTGACAAAAGCATGGATTAATTTTTCTGCATCATTTTTGGACAAAAAAAAAATCAGATTTTTTGCAATGTTACGGAGATGTATAAAAGCTGCCCTTGAAGTATTCTTGATAGGTTCGTTAAAAGAGAGATCAGGGTCCAGAGTAATGCCGGGGTCCTTCACAGTTTTATTTGAGACGACTGTACAACCATCAAGATTAAGTGTCACATCAAACAGCAGATCTCTTTTTTTCTTGGGACCTAGAACTAACATATCTGTTTTTTTTCCGAAATTAAGAGTCAAATGTTTGCCGCCATCCACTTCCTTATGTCTGAAACACAGGCTTCCAGGGAGGGCAATTTTGGGGCTTCACCGTGTTTCATCGAAATATACAGCTGTGTGTCGTCCGCATAGCATTGAAAGTTGACATTGTGTTTCTGAATGACATCACCAAGAAGTAGAATATATAGTAAAAACAATAGTGGTCCTAAAACGGAACCTTGAGGAACTCCAAAACTTAAAATGGATTAGTCAGAGGACAAATCATTCACAGAGACAAACTGAAATCGTTCTGACAGTTAAGAGCTAAACTAGGCAAGAAGTTGTCCATGTAAACTAGGCAAGAAGTTGTCCATGTAGACCAATTAGGGTTTCCAATCTCTCCAAAGTAATGTGGTGATCGATGGTGTCAGAATCAGCACTAAGGTCTAGGAGGACAGATGCAGAGCCTTGGTCTGATGCCATTAAAAGGTAATTTACCACCTTCACCAGTGCAGTCTCAGTACTGATGGGGTCTGAAACCAGACTGGAGCATTTCGTATGCATTATTTGTCTTCAGGAAGGCAGTGAGTTGCCGTGCAACAGCTTTTTCTAAAATGTTTGTAGAGGAATGGGAGATTCGATATAGGCCGATAGTTAAAAAAATAATCTTTTAACTCAGTATTCTTCAGGCTTTAGCCATGTTTCAGTCAGGCCAATAACATCAAGGTTAAGATCCATGATTAGTTTATTGACTATGACTGCCTTGGAAGTGAGGGATCTAACATTAAGTTGTCCTATTTTGAGTTGTGAGGTATTATCACAGTCTCTTTAAAAAATGACAGAGATTGAGGAGGTCTTTATTCCAGTGAGATTACTCAGGGGAACACCGCCATGTTTAGATTTTCCCAACCTAGATCGAGGCACAGACATTGTCTCAATGGGGATAGCTGAGCTGACTACACTGACTGTGCTAGTGGCAGACTCCACTAAGCTGGCAGGCTGGCAAACAGCCTGTTGCCTGACCTGCACGCTATCACATTGTGGAGTTAGACCGGGCTCTACGTTGATAGATAGGATGAGAGCACCCCTCCAGCTAGGATGGAGTCCGTCACTCCCCAAGCAGGCCAGGCTTGGTCATTTTTGTGGGTGAGTCCCAGAAAGAGGGACAATTATCTACAAATTCTATCTTATGGGAGGGGCAGAAAACAGTTTTCAAGACTGCTGTAGAGCTGGTAGCCAATCAGTCTGTCCGTTTGTATGTGTGATCCTTGAGATCAGAGTTTTAAGAGTTATGTTTTAATGACCCTGATCCTGTTAACAGAAGAAAATGCTGGTATGTGCAGGTGGATTCTGAATATAACAACCATTAATTGTTTTATATCTCAGTCTCCCACTTGCCTGTTAATGTCAGAAATCTATTTCCAAAAATAGACTTGATTAAAATATGGGCCAAAATGACAAAATGCAGACGTGATGGTTTCATCAGAAACTTGACTAAAGAAAATCTCTGTCAAATTACTGGATTTCTATTGATGGGTACATGGTTTTTTAGAACGGATCGGATGAGAAATGGAGGGGTTGCAATTTATGTGAAATCTGAGTTTAACACCTCTGAAATTCACCTCTGAAATTCTCTTTTGAATTGCTTGCGGTTAAAGTGAACATGTATAAGGACTCCCACATCACTGTAGTCGGCTGCTACAGACCGCTCTCGGCTTCTACAGACCGCCCTCGGCTGCTACAGACCGTTCTCGGCTGCTACAGACTGCCCTCGGCTTCTACAGACCGCTCTCGGCTGCTACAGACCGCCCTCGGCTTCTACAGACTGCCCTCGGCTGCTACAGACAGCCGTCGGCTACTACAGACCGCTCTCGGCTTCTACAGACCGCCCTCGGCTGCTACAGACCGCTCTCGGCTGCTACAGACCGCTCTCGGCTTCTACAGACCGCCCTCGGCTGCTACAGACCACACTCGGCTTCTACAGACCACCCTCGGCTGCTACAGACCGCTCTCAGCTTCTACAGACCGCCCTCGGCTGCTACAGACCGCTCTCGGCTTCTACAGACCGCCCCCGGCTGCTACAGACCGCCCTCGGCTGCTACAGACCGCCCTCGGCTTCTACAGACCGCCCTCGGCTTCTACAGACCGCCCTCGGCTGCTACAGACCACCCTCGGCTGCTACAGACCGCCCTCGGCTGCTACAGACCGCCCTCGGCTTCTACAGACCGCCCTCGGCTTCTACAGACCGCCCTCGGCTGCTACAGACCGCCCTCGGCTGCTACAGACCGCCCTCGGCTTCTACAGACAGCCCTCGGCTGCTACAGACCGCCCTCGGCTGCTACAGACCGCTCTCGGCTGCTACAGACCGCCCTCGGCTTCTACAGACCGCTCTCGGCTTCTACAGACCGCCCTCGGCTTCTACAGACCGCCCTCGGCTGCTACAGACCACCCTCGGCTGCTACAGACCACCCTCGGCTGCTACAGACCGCCCTCGGCTTCTACAGACCGCCCTCGGGTTGCTGCAGACCGCCCTTGGCTGCTACAGACCGCCCTCGGCTGCTACAGACCGCCCTCAGCTTCGGGAGATGCACTTACCTCTCTTTCTAAATGACTCTGAATTCGTTATTTTAGGAGATTTGAACTGGGACATACTTACATCTGTATCTGACTCTTTTTAAAGAACTGTTTGACTCTCTGAATCGCACCAAACAAACAAATACTATTGGACATTATGCTAACGAATACCCCTCACAAATACATATCGACTGGGATATTCTGTAATGATGTCAGTGATCGCTGTACAAAAGCTTGTGATAGAAATAAAAAAAATTACCAAAACCAAACCCCGTTATATTTTTAAAAGACATTTTAGACAGTTTGATGAACAAGCGTTCTTACATGATCTGTACCATAAAATAGACAGAATCTGATTCCCGATGTTGACACTGCCTGGGACTATTTTTATGTGAAATGTGTGTCCATTTGTGATAAGCATGCCGCTGTGAAGAAATTTACAATCAGTGGAAGGAACAATGCCTGGTTTTCAGATAACTTGGCAGAATGAATTAGAAACAGAAATATCTATTGGGCTCAAGTTAGACATACAAATGCTCCTGTTGACTGGGCCTCCTTCAGAGTGCTAAGAAACAAATACACAGAGTTGATCAGGACGTCCCAATCAGATGACTATTTAAATGCAGTCACAGAGAACCTAAACACCCCATACCAAGTTCTGGAAGCGAATCAAATCAGTGTCAGGATCTAATGGATCCTCTGACCTTCCTGACCATTTAATGATGGATTCTAATGATGTGAAAGATGAAGCCCATATTGTTGGATTTTTTAACAAGCACTTAATATCTGTTGGTTCAGTTGTTGATAATGGTGGGGTCCAGGCCTCTAATGTCAGCTCTGTTACAGTCAACTATGATATAGGCCCTCATGTCCACCATTTTAACTTTGAGCCTGTTCCTTATACTGATGTCTATAAAGAACTAAAGGCTGCAGACACTAAAACGTCTGCAGGTCCAGACAACCTGGACCCCCTACCTCTTAAAGATAGCAGCTGGTATTATCACAGAACCTGTGGCTCACATTTTCAACTTGAGTCTCTTGACCAATTATATACCCAGCATTTGAAAATCAGCTTATGTCCTCCCACTGCTAAAGGGTGGAGATCCCTCAGATGCTAAGAACTATCGTCCTATCTCTAAACTCCCTATCCTGGCCAAAGTCTATGAATCCCTAGTGAACTCACAGTTAAAACACTTCCTAATTGAAAATAATATACTGAGCGAGTTTCAGTCTGGCTTTAGATCGGGGCACAGCACCACAACTGCAGCTATGGCAGTAATAAATTACATCATTAATGCACTTGATTAAAAAGGCAACATTGTGCTATTCTGTTTGTGGATTTATCAAATGGCTTTGATTCAGTTGACCATGAATTGTTGCTAGCTAGACTCAGTAACATTGGTCTCAGCGAAGGGGCAGCAAATTGGTTTAGGAACTAATCTTTCTGACAGAACACAATGTGTTATATACTGACAATCACAAGTCTAGTTGTCTAGAGATTAATAAAGGTGTGCCCCAGGGTTCCATTTTAGCTCCTGTGTTGTTCTCAATGATTTGGGAAATGGGATGCAACCAGCAAAGTTCCATCTATATGCAGATGATACAGTTCTATATTCATGTGTTCCTTCTCTGGTTCAGGCTGTTGAAGAGCTGCAGACTGCTTTTCAGTCACTGCAGGCCTCCTTTTATGGTCTCAAACTGGTCTTGGATGTAGAAACAACTTAGTTCATGACCTTTTACCAGAGCTGGAACTCTGCCAGAGAACTTTAGCATTGTCACATCTGATGGCTTATCCATTGGAAAAGTGTCGTCCTACAAATACCAAGGTATGTTTTTGGATGACAAGTTGTCCTTTAAAGTTCATGTGGATAATCTTGTGACAAAGCTTCAATTGAAATTGGGTTTTTATTTTCATAATAAGGCTTGCTTCCTGCTTATGACTAAAAAGAAGCTTGTTCAGAGCATTTTTCTCTCTGTAATTGATTATGGTGACTTGTTGTATATGCATGTAGCCTCCTCTGTCTGACAGAGACTGGACTCTGTTTATCATACAGCCTCCTCTGTCTGACAGAGACTGGACTCTGTTTATCATGCAGCCTCCTCTGTCTGACAGAGACTGGACTCTGTTTATCATGCATCCTCCTCTGTCTTACAGAGACTGGACTCTGTTTATCATGCAGCCTCCTCTGTCTGACAGAGACTGGACTCTGTTTATCATGCAGCCTCCTCTGTCTGACAGAGACTGGACTCTGTTTATCATACAGCCTCCTCTGTTTATCATACAGCCTCCTCTGTCTGACAGAGACTGGACTCTGTTTATCATGCAACCTCCTCTGTCTGACAGAGACTGGACTCTGTTTATCATGCAGCCTCCTCTGTCTGACAGAGACTGGACTCTGTTTATCATACAGCCTCCTCTGTCTTACAGAGACTGGACTCTGTTTATCATACAGCCTCCTCTGTCTTACAGAGACTGGACTCTGTTTATCATACAGCCTCCTCTGTCTTACAGAGACTGGACTCTGTTTATCATGCAGCCTCCTCTGTCTGACAGAGACTGGACTCTGTTTATCATGCAGCCTCCTCTGTCTGACAGAGACTGGACTCTGTTTATCATGCAGCCTCCTCTGTCTGACAGAGACTGGACTCTGTTTATCATGCAGCCTCCTCTGTCTTACAGAGACTGGACTCTGTTTATCATGCAGCCTCCTCTGTCTAACAGAGACTGGACTCTGTTTATCATACAGCCTCCTCTGTCTACCAGAGACTCTGTTTATCATACAGCCTCCTCTGTCTACCAGAGACTCTGTTTATCATACAGCCTCCTCTGTCTAACAGAGACTCTGTTTATCATACAGCCTCCTCTGTCTAACAGAGACTCTGTTTATCATACAGCCTCCTCTGTCTAACAGAGACTCTGTTTATCATGCAGCCTCCTCTGTCTGACAGAGACTGGACTCTGTTTATCATACAGCCTCCTCTGTCTAACAGAGACTCTGTTTATCATACAGCCTCCTCTGTCTAACAGAGACTCTGTTTATCATACAGCCTCCTCTGTCTAACAGAGACTCTGTTTATCATGCAGCCTCCTCTGTCTGACAGAGACTGGACTCTGTTTATCATACAGCCTCCTCTGTCTAACAGAGACTCTGTTTATCATGCAGCCTCCTCTGTCTGACAGAGACTGGACTCTGTTTATCATGCAGCCTCCTCTGTCTGACAGAGACTGGACTCTGTTTATCATACAGCCTCCTCTGTCTGACAGAGACTGGACTCTGTTTATCATACAGCCTCCTCTGTCTGACAGAGACTGGACTCTGTTTATCATGCAGCCTCCTCTGTCTGACAGAGACTGGACTCTGTTTATCATACAGCCTCCTCTGTCTAACAGAGACTGGACTCTGTTTATCATGCAGCCTCCTCTGTCTGACAGAGACTGGACTCTGTTTATCATGCAGCCTCCTCTGTCTAACAGAGACTCTGTTTATCATACAGCCTCCTCTGTCTAACAGAGACTGGACTCTGTTTATCATGCAGCCTCCTCTGTCTGACAGAGACTGGACTCTGTTTATCATGCAGCCTCCTCTGTCTAACAGAGACTCTGTTTATCATACAGCCTCCTCTGTCTAACAGAGACTGGACTCTGTTTATCATGCAGCCTCCTCTGTCTGACAGAGACTGGACTCTGTTTATCATGCAGCCTCCTCTGTCTAACAGAGACTCTGTTTATCATGCAGCCTCCTCTGTCTGACAGAGACTGGACTCTGTTTATCATGCAGCCTCCTCTGTCTGACAGAGACTGGACTCTGTTTATCATACAGCCTCCTCTGTCTAACAGAGACTGGACTCTGTTTATCATGCAGCCTCCTCTGTCTGACAGAGACTGGACTCTGTTTATCATGCAGCCTCCTCTGTCTAACAGAGACTCTGTTTATCATACAGCCTCCTCTGTCTAACAGAGACTGGACTCTGTTTATCATGCAGCCTCCTCTGTCTGACAGAGACTGGACTCTGTTTATCATGCAGCCTCCTCTGTCTAACAGAGACTCTGTTTATCATGCAGCCTCCTCTGTCTAACAGAGACTCTGTTTATCATGCAGCCTCCTCTGTCTGACAGAGACTCTGTTTATCATGCAGCCTCCTCTGTCTAACAGAGACTCTGTTTATCATGCAGCCTCCTCTGTCTGACAGAGACTCTGTTTATCATACAGCCTCCTCTGTCTAACAGAGACTCTGTTTATCATACAGCCTCCTCTGTCTGACAGAGACTCTGTTTATCATGCAGCCTCCTCTGTCTGACAGAGACTGGACTCTGTTTATCATACAGCCTCCTCTGTCTAACAGAGACTCTGTTTATCATACAGCCTCCTCTGTCTAACAGAGACTCTGTTTATCATGCAGCCTCCTCTGTCTAACAGAGACTCTGTTTATCATGCAGCCTCCTCTGTCTGACAGAGACTGGACTCTGTTTATCATACAGCCTCCTCTGTCTGACAGAGACTGGACTCTGTTTATCATACAGCCTCCTCTGTCTAACAGAGACTCTGTTTATCATACAGCCTCCTCTGTCTAACAGAGACTGGACTCTGTTTATCATACAGCCTCCTCTGTCTAACAGAGACTCTGTTTATCATGCATCCTTGAGCTTTATTACCAAGTCACTCCCCCACTATTGTCTGGTCTCCTTCACCACCAGCAGGTAAACTCCCTCTTTACCTCTGTAGTCTGGTCTCCTTCACCACCAGCAGGTAAACTCCCTCTTTACCTCTGTAGTCTGGTCTTCACCACCAGCAGGTAAACTCCCTCTTTACCTCTGTAGTCTGGTCTCCTTCACCACCAGCAGGTAAACTCCCTCTGTAGTCTGGTCTCCTTCACCACCAGCAGGTAAACTCCCTCTGTAGTCTGGTCTCCTTCACCACCAGCAGGTAAACTCCCTCTGTAGTCTGGTCTCCTTCACCACCAGCAGGTAAACTCCCTCTGTAGTCTGGTCTCCTTCACCACCAGCAGGTAAACTCCCTCTGTAGTCTGGTCTCCTTCACCACCAGCAGGTAAACTCCCTCTTTACCTCTGTAGTCTGGTCTCCTTCACCACCAGCAGGTAAACTCCCTCTGTAGTCTGGTCTCCTTCACCACCAGCAGGTAAACTCCCTCTGTAGTCTGGTCTCCTTCACCACCAGCAGGTAAACTCCCTCTGTAGTCTGGTCTCCTTCACCACCAGCAGGTAAACTCCCTCTTTACCTCTGTAGTCTGGTCTCCTTCACCACCAGCAGGTAAACTCCCTCTGTAGTCTGGTCTCCTTCCCCACCAGCAGGTAAACTCCCTCTTTACCTCTGTAGTCTGGTCTCCTTCACCACCAGCAGGTAAACTCCCTCTGTAGTCTGGTCTCCTTCACCACCAGCAGGTAAACTCCCTCTGTAGTCTGGTCTCCTTCACCACCAGCAGGTAAACTCCCTCTGTAGTCTGGTCTCCTTCCCCACCAGCAGGTAAACTCCCTCTGTAGTCTGGTCTCCTTCACCACCAGCAGGTAAACTCCCTCTGTAGTCTGGTCTCCTTCCCCACCAGCAGGTAAACTCCCTCTGTAGTCTGGTCTCCTTCACCACCAGCAGGTAAACTCCCTCTTTACCTCTGTAGTCTGGTCTCCTTCACCACCAGCAGGTAAACTCCCTCTTTACCTCTGTAGTCTGGTCTCCTTCACCACCAGCAGTTACCTGGTCTGCTAGGTGGTTGCTACTTAAAGTCCCCAGGACATTCACAGCATTAGGCATATGGAATAGTCTACAATCCATGCTTCATCTAGATATTTTAGTGCCCCTGAATGAATTAAACATTTTGATGGGAATGTTTTTTTAAAGGCTGGATCATATTTTATTGTAGTGTTGTATGTTTTAATGATGTATTGTTGTATGTTTTAATGATGTATTGTAGTATGTTTTAATGATGTATTGTAGTATGTTTTAATGATGTGATGTATTGTAGTGTTGTATGTTTTAATGATGTATTGTATTGTTGTATGTTTTAATGATGTATTGTTGTATGTTTTAATGATGTATTGTTGTATGTTTTAATGATGTAGTGTTGTATGTTTTAATGATGTGATGTATTGTATTGTAGTATGTTTTAATGATGTATTGTATTGTAGTATGTTTTAATGATGTATTGTATTGTTGTATGTTTTAATGATGTGATGTATTGTTGTATGTTTTAATGATGTATTGTATTGTATTGTTGTATGTTTTAATGATGTGATGTATTGTAGTGTTGTATGTTTTAATGATGTGATGTATTGTATTGTTGTATGTTTTAATGATGTGATGTATTGTAGTGTTGTATGTTTTAATGATGTATTGTTGTATGTTTTAATGATGTGATGTATTGTAGTGTTGTATGTTTTAATGATGTATTGTATTGTTGTATGTTTTAATGCTGTATTGTAGTGTTGTATGTTTTAATGATGTAGTGTTGTATGTTTTAATGATGTGATGTATTGTTGTATGTTTTAATGCTGTATTGTAGTGTTGTATGTTTTAATGATGTATTGTATTGTTGTATGTTTTAATGATGTATTGTTGTATGTTTTAATGATGTATTGTAGTGTTGTATGTTTTAATGATGTATTGTTGTATGTTTTAATGATGTATTGTATTGTTGTATGTTTTAATGAGGTATTGTATTGTTGTATGTTTTAATGCTGTATTGTTGTATGTTTTAATGCTGTATTGTAGTGTTGTATGTTTTAATGATGTAGTGTTGTATGTTTTAATGATGTATTGTTGTATGTTTTAATGCTGTATTGTAGTGTTGTATGTTTTAATGATGTAGTGTTGTATGTTTTAATGATGTATTGTAGTGTTGTATGTTTTAATGATGTAGTGTTGTATGTTTTAATGCTGTATTGTAGTGTTGTATGTTTTAATGATGTAGTGTTGTATGTTTTAATGATGTATTGTTGTATGTTTTAATGATGTATTGTTGTATGTTTTAATGATGTGATGTATTGTAGTGTTGTATGTTTTAATGATGTATTGTATTGTTGTATGTTTTAATGATGTGATGTATTGTAGTATGTTTTAATGATGTATTGTTGTATGTTTTAATGATGTATTGTTGTATGTTTTAATGCTGTATTGTAGTGTTGTATGTTTTAATGATGTATTGTTGTATGTTTTAATGATGTATTGTTGTATGTTTTAATGATGTGATGTATTGTATTGTTGTATGTTTTAATGATGTGATGTATTGTTGTATGTTTTAATGATGTATTGTAGTGTTGTATGTTTTAATGATGTATTGTAGTGTAGTATGTTTTAATGATGTGATGTATTGTATTGTTGTATGTTTTAATGATGTATTGTATTGTTGTATGTTTTAATGATGTGATGTATTGTATTGTAGTATGTTTTAATGATGTATTGTATTGTTGTATGTTTTAATGATGTATTGTTGTATGTTTTAATGATGTGATGTATTGTTGTATGTTTTAATGATGTATTGTATTGTTGTATGTTTTAATGATGTATTGTATTGTTGTATGTTTTAATGATGTATTGTATTGTTGTATGTTTTAATGATGTGATGTATTGTAGTGTTGTATGTTTTAATGATGTATTGTTGTATGTTTTAATGATGTGATGTATTGTAGTGTTGTATGTTTTAATGATGTATTGTATTGTTGTATGTTTTAATGCTGTATTGTAGTGTTGTATGTTTTAATGATGTAGTGTTGTATGTTTTAATGATGTGATGTATTGTTGTATGTTTTAATGCTGTATTGTAGTGTTGTATGTTTTAATGATGTATTGTATTGTTGTATGTTTTAATGATGTATTGTTGTATGTTTTAATGATGTATTGTAGTGTTGTATGTTTTAATGATGTATTGTTGTATGTTTTAATGATGTATTGTATTGTTGTATGTTTTAATGAGGTATTGTATTGTTGTATGTT
The DNA here is from genome assembly GCF_021184085.1 of Oncorhynchus gorbuscha. Classification (NCBI taxonomy): domain Eukaryota; kingdom Metazoa; phylum Chordata; class Actinopteri; order Salmoniformes; family Salmonidae; genus Oncorhynchus; species Oncorhynchus gorbuscha. The sequence continues at coordinate 8,381,541 of NC_060185.1, read as the reverse complement.
TTAATGCTGTATTGTTGTATGTTTTAATGCTGTATTGTAGTGTTGTATGTTTTAATGATGTAGTGTTGTATGTTTTAATGATGTATTGTTGTATGTTTTAATGCTGTATTGTAGTGTTGTATGTTTTAATGATGTAGTGTTGTATGTTTTAATGATGTATTGTAGTGTTGTATGTTTTAATGATGTAGTGTTGTATGTTTTAATGCTGTATTGTAGTGTTGTATGTTTTAATGATGTAGTGTTGTATGTTTTAATGATGTATTGTTGTATGTTTTAATGATGTATTGTTGTATGTTTTAATGATGTGATGTATTGTAGTGTTGTATGTTTTAATGATGTATTGTATTGTTGTATGTTTTAATGATGTGATGTATTGTAGTATGTTTTAATGATGTATTGTTGTATGTTTTAATGATGTATTGTTGTATGTTTTAATGCTGTATTGTAGTGTTGTATGTTTTAATGATGTATTGTTGTATGTTTTAATGATGTATTGTTGTATGTTTTAATGATGTGATGTATTGTAGTGTTGTATGTTTTAATGAGGTATTGTATTGTAGTATGTTTTAATGATGTATTGTTGTATGTTTTAATGATGTATTGTATTGTTGTATGTTTTAATGATGTGATGTATTGTATTGTTGTATGTTTTAATGATGTATTGTTGTATGTTTTAATGATGTGATGTATTGTATTGTTGTATGTTTTAATGATGTATTGTTGTATGTTTTAATGATGTGATGTATTGTATTGTTGTATGTTTTAATGATGTATTGTTGTATGTTTTAATGATGTGATGTATTGTAGTGTTGTATGTTTTAATGATGTATTGTTGTATGTTATAATGATGTGATGTATTGTATTGTTGTATGTTTTAATGATGTATTGTTGTATGTTTTAATGATGTGATGTATTGTATTGTTGTATGTTTTAATGATGTATTGTATTGTTGTATGTTTTAATGATGTATTGTTGTATGTTTTAATGATGTGATGTATTGTTGTATGTTTTAATGATGTATTGTATTGTTGTATGTTTTAATGATGTATTGTAGAGTTGTATGTTTTAATGATGTGATGTATTGTAGTATGTTTTAATGATGTATTGTTGTATGTTTTAATGATGTGATGTATTGTAGTATGTTTTAATGATGTATTGTTGTATGTTTTAATGATGTATTGTAGTGTTGTATGTTTTAATGATGTGATGTATTGTAGTGTTGTATGTTTTAATGATGTATTGTATTGTTGTATGTTTTAATGATGTGATGTATTGTATTGTAGTATGTTTTAATGATGTATTGTATTGTTGTATGTTTTAATGATGTGATGTATTGTTGTATGTTTTAATGATGTATTGTAGTGTTGTATGTTTTAATGATGTATTGTAGTGTAGTATGTTTTAATGATGTGATGTATTGTATTGTTGTATGTTTTAATGATGTATTGTATTGTTGTATGTTTTAATGATGTGATGTATTGTATTGTAGTATGTTTTAATGATGTATTGTATTGTTGTATGTTTTAATGATGTATTGTTGTATGTTTTAATGATGTGATGTATTGTTGTATGTTTTAATGATGTATTGTATTGTTGTATGTTTTAATGATGTATTGTATTGTTGTATGTTTTAATGATGTATTGTATTGTTGTATGTTTTAATGATGTATTGTATTGTTGTATGTTTTAATGATGTATTGTATTGTAGTATGTTTTAATGGTGTGATGTATTGTTGTATGTTTTAATGATGTATTGTATTGTTGTATGTTTTAATGAGGTATTGTATTGTTGTATGTTTTAATGATGTATTGTTGTATGTTTTAATGATGTATTGTATTGTTGTATGTTTTAATGATGTATTGTTGTATGTTTTAATGATGTATTGTATTGTTGTATGTTTTAATGATGTATTGTAGTGTTGTATGTTTTAATGATGTATTGTTGTATGTTTTAATGATGTGATGTATTGTTGTATGTTTTAATGATGTATTGTATTGTTGTATGTTTTAACGATGTATTGTATTGTTGTATGTTTTAACGATGTATTGTATTGTATTGTTGTATGTTTTAATGATGTATTGTTGTATGTTTTAATGCTGTATTGTATTGTTGTATGTTTTAATGATGTATTGTATTGTATTGTTGTATGTTTTAATGATGTATTGTATTGTATTGTTGTATGTTTTAATGATGTATTGTATTGTTGTATGTTTTAATGATGTGATGTATTGTATTGTTGTATGTTTTAATGATGTGATGTATTGTTGTATGTTTTAATGATGTATTGTATTGTTGTATGTTTTAACGATGTATTGTATTGTATTGTTGTATGTTTTAATGATGTGATGTATTGTATTGTAGTATGTTTTAATGATGTATTGTATTGTTGTATGTTTTAATGATGTATTGTTGTATGTTTTAATGATGTGATGTATTGTTGTATGTTTTAATGATGTATTGTATTGTTGTATGTTTTAATGATGTATTGTATTGTTGTATGTTTTAATGATGTATTGTATTGTTGTATGTTTTAATGATGTATTGTATTGTTGTATGTTTTAATGATGTATTGTATTGTAGTATGTTTTAATGGTGTGATGTATTGTTGTATGTTTTAATGATGTATTGTATTGTTGTATGTTTTAATGATGTATTGTAGTGTTGTATGTTTTAATGATGTGATGTATTGTTGTATGTTTTAATGATGTATTGTAGTGTTGTATGTTTTAATGATGTATTGTATTGTTGTATGTTTTAATGATGTATTGTATTGTTGTATGTTTTAATGATGTATTGTAGTGTTGTATGTTTTAATGATGTGATGTATTGTTGTATGTTTTAATGATGTATTGTAGTGTTGTATGTTTTAATGATGTATTGTATTGTTGTATGTTTTAATGATGTATTGTATTGTTGTATGTTTTAATGATGTATTGTATTGTTGTATGTTTTAATGATGTATTGTTGTATGGTTTAATGATGTGATGTATTGTTGTATGTTTTAATGAGGTATTGTATTGTTGTATGTTTTAATGATGTATTGTTGTATGTTTTAATGATGTATTGTATTGTTGTATGTTTTAATGATGTATTGTTGTATGTTTTAATGATGTATTGTATTGTTGTATGTTTTAATGATGTATTGTAGTATGTTTTAATGATGTATTGTATTGTTGTATGTTTTAATGATGTATTGTATTGTAGTGTTGTGTGTTTTAATGATGTAGTGTTGTATGTTTTAATGATGTGATGTATTGTTGTATGTTTTAATGAGGTATTGTATTGTTGTATGTTTTAATGATGTATTGTTGTATGTTTTAATGATGTGATGTATTGTATTGTTGTATGTTTTAATGATGTATTGTATTGTTGTATGTTTTAATGATGTGATGTATTGTAGTGTTGTATGTTTTAATGATGTATTGTAGTGTTGTATGTTTTAATGATGTGATGTATTGTATTGTTGTATGTTTTAATGATGTATTGTATTGTTGTATGTTTTAATGATGTGATGTATTGTAGTGTTGTATGTTTTAATGATGTATTGTAGTGTTGTATGTTTTAATGATGTGATGTATTGTTGTATGTTTTAATGATGTATTGTAGTGTTGTATGTTTTAATGATGTATTGTATTGTTGTATGTTTTAATGATGTATTGTATTGTTGTATGTTTTAATGATGTATTGTAGTGTTGTATGTTTTAATGATGTGATGTATTGTTGTATGTTTTAATGATGTATTGTAGTGTTGTATGTTTTAATGATGTATTGTATTGTTGTATGTTTTAATGATGTATTGTATTGTTGTATGTTTTAATGATGTATTGTATTGTTGTATGTTTTAATGATGTATTGTTGTATGTTTTAATGAGGTATTGTATTGTTGTATGTTTTAATGATGTATTGTTGTATGTTTTAATGATGTATTGTATTGTTGTATGTTTTAATGATGTGATGTATTGTTGTATGTTTTAATGATGTATTGTATTGTTGTATGTTTTAATGATGTATTGTATTGTAGTGTTGTGTGTTTTAATGATGTAGTGTTGTATGTTTTAATGATGTGATTTATTGTTGTATGTTTTAAAGGCTGGATCATATTGTATTGTTGTATGTTTTAATGATGTATTGTATTGTATTGTTGTATGTTTTAATGATGTATTGTAGTGTTGTATGTTTTAATGATGTATTGTATTGTTGTATGTTTTAATGATGTATTGTATTGTAGTGTTGTATGTTTTAATGATGTATTGTATTGTATTTTTGTATGTTTTAATGATGTATTGTAGTGTAGTATGTTTTAATGATGTATTGTTGTATTTTTTAATGATGTATTGTATTGTATTGTTGTATGTTTTAATGATGTATTGTATTGTATTGTTGTATGTTTTAATGATGTATTGTATTGTATTGTTGTATGTTTTAATGATGTATTGTATTGTATTGTTGTATGTTTTAATGATGTATTGTATTGTAGTGTTGTATGTTTTAATGATGTGATGTAGTGTTGTATGTTTTAATGATGTATTGTATTGTTGTATGTTTTAATGATGTATTGTATTGTTGTATGTTTTAATGATGTATTGTTGTATGTTTTAATGATGTATTGTATTGTTGTATGTTTTAATGATGTATTGTTGTATGTTTTAATAATGTATTGTATTGTTGTATGTTTTAATGATCAAATCAAATCAAATTTATTTATATAGCCCTTCGTACATCAGCTGATATCTCAAAGTGCTGTACAGAAACCCAGCCTAAAACCCCAAACAGCAAACAATGCAGGTGTAAAAGCACGGTGGCTAGGAAAAACTCCCTAGAAAGGCCAAAACCTAGGAAGAAACCTAGAGAGGAACCAGGCTATGTGGGGTGGCCAGTCCTCTTCTGGCTGTGCCGGGTAGAGATTATAACAGAACATGACCAAGATGTTCAAATGTTCATAAATGACCAGCATGGTCGAATAATAATAAGGCAGAACAGTTGAAACTGGAGCAGCAGCACAGTCAGGTGTACTGGGGACAGCGAGGAGTCATCATGTCAGGTAGTCCTGGGGCACGGTCCTAGGGCTCAGGTCCTCCGAGAGAGAGAAAGAAAGAGAGAATTAGAGAGAGCATATGTGGGGTGGCCAGTCCTCTTCTGGCTGTGCCGGGTGGAGATTATAACAGAACGTGGCCAAGATGTTCAAATGTTCATAAATGACCAGCATGGTTGAATAATAGTAAGGCAGAACAGTTGAAACTGGAGCAGCAGCATGGCCAGGTGGACTGGGGACAGCAAGGAGTCATCATGTCAGGTAGTCCTGGGACATGGTCCTAGGGCCCAGGCCAGTTGAAACTGGAGCAGCAGCATGGCCAGGTGGACTGGGGACAGCAAGGAGTCGTCATGTCAGGTAGTCCTGGGGCATGGTCCTAGGGCTCAGGTCCTCCGAGAGAGAGAAAGAAAGAGAGAAGGAGAGAATTAGAGAACGCACACTTAGATTCACACAGGACACCGAATAGGACAGGAGAAGTACTCCAGATATAACAAACTGACCCTAGCCCCCCGACACATAAACTACTGCAGCATATAAATACTGGAGGCTGAGATGTGATGATGTATTGTATTGTTGTATGTTTTAATGATGTATTGTTGTATGTTTTAATGATGTATTGTTGTATGTTTTAATGATGTATTGTTGTATGTTATAATGATGTATTGTATTGTTGTATGTTTTAATGATGTATTGTAGTGTTGCTGCCTTCTTGGCCAGGTCTCCCTTGAAAAAGAGACTCTGGGTCTCAATGGGCTGTTCCCGGTCAATAAAAGTTAAATGAATAAGATATCACTCTCCCTAACTGGGAGGGGGCCAGTGATAATACACGATGCCGACACATCTTTCTAGCTAATTTACATGCACTTGGTGACCTCTGACTATTTCATCCTAACATCGTTGGTGCCGACGTGGATAACAATATCCCTATACTTTCTACACTCACCAGTTTTAGCTTTAGCCAGCACCATCTTCAGATTAGCCTTAACGTCGGTAGCCCGGCCCCCTGGTAAACAGTGTATGATCGCTGTGGATGATTCTAATACTGCGGGAAATGGAGTCGCCAATGACTAGGGGTTTTCAGTTTGTCAGAGCTAATGGTGGGAGGCTTCGGTGGCTCAGACCTCATAACGGGTGAAGGAGAACCCAGAGAAGTCTCTCACTCCGACTCGATGCTAAATGGGGAGAACCGGTTGAACGTTTCTGTCGACAGCATTTCTTTCCGGAAGCCATGAGAAAATTGTCCAGCAGCGGGGACTGTGAGAGGGGATTTATACTACTATCTGGACTTAGGGGATTTATACTACTATCTGGATTTAGGGGATTTATACTACAATCTGGATTTAGGGGATTTATACTACTATCTGGACTTAGGGGATTTATACTGCTATCTGTACTTAGGGGATTTATACTACTATCTGGACTTAGGGGATTTATACTACTATCTAGACTTAGGGGATTTATACTACTATCTGGACTTAGGGGATTTATACTACTATCTGGATTTAGGGGATTTACACTACTATCTGGATTTAGGGGATTTATACTGCTATCTGGACTTAGGGGATTTATACTACTATCTGGATTTAGGGGATTTATACTGCTATCTGTACTTAGGGGATTTATACTACTATCTGGATTTAGGGGATTTATACTGCTATCTGTACTTAGGGGATTTACACTACTATCTGGACTTAGGGGATTTACACTACTATCTGGACTTAGGGGATTTATACTACTATCTGGACTTAGGGGATTTATACTACTATCTGGACTTAGGGGATTTATACTACTATCTGGACTTAGGGGATTTATACTACTATCTGGACTTAGGGGATTTATACTACTATCTGGACTTAGGGGATTTATACTGCTATCTGTACTTAGGGGATTTATACTACTATCTGGACTTAGGGGATTTGTACTGCTATCTGTACTTAGGGGATTTATACTACTATCTGGACTTAGGGGATTTATACTACTGTCTGGACTTAGGGGATTTATACTACTATCTGTACTTAGGGGATTTATACTACTATCTGGACTTAGGGGATTTATACTACTATCTGGACTTAGGGGATTTATACTATTATCTGTACTTAGGGGATTTATACTGCTATCTGGACTTAGGGGATTTATACTACTATCTGGACTTAGGGGATTTATACTACTGTCTGGACTTAGGGGATTTATACTGTCTGGACTTAGGGGATTTTACTACTGTCTGGATTTAGGGGATTTATACTACTATCTGGACTTAGGGGATTTATACTACTATCTGGACTTAGGGGATTTATACTGCTATCTGGATTTATACTACTATCTGGATTTAGGGGATTTATACTACTGTCTGGACTTAGGGGATTTATACTACTATCTGGACTTAGGGGATTTATACTACTATCTGGACTTAGGGGATTTATACTACTGTCTGGACTTAGGGGATTTATACTGCTATCTGGACTTAGGGGATTTATACTACTATCTGGACTTAGGGGATTTATACTACTATCTGGACTTAGGGGATTTATACTACTATCTGGACTTAGGGGATTTATACTACTGTCTGGACTTAGGGGATTTTTATCTACTACTATCTGGGGATTTATACTACTATCTGGACTTAGGGGATTTATACTACTATCTGGACTTAGGGGATTTATACTACTATCTGGACTTAGGGGATTTATACTACTATCTGGACTTAGGGGATTTATACTACTATCTGGACTTAGGGGATTTATACTACTATCTGGATTTAGGGGATTTATACTACTGTCTGGACTTAGGGGATTTATACTTATCTGGACTTAGGGGATTTATACTACTGTCTGGACTTAGGGGATTTATACTACTATCTGGACTTAGGGGATTTATACTACTATCTGGACTTAGGGGATTTATACTACTGTCTGGACTTAGGGATTTATACTACTATCTGGACTTAGGGGATTTATACTACTATCTCTGGATTTATACTACTATCTGGGGGATTTATACTACTATCTGGACTTAGGGGATTTATACTACTATCTGGACTTAGGGGATTTATACTACTATCTGGACTTAGGGGATTTATACTACTATCTCTTGGATTTATACTACTAGGGGATTTATTACTATCTGGACTTAGGGGATTTATACTACTATCTGGACTTAGGGGATTTATACTACTACTTGGACTTGGACTTCTGGACTTAGGGATTTATACTACTATTATAGGGGATTTATACTACTGTCTGGACTTAGGGATTTATACTACTATCTGGACTTAGGGATTTATACTACTATCTGGACTTAGGGATTTATACTACTATCTGGACTTAGGGGACTGTCTGGACTTAGGGATTTATACTACTATCTGGACTTAGGGGATTTATACTACTATCTGGACTTAGGGGATTTATACTACTATCTGGATTTAGGGGATTTATACTACTGTCTGGACTTAGGGGATTTATACTACTATCTGGACTTAGGGGATTTATACTACTGTCTGGACTTAGGGGATTTATACTACTATCTGGACTTAGGGATTTATACTACTATCTGGACTTAGGGATTTATACTACTGTCTGGACTTAGGGGATTTATACTACTATCTGGACTTAGGGGATTTATACTACTATCTGGACTTAGGGGATTTATACTACTATCTGGATTTAGGGGATTTATACTACTATCTGGACTTAGGGGATTTATACTACTATCTGGACTTAGGGGATTTATACTACTATCTGTACTTAGGGGATTTATACTGCTATCTGGACTTAGGGGATTTATACTACTATCTGGACTTAGGGGATTTATACTACTATCTGGACTTAGGGGATTTATACTACTATCTGGACTTAGGGGATTTATACTACTACTTGGACTTAGGGGATTTATACTACTATCTGGACTTAGGGGATTTATACTACTATCTGGACTTAGGGGATTTATACTACTATCTGGACTTAGGGGATTTATACTACTGTCTGGACTTAGGGGATTTATACTACTGTCTGGACTTAGGGGATTTATACTACTATCTGGACTTAGGGGATTTATACTACTGTCTGGACTTAGGGGATTTATACTACTGTCTGGACTTAGGGGATTTATACTGCTATCTGGACTTAGGGGATTTATACTACTATCTGGACTTACTGGTGGCACAGACGCTGTTTCATCCTTTCCCTACACTTATATTACCCTTGCATAACGATTGAGTTTGAAGCTGGGCTCACAACTCGGCTATCCTCACCATAAGGTGATAGTTCTGCTGTATATTATGAGAACAGCGACTGCAATTCGAAGGCATAGTGGTAATGTTGTTTAATGGGGCGGCAGGTAGCCTCGTGGTTAGAGGCAGGTAGCCTAGTGGTTAGAGGAGGCAGGTAGCCTAGTGATTAGAGGAGGCAGGTAGCCTAGTGGTTAGAGGAGGCAGGTAGCCTAGTGGTTAGAGGAGGCAGGTAGCCTAGTGGTTAGAGGAGGCAGGTAGCCTAGTGGTTAGAGGAGGCAGGTAGCCTAGTGGTTAGAGGAGGCAGGTAGCCTAGTGGTTAGAGGCAGGTAGCCTAGTGGTTAGAGGAGGCAGGTAGCCTAGTGGTTAGAGGCAGGTAGCCTAGTGTTTTGAGGAGGCAGGTAGCCTAGTGGTTAGAGGCAGGTAGCCTAGTGGTTAGAGGAGGCAGGTAGCCTAGTGGTTAGAGGAGGCAGGTAGCCTAGTGGTTAGAGGAGGCAGGTAGCCTAGTGGTTAGAGGAGGCAGGTAGCCTAGTGGTTAGAGGAGGCAGGTAGCCTAGTGGTTAGAGGAGGCAGGTAGCCTAGTGGTTAGAGGAGGCAGGTAGCCTAGTGGTTAGAGGAGGCAGGTAGCCTAGTGGTTAGAGGAGGCAGGTAGCCTAGTGGTTAGAGGCAGGTGGGTAGCCTAGTGGTTAGAGGAGGCGGGTAGCCTAGTGGTTAGAGGAGGCAGGTAGCCTAGTGGTTAGAGGAGGCAGGTAGCCTAGTGGTTAGAGGAGGCAGGTAGCCTAGTGGTTAGAGGAGGCAGGTAGCCTAGTGGTTAGAGGAGGCAGGTAGCCTAGTGGTTAGAGGAGGCAGGTAGCCTAGTGGTTAGAGGAGGCGGGTAGCCTAGTGGTTAGAGGAGGCAGGTAGCCTAGTGGTTAGAGGAGGCGGGTAGCCTAGTGGTTAGAGGAGGCAGGTAGCCTAGTGGTTAGAGGAGGCAGGTAGCCTAGTGGTTAGAGGAGGCTGCAGTCCCTTTACAGTCACTGCAGTCCCTTTACAGTCACTGCAAACTGTGTACTAATCATACTAGTCGCAATACGTACTCTTTAGTCAAAACGAATGCAGTAAGTAACAAATAAGAACGTACTAGGCTCCTCCTACTGAGAATGTGTCATCTAATGTGCGATTGCCATTGGGTCATTTTGGTCCCCCTCAGCTGATTATCAGCTGTTGTCAAAACACGTGGGTTTCGGAAATACGATTTATCTTCCTCGATAGTGTGCAGATAATTCTACTAGATGAAAAGCCTAAATGAGTAGGAAATACTGTCATTTAAAGCATACTACATTTTAGACATGTCACATAATATAAAACTAAAATTTTTTCACATACCCAAAATGCCTATTCTTCAGAACACAGAGACAGAGAGAGAGACAGAAAGAGAGAGACAGAGAGAGAGACAGAGAGAGAGACAGTTAGAGAGCCAGAGAGAGAGACAGAGAGAGAGAGAGAGAGAGAGAGACAGTTAGAGAGCCAGAGAGAGAGACAGAGAGAGAGAGAGAGAGAGTGATTATGTATCTCTGTAACTTAGAGAGTGGTTCTGTATCTCTGTAACTTAGAGAGTGGTTCTGTATCTCTGTAACTTAGAGAGTGGTTCTGTATCTCTGTAACTTAGAGAGTGGTTCTGTATCTCTGTAATTTAGAGAGTGGTTATGTATCTCTGTAACTTAGAGAGTGGTTCTGTATCTCTGTAACTTCGAGAGTGGTTCTGTATCTCTGTAACTTAGAGAGTGGTTCTGTATCTCTGTAACTTCGAGAGTGGTTCTGTATCTCTGTAACTTCGAGAGATACATAGCCACTTATCATCGTATCCAAGATAATTGTGTTGTTTAGGTTTAGAGTGTGTAGTCTTAGAGTGATTATCTTAATTTACCGAGGTTAGCTAGCCAGCTATTTGTCGTCCTTAACGTAGGTGACTCTGCTAGCTAGCCAACAGCTAGCCAACGCTAGCCAACGTCTTCTGTATAGAACTCAACTACCCGGTCGCATTCACAGGTTGTATCACATTTTCACTTCATTTCATTACAGTACAACGGTTTGATTTGTTTGATCGTAGCTAGCTACTTAGCTAGCTACATAGCCGTCTTTGTATCAAAGATAATTGTGTAGTCTAGAGCGATTTTCTAGGTTCGCTAGCCATCTATTGTCGTTCTTTTAACGCAACGTAACGTAAACAACACTGCTAGCTAGCCTGCTAGCCCCGAATAGCAACACTGCAGAAACTATTACACTCAACGGAACGACTTGATTAGTGTAGTGTCAACAACGCACCCACTGCCAGCTGGCCTACTTCAGCAGTACTGTATCATTTTAATCATTTTAGTCAATAAGATTCTTGCTACGTAGCTTAACTTTCTGAACATTCGAGACGTGTAGTCCACTTGTCATTCCAATCTCCTTTGCATTAGCGTAGCCTCTTCTGTAGCCTGTCAACTATGTGTCTGTTTATCCCTGTTCTCTCCTCTCTGCACAGACCATACAAACGCTCCTCACCGCGTGGCCGCGGCCACCCTACTCTGGTGGTCCCAGCGCGCACGACCCACGTGGAGTTCCAGGTCTCCGGTAGCCTCTGGAACTGCCAATCTGCGGTCAACAAGGCAGAGTTCATCTCAGCCTATGCCTCCCTCCAGTCCCTCGACTTCTTGGCACTGACGGAAACATGGATCACCACAGACAACACTGCTACTCCTACTGCTCTCTCTTCGTCCGCCCACGTGTTCTCGCACACCCCGAGAGCGTCTGGTCAGCGGGGTGGTGGCACCGGGATCCTCATCTCTCCCAAGTGGTCATTCTCTCTTTCTCCCCTTACCCATCTGTCTATCGCCTCCTTTGAATTCCATGCTGTCACAGTTACTAGCCCTTTCAAGCTTAACATCCTTATCATTTATCGCCCTCCAGGTTCCCTCGGAGAGTTCATCAATGAGCTTGATGCCTTGATAAGCTCCTTTCCTGAGGACGGCTCACCTCTCACAGTTCTGGGCGACTTTAACCTCCCCACGTCTACCTTTGACTCTTTCCTCTCTGCCTCCTTCTTTCCACTCCTCTCCTCTTTTGACCTCACCCTCTCACCTTCCCCCTACTCACAAGGCAGGCAATACGCTCGACCTCATCTTTACTAGATGCTGTTCTTCCACTAACCTCATTGCAACTCCCCTCCAAGTCTCCGACCACTGCCTTGTATCCTTTTCCCTCTCGCTCTCATCCAACACCTCCCACACTGCCCCTACTCGGATGGTATCGCGCCGTCCCAACCTTCGCTCTCTCTCCCCCGCTACTCTCTCCTCTTCCATCCTATCATCTCTTCCCTCCGCTCAAACCTTCTCCCACCTATCTCCTGATTCTGCCTCCTCAACCCTCCTCTCCTCCCTCTCTGCATCCCTTGACTCTCTATGTCCCCTATCCTCCAGGCCGGCTCGGTCCTCCCCTCCCGCTCCGTGGCTCGATGACTCATTGCGAGCTCACAGAACAGGGCTCCGGGCAGCCGAGCGGAAATGGAGGAAAACTCGCCTCCCTGCGGACCTGGCATCCTTTCACTCCCTCCTCTCTACATTTTCCTCCTCTGTCTCTGCTGCTAAAGCCACTTTCTACCACGCTAAATTCCAAGCATCTGCCTCTAACCCTAGGAAGCTCTTTGCCACCTTCTCCTCCCTCCTGAATCCTCCGCCCCCTCCCCCCCTCCTCCCTCTCTGCAGATGACTTCGTCAACCATTTTGAAAAGAAGGTCGACGACATCCGATCCTCGTTTGCTAAGTCAAACGACACCGCTGGTTCTGCTCACACTGCCCTACCCTGTGCTCTGACCTCTTTCTCCCTCTCTCTCCAGATGAAATCTCGCGTCTTGTGACGGCCGGCCGCCCAACAACCTGCCCGCTTGACCCTATCCCCTCCTCTCTTCTCCAGACCATTTCCGGAGACCTTCTCCCTTACCTCACCTCGCTCATCAACTCATCCCTGACCGTTGGCTACGTCCCTTCCATCTTCAAGAGAGCGAGAGTTGCACCCCTTCTGAAAAAACCTACACTCGATCCCTCCGATGTCAACAATTACAGACCAGTATCCCTTCTTTCTTTTCTCTCCAAAACTCTTGAACGTGCCGTCCTTGGCCAGCTCTCCCGCTATCTCTCTCTGAATGACCTTCTTGATCCAAATCAGTCAGGTTTCAAGACTAGTCATTCAACTGAGACTGCTCTCCTCTGTATCACGGAGGCGCTCCGCACTGCTAAAGCTAACTCTCTCTCCTCTGCTCTCATCCTTCTAGATCTATCGGCTGCCTTCGATACTGTGAACCATCAGATCCTCCTCTCCACCCTCTCCGAGTTGGGCATCTCCGGCGCGGCCCACGCTTGGATTGCGTCCTACCTGACAGGTCGCTCCTACCAGGTGGCGTGGCGAGAATCTGTCTCCTCACCACGCGCTCTCACCACTGGTGTCCCCCAGGGCTCTGTTCTTGGCCCTCTCCTATTCTCGCTATACACCAAGTCACTTGGCTCTGTCATAACCTCACATGGTCTCTCTTATCATTGCTATGCAGACGACACACAATTAATCTTCTCCTTTCCCCCTTCTGATGACCAGGTGGCGAATCGCATCTCTGCATGTCTGGCAGACATATCAGTGTGGATGACGGATCACCACCTCAAGCTGAACCTCGGCAAGACGGAGCTGCTCTTCCTCCCGGGGAAGGACTGCCCGTTCCATGATCTCGCCATCACGGTTGACAACTCCATTGTGTCCTCCTCCCAGAGCGCCAAGAACCTTGGCGTGATCCTGGACAACACCCTGTCGTTCTCAACTAACATCAAGGCGGTGGCCCGTTCCTGTAGGTTCATGCTCTACAACATCCGCAGAGTACGACCCTGCCTCACACAGGAAGCGGCGCAGGTCCTAATCCAGGCACTTGTCATCTCCCGTCTGGATTACTGCAACTCGCTGTTGGCTGGGCTCCCTGCCTGTGCCATTAAACCCCTTCAACTCATCCAGAACGCCGCAGCCCGTCTGGTGTTCAACCTTCCCAAGTTCTCTCACGTCACCCCGCTCCTCCGTTCTCTCCACTGGCTTCCAGTTGAAGCTCGCATCCGCTACAAGACCATGGTGCTTGCCTACGGAGCTGTGAGGGGAACGGCACCTCAGTACCTCCAGGCTCTGATCAGGCCCTACACCCAAACAAGGGCACTGCGTTCATCCACCTCTGGCCTGCTCGCCTCCCTACCACTGAGGAAGTACAGCTCCCGCTCAGCCCAGTCAAAACTGTTCGCTGCCCTGGCCCCCCAATGGTGGAACAAACTCCCTCACGACGCCAGGACAGCGGAGTCAATCACCACCTTCCGGAGACACCTGAAACCCCACCTCTTTAAGGAATACCTAGGATAGGTTAAGTAATCCCTCTCACCCCACCCCCCCTAAGTTTTAGATGCACTATTGTTAAGTGACTATCCCACTGGATGTCATAAGGTGAATGCACCAATTTGTAAGTCGCTCTGGATAAGAGCGTCTGCTAAATGACTTAAATGTAAATGTAAATGTAAATGTTCTGTATCTCTGTAATTTAGAGAGTGGTTCTGTATCTCTGTAATTTAGAGAGTGGTTCTGTATCTCTGTAACTTAGTGTGGTTCTGTATCTCTGTATCTCTGTAACTTAGAGTGGTTCTGTATCTCTGTAATTTAGAGAGTGGTTCTGTATCTCTGTAACTTAGTGTGGTTCTGTGTCTCTGTAACTTAGAGAGTGGTTCTGTATCTCTGTAACTTAGAGAGTGGTTCTGTATCTCTGTAACGTAGTGTGGTTCTGTATCTCTGTAATTTAGAGAGTGGTTCTGTATCTCTGTAACTTAGAGAGTGGTTCTGTATCTCTGTAATTTAGAGAGTGGTTATGTATCTCTGTAACTTAGAGAGTGGTTCTCTATCTCTGTAACTTAGAGAGTGGTTCTGTATCTCTGTAACTTAGAGAGTGGTTCTGTATCTCTGTAACGTAGAGAGTGGTTCTGTATCTCTGTAACTTAGAGTGGTTCTGTATCTCTGTAATTTAGAGAGTGGTTCTGTATCTCTGTAATTTAGAGAGTGGTTCTGTATCTCTGTAACTTAGAGAGTGGTTCTGTATCTCTGTAACTTAGAGAGTGGTTCTGTATCTCTGTAATTTAGAGAGTGGTTTTGTATCTCTGTAACTTAGTGTGGTTCTGTATCTCTGTAACTTAGAGAGTGGTTCTGTATCTCTGTAATTTAGAGAGTGGTTTTGTATCTCTGTAACTTAGAGATTGGTTCTGTATCTCTGTAACGTAGAGAGTGGTTCTGTATCTCTGTAACTTAGAGTGGTTCTGTATCTCTGTAATTTAGAGAGTGGTTCTGTATCTCTGTAATTTAGAGAGTGGTTCTGTATCTCTGTAACTTAGTGTGGTTCTGTATCTCTGTAATTTAGAGAGTGGTTCTGTATCTCTGTAATTTAGAGAGTGGTTCTCTATCTCTGTAACTTAGAGAGTGGTTCTGTATCTCTGTAACTTAGTGTGGTTCTGTATCTCTGTAATTTAGAGAGTGGTTCTGTATCTCTGTAATTTAGAGAGTGGTTTTGTATCTCTGTAACTTAGTGTGGTTCTGTATCTCTGTAATTTAGAGAGTGGTTCTCTATCTCTGTAACTTAGAGAGTGGTTCTGTATCTCTGTATCTTAGAGAGTGGTTCTGTATCTCTGTAATTTAGAGAGTGGTTCTGTATCTCTGTAATTTAGAGAGTGGTTCTGTATCTCTAATTTAGAGAGTGGTTTTGTATCTCTGTAACTTAGTGTGGTTCTGTATCTCTGTAACTTAGTGTGGTTCTGTATCTCTGTAACTTAGTGTGGTTCTGTATCTCTGTAACTTAGTGTGGTTCTGTATCTCTATAACTTAGTGTGGTTCTGTACCTCTGTAACTTAGAGTGTGGTTCTGTGTCTCTGTAACGATAAATAAAAAGCAGGAATGAATTTGTCTTTCCCAGGCGACGTGGAACGGTTTGACAGGACAGATCATTATAAACAAGACAGACGGTTTGAGGAAAGACTTTGACCTGGACGTCATCAGTCTGAAGGAAGACGGCTTGGAGAAGGTGAGCTGCAGTACCACGATGTATTACACACACACACACACACACACACACACACACACACACACACACACACACACACACACACACACACACACACACACACACACACACACACACACACACACACACACACACACACACACACACACACACACACACACACACACACACACACACACACACACACACACACACACAGAGACACACACACACACACACACACACACACACACACACACACACACACACACACACACACACACACACACACACACACACACACACACACACACACACACACACACACACACACACACACAGAGACACACAGAGACACACACACACACACATACACACATACACACACACACACATACACACATACACACAGACACAGACACAGGCACACATTACATTACATTTAAGTCATTTAGCACACACACACACACACACACACACACACACACACACACACACACACACACACACACACACACACACACACACACACACACACACACACACACACACACACACACACACACACACATACACACACGCACAGAGACACACACACACACACGGACACACACCGCATCACATTGCATCACGGTTAGCTACAGGTCATGAGACCAAAGCACCATATGTATGAGAGGAGGGTATAACCACCGCAACGTGTGTAATACAAATAGAAACATCCACCAGTTTGCCGGTTCCTGAAAAGGTTGATAAAATGCTGTGTTTTTGCTTCCTTTCTTAACAAGACGATCGGGGGCAATAGCCACCTCAATAAAGTGTGGAAAAAGGTTTGTAGAGCGGCTGACTGGCTCTGGTCTGACCCTGTGGTCTGACCCTGGGGTTGACCCTATGGTCTGACCCTGTGGTCTGACCCTGTGGTTGACCCTGTTGTTGACCCTGTGGTCTGACCCTGTTGTCGACCCTGTTGTTGACCCTGTGGTCTGACCCTGGGGTCGACCCTGTGGTCTGACCCTGGGGTTGACCCTGTGGTCTGACCCTGTTGTCGACCCT
Source organism: Oncorhynchus gorbuscha (assembly GCF_021184085.1). Taxonomy (NCBI): domain Eukaryota; kingdom Metazoa; phylum Chordata; class Actinopteri; order Salmoniformes; family Salmonidae; genus Oncorhynchus; species Oncorhynchus gorbuscha. Next base: position 8,364,158 of record NC_060185.1, on the reverse strand, counting down.
CTTGTTGACCCTGTGGTCTGACCCTGGGGTTGACCCTGTGGTCTGACCCTGGGGTTGACCCTGGGGTTGACCCTGTGGTCTGACCCTGTTGTTGACCTCCTTGTCTGACCTTCGTGTTTTATTCTCTGGGTTGTCCTACCCTCTCCTACAGTCCTTATCTGAGTTGTCCTACCCACTCCTACAGTCCTTATCTGAGTTGTCCTACCCTCTCCTACAGTCCTTATCTGAGTTGTCCTACCCACTCCTACAGTCCTTATCTGAGTTGTCCTACCCACTCCTACAGTCCTTATCTGAGTTGTCCTACCCACTCCTACAGTCCTTATCTGAATTGTCCTACCCACTCCTACAGTCCTTATCTGAGTTGTCCTACCCACTCCTACAGTCCTTATCTGAGTTGTCCTACCCACTCCTACAGTCCTTATCTGAGTTGTCCTACCCTCTCCTACAGTCCTTATCTGAGTTGTCCTACCCTCTCCTACAGTCCTTATCTGAGTTGTCCTACCCACTCCTACAGTCCTTATCTGAGTTGTCCTACCCACTCCTACAGTCCTTATCTGAGTTGTCCTACCCACTCCTACAGTCCTTATCTGAGTTGTCCTACCCACTCCTACAGTCCTTATCTGAGTTGTCCTACCCTCTCCTACAGTCCTTATCTGAGTTGTCCTACCCACTCCTACAGTCCTTATCTGAGTTGTCCTACCCACTCCTACAGTCCTTATCTGAGTTCTCCTACCCTCTCCTACAGTCCTTATCTGAGTTGTCCTACCCACTCCTACAGTCCTTATCTGAGTTGTCCTACCCACTCCTACAGTCCTTATCTGAGTTGTCCTACCCTTTCCTACAGTCCTTATCTGAGTTGTCCTACCCTCTCCTACAGTCCTTATCTGAGTTGTCTTACCCACTCCTACAGTCCTTATCTGAGTTGTCCTACCCTCTCCTACAGTCCTTATCTGAGTTGTCCTACCCTCTCCTACAGTCCTTATCTGAGTTGTCCTACCCTCTCCTACAGTCCTTATCTGAGTTGTCCTACCCTCTCCTACAGTCCTTATCTGAGTTGTCCTACCCACTCCTACAGTCCTTATCTGAGTTGTCCTACCCACTCCTACAGTCCTTATCTGACATCTGAAGTCCTTATGTGCAGTATTTGATAAGCGTCCCATTGACACTGGGAGCTTGTCAACTTTGATGTTAAGACACATAGATTGGGGAAATGATGAACGTTTGACGACAGTGTGGGGGTTAGATGTTGATCTTCTTATTGAGAAGACAGTGTGGGGGTAAGATGTTGATCTTCTTATTGAGAAGACAGTGTGGGGGTAAGATGTTGATCTTCTTATTGAGAAGACAGTGTGGGGATAAGATGTTGATCTTCTTATTGAGAAGACAGTGTGGGGGTAAGATGTTGATCTTCTTATTGAGAAGACAGTGATGGGTAGAATAGTGTGATGGTTAGAATACAGTGATGGTTAGAAGACAGTGATGGTTAGAAGACAGTGATGGGTAGAAGACAGTGATGTTTAGAAGACAGTGATGGTTAGAAGACAGTGATGGGTAGAAGACAGTGATGGTTAGAAGACAGTGATGGTTAAAAGACAGTGATGGTTAAAGGACAGTGATGGTTAGAAGACAGTGATGGTTAGAATACAATGATGGTTAGAAGACAGTGATGGTTAGAAGACAGTGATGGTTAGAAGATAGTGATGGTTAGAAGATAGTGATGGTTAGAATACAATGATGGTTAGAAGACAGTGATGGTTAGAAGAAAGTGATGGTTAGAAGACAGTGATGGTTAGAATACAATGATGGTTAGAAGACAGTGATGGTTAGAAGACAGTGATGGTTAGAAGACAGTGATGGTTAGAATATAATGTTTTGGTGATTTACTCCTCTTCAGATTGGATTGTGGAACTCCAACAACGGCCTTAACCTTACCGAAAGTCTGAAGGATACGGGGACTAACATCACAGATTCCATGGCCAACAGGACTCTGGTCGTCACCACTATCCTGGTAAGTCAAGTCACGTCTCAGGGCTCACAACATACTTAAGAAGATTAAAAAAGACTAAAACAATGTAAAAATTAAATTGAAACAACTGTGGAGCAAATAGTCCGCAGAAAATAGTCAAATAGTCCCTATGGAATATACAAATAGTCCAACTAGTCACTGGGTTGTCCAATAGTCCAACTAGTCACTGGGGTCCAATAGTCCAATAGTCCAACTAGTCACTGGGTAGTCCAATAGTCCAACTAGTCACTGGGTAGTCCAATAGTCCAACTAGTCACTGGGTAGTCCAACTAGTCACTGGGTTGTCCAATAGTCCAACTAGTCACTGGGTAGTCCAATAGTCCAACTAGTCACTGGGTAGTCCAATAGTCCAACTAGTCACTGGGTTGTCCAACTAGTCACTGGGTAGTCCAATAGTCCAACTAGTCACTGGGTAGTCCAATAGTCCAACTAGTCACTGGGTAGTCCAATAGTCCAACTAGTCACTGGGTAGTCCAATAGTCCAACTAGTCACTGGGTTGTCCAATAGTCCAACTAGTCACTGGGTAGTCCAATAGTCCAACTAGTCACTGGGTTGTCCAACTAGTCACTGGGTAGTCCAATAGTCCAACTAGTCACTGGGTAGTCCAATAGTCCAACTAGTCACTGGGTTGTCCAATAGTCCAACTAGTCACTGGGTAGTCCAATAGTCCAACTAGTCACTGGGTAGTCCAATAGTCCAACTGGTCACTGGGTTGTCCAATAGTCCAACTAGTCACTGGGTTGTCCAATAGTCCAACTAGTCACTGGGATGTCCAACTAGTCACTGGGTTGTCCAACTAGTCACTGGGTTGTCCAATAGTCCAACTAGTCACTGGGTAGTCCAACTAGTCACTGGGTTGTCCAATAGTCCAACTAGTCACTGGGTAGTCCAATAGTCCAACTAGTCACTGGGTTGTCCAATAGTCCAACTAGTCACTGGGTTGTCCAATAGTCCAACTAGTCACTGGGTTGTCCAACTAGTCACTGGGTTGTCCAATAGTCCAACTAGTCACTGGGTTGTCCAATAGTCCAACTAGTCACTGGGTAGTCCAATAGTCCAACTAGTCACTGGGTAGTCCAACTAGTCACTGGGTTGTCCAATAGTCCAACTAGTCACTGGGTTGTCCAATAGTCCAACTAGTCACTGGGCAGTCCAACTAGTCACTGGGTTGTCCAATAGTCCAACTAGTCACTGGGTAGTCCAATAGTCCACTAGTCACTGGGTAGTCCAACTAGTCACTGGGTAGTCCAACTAGTCACTGGGTTGTCCAATAGTCCAACTAGTCAATGGGTTGTCCAATAGTCCAACTAGTCACTGGGCAGTCCAACTAGTCACCGGGTTGTCCAATAGTCCAACTAGTCACTGGGTAGTCCAATAGTCCAACTAGTCACTGGGTTGTCCAATAGTCCAACTAGTCCCTGGGTTGTCCAATAGTCCAACTAGTCACTGGGTAGTCCAATAGTCCAACTAGTGACTGGGTTGTCCAATAGTCCAACTAGTCACTGGGTTGTCCAATAGTCCAACTATTCACTGGGTTGTCCAACTAGTCACTGGGTTGTCCAACTAGTCACTGTGTTGTCCAATAGTCCAACTAGTCACTGGGTAGTCCAACTAGTCACTGGGTTGTCCAATAGTCCAACTAGTCACTGGGTAGTCCAATAGTCCAACTAGTCACTGGGTTGTCCAATAGTCCAACTAGTCACTGGGTTGTCCAATAGTCCAACTAGTCACTGGGTTGTCCAACTAGTCACTGGGTTGTCCAATAGTCCAACTAGTCACTGGGTAGTCCAATAGTCCAACTAGTCACTGGGTTGTCCAATAGTCCAACTAGTCACTGGGTAGTCCAATAGTCCAACTAGTGACTGGGTTGTCCAATAGTCCAACTAGTCACTGGGTTGTCCAATAGTCCAACTAGTCACTGGGTTGTCCAACTAGTCACTGGGTAGTCCAATAGTCCAACTAGTCACTGGGTAGTTCAATAGTCCAACTAGTCACTGGGTAGTCCAATAGTCCAACTAGTCACTGGGTTGTCCAATAGTCCAACTAGTCACTGGGTTGTCCAATAGTCCAACTAGTCACTGGGTTGTCCAACTAGTCACTGGGTTGTCCAATAGTCCAACTAGTCACTGGGTTGTCCAATAGTCCAACTAGTTACTGGGTTGTCCAATAGTCCAACTAGTCACTGGGTTGTCCAATAGTCCAACTAGTCACTGGGTTGTCCAATAGTCTAACTAGTCACTGGGTTGTCCAATAGTCCAACTAGTCACTGGGTAGTCCAATAGTCCAACTAGTCACTGGGTTGTCCAATAGTCCAACTAGTCACTGGGTTGTCCAATAGTCCAACTAGTCACTGGGTTGTCCAATAGTCCAACTAGTCACTGGGTTGTCCAACTAGTCACTGGGTTGTCCAATAGTCCTAGTCACTGGGTTGTCCAATAGTCCAACTAGTAACTGGGTTGTCCAATAGTCCAACTAGTCACTGGGTTGTCCAATAGTCCAACTAGTCACTGGGTAGTCCAAAAGTCCAACTAGTCACTGGGTAGTCCAAAAGTCCATACCCGAAGTGGTTACTAGATAAGTTAGTTGGCTAGCCTTCCGTTAGCTATATTTCACAGGTAAAAAGTTGGATATTAAATGATTAGTGTCTTATTTTTACAATATACAGCATGTCCCACAAAATGTGTATATATATATATATATATATATATATATATATATATATATATATATATATATATATTACTTTTTAGAAAACTCTCAAAACTTATCTTAACTTAATTTAGTAGGCAAATAATTACAATTTTGCAGATTAACACTGGAGTGATAGATGATCAGATGGTCACGTACAGGTAGAGATATAACAGTCCAGTAGTCTTAGTAGTTATATACTAATAGTTTGATAGTCCAGTAGTCTTAGTAGTTATATACTAATAGTTTGATAGTCCAGTAGTCCATATATAACAGTCCAATAGTCTTAGTAGTTATATACTAATAGGTTGATAGTCCAGTAGTCTTAGTAGTTATATACTAATAGTTTGATAGTCCAGTAGTCCATATATAACAGTCCAATAGTCTTAGTAGTTATATACTAATAGGTTGATAGTCCAGTAGTCTTAGTAGTTATATACTAATAGTTTGATAGTCCAGTAGTCCATATATAATAGTCCAATAGTCTTAGTACTTATATACTAATAGGTTGATAGTCCAGTAGTCCATCTATAATAGTCCAGTAGTCCATATATAATAGTCCAGTAGTCCATATATAATAGTGCAATAGTCTTAGTAGTTATATACTAATAGGTTGATAGTCCAGTAGTCCATATATAACAGTCCAGTAGTCCATATATAATAGTCCAGTAGTCCATATATAATAGTCCAATAGTCTTAGTACTTATATACTGTAGCTCAGTTGGTAGAGCATGGCGCTTGTAACGCCAGGGTAGTGGGTTCGATCCCCGGGACCACCCATACGTAGAATGTATGCACACATGACTGTAAGTCGCTTTGGATAAAAGCGTCTGCTAAATGGCATATATTATTATTATAGGTTGATAGTCCAGTAGTCCATATATAATAGTCCAGTAGTCCATATATAATAGTCCAGTAGTCCATATATAATAGTGCAATAGTCTTAGTAGTTATATACTAATAGGTTGATAGTCCAGTAGTCCATATATAACAGTCCAGTAGTCCATATATAATAGTCCAATAGCCTTAGTACTTATATACTAACAGGTTGATAGTCCAGTAGTCCATATATAACAGTCCAATAGTCTTAGTACTTATATACTAATAGGTTGATAGTCCAGTAGTCCATATATAACAGTCCAATAGTCTTAGTACTTATATACTAATAGGTTGATAGTCCAGTAGTCCATATATAATAGTCCAGTAGTCTTAGTACTTATATACTACATTTACATTATATTTAAGTCATTTAGCAGACGCTCTTATCCAGAGCGACTTACAAATTGGTGCATTCACCTTATGACATCCAGTAGAACAGTCACTTTACAATAGTGCATCTAAATCTTAAAGGGGGGGGGTGAGAAGGATTACTTATCCTATCCTAGGTATTCCTTAAAGAGGTGGGGTTTCAGGTGTCTCCGGAAGGTGGTGATTGACTCCGCTGTCCTGGCGTCGTGAGGGAGTTTGTTCCACCATTGGGGGGCCAGAGCAGCGAACAGTTTTGACTGGGCTGAGCGGGAACTGTACTTCCTCAGTGGTAGGGAGGCGAGCAGGCCAGAGGTGGATGAACGCAGTGCCCTTGTTTGGGTGTAGGGCCTGATCAGAGCCTGGAGGTACTGAGGTGCCGTTCCCCTCACAGCTCCGTAGGCAAGCACCATGGTCTTGTAGCGGATGCGAGCTTCAACTGGAAGCCAGTGGAGAGAGTGGAGGAGCGGAGTGACGTGAGAGAACTTGGGAAGGTTGAACACCAGACGGGCTGCGGAGTTCTGGATGAGTTGAAGGGGTTTAATGGCACAGGCAGGGAGCCCAGCCAACAGAGAGTTGCAGTAATCCAGACGGGAAATGACAAGTGCCTGGATTAGGACCTGCGCCGCTTCCTGTGTGAGGCAGGGTCGTACTCTGCGGATGTTGTAGAGCATGAACCTACAGGAACGGGCCACCACCTTGATGTTAGTTGAAAACGACAGGGTGTTGTCCAGGATCACGCCAAGGTTCTTAGCGCTCTGGGAGGAGGACACAATGGAGTTGTCAACCGTGATGGCGAGATCATGGAACGGGCAGTCCTTCCCCGGGAGGAAGAGCAGCTCCGTCTTGCCGAGGTTCAGCTTGAGGTAGTGATCCGTCATCCACACTGATATGTCTGCCAGACATGCAGAGATGCGATTCGCCACCTGGTCATCAGAAGGGGGAAAGGAGAAGATTAATTGTGTGTCGTCTGCATAGCAATGATAGGAGAGACCATGTGAGGTTATGACAGAGCCAAGTGACTTGGTGTATAGCGAGAATAGGAGAGGGCCTAGAACAGAGCCCTGGGGACACCAGTGGTGAGAGCGCGTGGTGAGGAGACAGATTCTCGCCACGCCACCTGGTAGGAGCGACCTGTCAGGTAGGACGCAATCCAAGCGTGGGCCGCGCCGGAGATGCCCAACTCGGAGAGGGTGGAGAGGAGGATCTGATGGTTCACAGTATCGAAGGCAGCCGATAGGTCTAGAAGGATGAGAGCAGAGGAGAGAGAGTTAGCTTTAGCAGTGCGGAGCGCCTCCGTGATACAGAGAAGAGCAGTCTCAGTTGAATGACTAGTCTTGAAACCTGACTGATTTGGATCAAGAAGGTCATTCAGAGAGAGATAGCGGGAGAGCTGGCCAAGGACGGCACGTTCAAGAGTTTTGGAGAGAAAAGAAAGAAGGGATACTGGTCTGTATATGTTGACATCGGAGGGATCGAGTGTAGGTTTTTTCAGAAGGGGTGCAACTCTCGCTCTCTTGAAGACGGAAGGGACGTAGCCAGCGGTCAGGGATGAGTTGATGAGCGAGGTGAGGTAAGGGAGAAGGTCTCCGGAAATGGTCTGGAGAAGAGAGGAGGGGATAGGGTCAAGCGGGCAGGTTGTTGGGCGGCCGGCCGTCACAAGACGCGAGATTTCATCTGGAGAGAGAGGGGAGAAAGAGGTCAGAGCACAGGGTAGGGCAGTGTGAGCAGAACCAGCGGTGCCGTTTGACTTAGCAAACGAGGATCGGATGTCGTCGACCTTCTTTTCAAAATGGTTGACGAAGTCATCTGCAGAGAGGGAGGAGGGGGGAGGGGGATTCAGGAGGGAAGAGAAGGTGGCAAAGAGCTTCCTAGGGTTAGAGGCAGATGCTTGGAATTTCGAGTGGTAGAAAATGGCTTTAGCAGCAGAGACAGAGGAGGAAAATGTAGAGAGGAGGGAGTGAAAGGATGCCAGGTCCGCAGGGAGGCGAGTTTTCCTCCATTTCCGCTCGGCTGCCCGGAGCCCTGTTCTGTGAGCTCGCAATGAGTCGTCGAGCCACGGGGCGGGAGGGGAGGACCGAGCCGGCCTGGAGGATAGGGGACATAGAGAGTCAAAGGATGCAGAAAGGGAGGAGAGGAGGGTTGAGGAGGCAGAATCAGGAGATAGGTTGGAGAAGGTTTGAGCAGAGGGAAGAGATGATAGGATGGAAGAGGAGAGAGTAGCGGGGGAGAGAGAGCAAAGGTTGGGACGGCGCGATACCATCCGAGTAGGGGCAGTGTGGGAGGTGTTGGATGAGAGCGAGAGGGAAAAGGATACAAGGTAGTGGTCGGAGACTTGGAGGGGAGTTGCAATGAGGTTAGTGGAAGAACAGCATCTAGTAAAGATGAGGTCGAGCGTATTGCCTGCCTTGTGAGTAGGGGGAAGGTGAGAGGGTGAGGTCAAAAGAGGAGAGGAGTGGAAAGAAGGAGGCAGAGAGGAATGAGTCAAAGGTAGACGTGGGGAGGTTAAAGTCGCCCAGCACTGTGAGAGGTGAGCCGTCCTCAGGAAAGGAGCTTATCAAGGCATCAAGCTCATTGATGAACTCTCCAAGGGAACCTGGAGGGCGATAAATGATAAGGATGTTAAGCTTGAAAGGGCTGGTAACTGTGACAGCATGGAATTCAAAGGAGGCGATAGACAGATGGGTAAGGGGAGAAAGAGAGAATGACCACTTGGGAGAGATGAGGATCCCGGTGCCACCACCCCGCTGACCAGAAGCTCTCGGGGTGTGCGAGAACACGTGGGCGGACGAAGAGAGAGCAGTAGGAGTAGCAGTGTTGTCTGTGGTGATCCATGTTTCCGTCAGTGCCAAGAAGTCGAGGGACTGGAGGGAGGCATAGGCTGAGATGAACTCTGCCTTGTTGGCCGCAGATCGGCAGTTCCAGAGGCTACCGGAGACCTGGAACTCCACGTGGGTCGTGCGCGCTGGGACCACCAGATTAGGGTGGCCGCGGCCACGCGGTGTGGAGCGTTTGTATGGTCTGTGCAGAGAGGAGAGAACAGAGATAAACAGACACATAGTTGACAGGCTACAGAAGAGGCTACGCTAATGCAAAGGAGATTGGAATGACAAGTGGACTACACGTCTCAAATGTTCAGGAAGTTAAGCTTACGTAGCAAGAATCTTATTGACTAAAATTATTAAAATGATACAGTACTGCTGAAGTAGGCTAGCTGGCAGTGGCTGCGTTGTTGACTTTGTAGGTTAGCTGGCAGTGGCTGCGTTGTTGATACTACACTAATCAAGTCGTTCCGTTGAGTGTAATAGTTTCTGCAGTGCTGCTATTCGGGGGCTAGCTGGCTAGCTAGCAGTGTTGATTACGTTACGTTGCGTTAAAAGAACAACAATAGCTGGCTAGCTAACCTAGAAAATCGCTCTAGACTACACAATTATCTTTGATACAAAGACGGCTATGTAGCTAGCTATGTAGCTGGCTACGATCAAACAAATCAAACCGTTGTACTGTAATGAAATGAAAATGTGATACTACCTGTGAATGCGACCGGGTTGTTGAGTCTATTCGGTAGACGTTGGCTAGCTGTTGGCTAGCTGTCGGCTAGCTGTTGGCTAGCTAGCAGAGTCTCCTACGTTAAGGACGACAAATAGCTGGCTAGCTAACCTCGGTAAATTAAGATAATCACTCTAAGACTACACACTCTAAACTACACAATTATCTTGGATACGAAGACAGCAAAGACAGCTATGTAGCTAGCTAACACTACACTAATCAAGTCGTTCAGTTGAGTGTAATAGTTACTACAGTGCTGCTAATCGGTGGGCGTTTGCTAGCTGGCTAGCTGGCTAGCTGCTGGGCAAATAGCAGTGAAGACTACGTTAGGACGACGAAATACGATAATTATGCAATTATCTTTGATACAAAGACGGCTATGTAGCTAGCTAAGAAGAAATTGCTAAGATTAGACAAATCAAACCGTTGTACTATAATGAAATGTAATGAACAAGTTATACTACCTGCGGAGCGAAGTGCCGATGCGACCGCTCGCTCCAACCCGACTTACTAATACTAATAGTAAGTCTTAGTAGTTATATACTAATAGGTTGATAGTCCAGTAGTCTTAGTACTTATATACTAATAGGTTGATAGTCCAGTAGTCCATATATAACAGTCCAATAGTCTTAGTACTTATATACTAATAGGTTGATAGTCCAGTAGTCCATATATAATAGTCCAGTAGTCCATATATAATAGTCCAGTAGTCCATATATAACAGTCCAATAGTCTTAGTACTTATATACTAATAGGTTGATAGTCCAGTAGTCCATATATACTAGTCCAGTAGTCTTAGTAGTTATAAGGGACATTTCAATAGTCCAAATAGTCATAAGAAATAATCCAATAGTTAGAGTAACTACTGTAGTAAGATACACAAAGTCAGTTAGAGAGGGTAGTTGGAACTCCATGTGTACTGTGGTTTCTACTATCTTTTCTCAATCCAAACTAAGAAACCACACAGTCTACTAATGGGGTATGTTTATACAGAGATGTTGACGACTCTATCACCTCATCTCACAGGAAAACCCTTACGTCATGTACAAGAAGTCTGACAAGCCTCTGTACGGTAACGACCGGTTCGAAGGTTACTGCCTGGACCTACTGAAGGAGCTGTCCAACATCCTGGGATTTGCCTACGAGGTTAAACTGGTATCTGACGGGAAGTATGGAGCACAAAACGATAAGGGAGAATGGAACGGCATGGTGCGGGAACTCATAGACCATGTGAGTCACTTGCCTGTACCAGGAGAGAGGCAGAACGAGAAGGAGAACATGTTTTACTTTACGGAAAAGAAAGAGAAAAGTGAATGTATATTTACGGTAGATGCCTATCACTTGCTGTCACACTACAGTACAGTGCAGGTACAGTACAGTACAGTGCAGGTACAGTACAGTACAGTGCAGGCACAGTACAGTGCAGGTACACTACAGTACAGTGCAGGTACAGTACAGTGCAGGTACAGTACAGTACAGTGCAGGTACAGTACAGTGCAGGTACAGTACAGTACAGTGCAGGTACACTACAGTACAGTGCAGGTACACTACAGTACAGGTACAGTACAGTGCATGTACAGTACAGTACAGTGCAGGTACAGTACAGTGCAGGTACAGTACACTACAGTACAGTGCAGGTACACTACAGTACAGTGCAGGTACACTACAGTACAGTGCAGGTACAGTACAGTGCAGGTACAGTACAGTACAGTGCAGGTACACTACAGTACAGTGCAGGTACAGTACAGTACAGTGCAGGTACAGTACAGTACAGTGCAGGTACAGTACAGTGCAGGTACACTACAGTACAGTGCAGGTACAGTACAGTGCAGGTACAGTACAGTACAGTGCAGGTACAGTACAGTGCAGGTACAGTACAGTACAGTGCAGGTACACTACAGTACAGTGCAGGTACACTACAGTACAGGTACAGTACAGTGCATGTACAGTACAGTACAGTGCAGGTACAGTACAGTGCAGGTACAGTACACTACAGTACAGTGCAGGTACACTACAGTACAGTGCAGGTACACTACAGTACAGTGCAGGTACAGTACAGTGCAGGTACAGTACAGTACAGTGCAGGTACACTACAGTACAGTGCAGGTACACTACAGTACAGTGCAGGTACACTACAGTACAGTGCAGGTACAGTACAGGTGTGTGGCTCACATGAGTGGCTGAGTTCCCCCACTGGACTGTACTGTGAATATGGTCAATCAACATTTATAGTAATGCTACTAATAACTAGTCGATGTATTTCAGAGCTACCCAACCCTGTTCCTGGAGAGATACCCTCCTGAAGGTTTTAACTCCAAACCTGTTCCTGGAGAGATACCCTCCTGAAGTTTTTAACTCTAACCCTGTTCCCGGAGAGATACCCTCCTGAAGTTTTTAACTCCAACCCTGTTCCTGGAGAGATACCCTCCTGAAGGTTTTAACTCCAACCCTGTTTCTGGAGAGATACCCTCCTGAAGGTTTTAACTCCAACCCTGTTCCCGGAGAGATACCCTCCTGTATGTTTTCACTCCAACCCTGTTCCCGGAGAGATACCCTCCTGAAGGTTTTAACTCCAACCCTGTTCCTGGAGAGATACACTCCTGTAGGTTTTAACTCCAACCCTGTTTCTGGAGAGCTACCCTCCTGAAGGTTTTAACTCCAACCCTGTTCCTGGAGAGATACCCTCCTGAAGATTTTCGCTCCAACCCTGTTCCTGGAGAGATACCCTCCTGAAGATTTTCGCTCCAACCCTGTTCCTGGAGAGTTACCCTCCTGAAGGTTTTCGCTCCAACCCTGTTCCTGGAGAGTTACCCTCCTGAAGGTTTTCGCTCCAACCCCAGTTATAAGTAACCTGACTCAGTTTATTTGTATTTGTATTTATTTTTATTTCACCTTTATTTAACCAGGTGGGCTAGTTGAGAACACCTTTATTTAACCAGGTAGGCTAGTTGAGAACACCTTTATTTAACCAGGTGGGCTAGTTGAGAACACCTTTATTTAACCAGGTAGGCTAGTTGAGAACACCTTTATTTAACCAGGTGGGCTAGTTGAGAACACCTTTATTTAACCAGGTGGGCTAGTTGAGAACACCTTTATTTAACCAGGTGGGCTAGTTGAGAACACCTTTATTTAACCAGGTGGGCTAGTTGAGAACACCTTTATTTAACCAGGTGGGCTAGTTGAGAACACCTTTATTTAACCAGGTAGGCTAGTTGAGAACACCTTTATTTAACCAGGTAGGCTAGTTGAGAACACCTTTATTTAACCAGGTGGGCTAGTTGAGAACACCTTTATTTAACCAGGTGGGCTAGTTGAGAACACCTTTATTTAACCAGGTGGGCTAGTTGAGAACACCTTTATTTAACCAGTTAGGCTAGTTGAGAACACCTTTATTTAACCAGTTAGGCTAGTTGAGAACACCTTTATTTAACTAGGTAGGCTAGTTGAGAACACCTTTATTTAACCAGGTAGGCTAGTTGAGAACACCTTTATTTAACCAGGTAGGCTAGTTGAGAACACCTTTATTTAACCAGGTGGGCTAGTTGAGAACACCTTTATTTAACCAGGTGGGCTAGTTGAGAACACCTTTATTTAACCAGGTGGGCTAGTTGAGAACACCTTTATTTAACCAGGTAGGCTAGTTGAGAACACCTTTATTTAACCAGGTAGGCTAGTTGAGAACACCTTTATTTAACCAGGTGGGCTAGTTGAGAACACCTTTATTTAACCAGGTGGGCTAGTTGAGAACACCTTTATTTAACCAGGTGGGCTAGTTGAGAACACCTTTATTTAACCAGTTAGGCTAGTTGAGAACACCTTTATTTAACCAGTTAGGCTAGTTGAGAACACCTTTATTTAACTAGGTAGGCTAGTTGAGAACACCTTTATTTAACCAGGTAGGCTAGTTGAGAACACCTTTATTTAACCAGTTAGGCTAGTTGAGAACACCTTTATTTAACCAGGTGGGCTAGTTGAGAACACCTTTATTTAACCAGGTAGGCTAGTTGAGAACACCTTTATTTAACCAGGTGGGCTAGTTGAGAACACCTTTATTTAACCAGGTAGGCTAGTTGAGAACACCTTTATTTAACCAGGTGGGCTAGTTGAGAACACCTTTATTTAACCAGGTGGGCTAGTTGAGAACACCTTTATTTAACCAGGTGGGCTAGTTGAGAACACCTTTATTTAACCAGGTGGGCTAGTTGAGAACACCTTTATTTAACCAGGTAGGCTAGTTGAGAACACCTTTATTTAACCAGGTAGGCTAGTTGAGAACACCTTTATTTAACCAGGTGGGCTAGTTGAGAACACCTTTATTTAACCAGGTGGGCTAGTTGAGAACACCTTTATTTAACCAGGTGGGCTAGTTGAGAACACCTTTATTTAACCAGTTAGGCTAGTTGAGAACACCTTTATTTAACCAGTTAGGCTAGTTGAGAACACCTTTATTTAACCAGGTAGGCTAGTTGAGAACACCTTTATTTAACCAGGTAGGCTAGTTGAGAACACCTTTATTTAACCAGGTAGGCTAGTTGAGAACACCTTTATTTAACCAGGTGGGCTAGTTGAGAACACCTTTATTTAACCAGGTGGGCTAGTTGAGAACACCTTTATTTAACCAGGTGGGCTAGTTGAGAACACCTTTATTTAACTAGGTAGGCTAGTTGAGAACACCTTTATTTAACCAGGTAGGCTAGTTGAGAACACCTTTATTTAACCAGGTGGGCTAGTTGAGAACACCTTTATTTAACCAGGTGGGCTAGTTGAGAACACCTTTATTTAACCAGGTGGGCTAGTTGAGAACACCTTTATTTAACCAGTTAGGCTAGTTGAGAACACCTTTATTTAACCAGTTAGGCTAGTTGAGAACACCTTTATTTAACTAGGTAGGCTAGTTGAGAACACCTTTATTTAACCAGGTAGGCTAGTTGAGAACACCTTTATTTAACCAGGTAGGCTAGTTGAGAACACCTTTATTTAACCAGGTGGGCTAGTTGAGAACACCTTTATTTAACCAGGTAGGCTTTATTTAGTTGAGAACACCTTTATTTAACCAGGTGGGCTAGTTGAGAACACCTTTATTTAACCAGGTGGGCTAGTTGAGAACACCTTTATTTAACCAGTTAGGCTAGTTGAGAACACCTTTATTTAACCAGGTAGGCTAGTTGAGAACACCTTTATTTAACCAGGTAGGCTAGTTGAGAACACCTTTATTTAACCAGGTGGGCTAGTTGAGAACACCTTTATTTAACCAGGTGGGCTAGTTGAGAACACCTTTATTTAACCAGGTGGGCTAGTTGAGAACACCTTTATTTAACCAGTTAGGCTAGTTGAGAACACCTTTATTTAACCAGTTAGGCTAGTTGAGAACACCTTTATTTAACCAGGTAGGCTAGTTGAGAACACCTTTATTTAACCAGGTAGGCTAGTTGAGAACACCTTTATTTAACCAGGTAGGCTAGTTGAGAACACCTTTATTTAACCAGGTGGGCTAGTTGAGAACACCTTTATTTAACCAGGTGGGCTAGTTGAGAACACCTTTATTTAACCAGGTGGGCTAGTTGAGAACACCTTTATTTAACCAGGTGGGCTAGTTGAGAACACCTTTATTTAACCAGGTGGGCTAGTTGAGAACACCTTTATTTAACTAGGTAGGCTAGTTGAGAACACCTTTATTTAACTAGGTAGGCTAGTTGAGAACACCTTTATTTAACCAGGTAGGCTAGTTGAGAACACCTTTATTTAACCAGGTGGGCTAGTTGAGAACACCTTTATTTAACCAGGTGGGCTAGTTGAGAACACCTTTATTTAACCAGGTGGGCTAGTTGAGAACACCTTTATTTAACCAGTTAGGCTAGTTGAGAACACCTTTATTTAACCAGTTAGGCTAGTTGAGAACACCTTTATTTAACCAGTTAGGCTAGTTGAGAACACCTTTATTTAACCAGGTGGGCTAGTTGAGAACACCTTTATTTAACCAGGTAGGCTAGTTGAGAACACCTTTATTTAACCAGGTGGGCTAGTTGAGAACACCTTTATTTAACCAGTTAGGCTAGTTGAGAACACCTTTATTTAACTAGGTAGGCTAGTTGAGAACACCTTTATTTAACCAGGTAGGCTAGTTGAGAACACCTTTATTTAACCAGGTGGGCTAGTTGAGAACACCTTTATTTAACCAGGTGGGCTAGTTGAGAACACCTTTATTTAACCAGGTGGGCTAGTTGAGAACACCTTTATTTAACCAGTTAGGCTAGTTAAGAACACCTTTATTTAACCAGGTAGGCTAGTTGAGAACACCTTTATTTAACCAGGTAGGCTAGTTGAGAACACCTTTATTTAACCAGGTAGGCTAGTTGAGAACACCTTTATTTAACCAGGTAGGCTAGTTGAGAACACCTTTATTTAACCAGGTGGGCTAGTTGAGAACACCTTTATTTAACCAGGTGGGCTAGTTGAGAACACCTTTATTTAACCAGGTGGGCTAGTTGAGAACACCTTTATTTAACCAGGTGGGCTAGTTGAGAACACCTTTATTTAACCAGGTGGGCTAGTTGAGAACACCTTTATTTAACCAGTTAGGCTAGTTGAGAACACCTTTATTTAACTAGGTAGGCTAGTTGAGAACACCTTTATTTAACCAGGTAGGCTAGTTGAGAACACCTTTATTTAACCAGGTGGGCTAGTTGAGAACACCTTTATTTAACCAGGTGGGCTAGTTGAGAACACCTTTATTTAACCAGGTGGGCTAGTTGAGAACACCTTTATTTAACCAGGTGGGCTAGTTGAGAACACCTTTATTTAACCAGTTAGGCTAGTTGAGAACACCTTTATTTAACCAGTTAGGCTAGTTGAGAACACCTTTATTTAACCAGGTAGGCTAGTTGAGAACACCTTTATTTAACCAGGTAGGCTAGTTGAGAACACCTTTATTTAACCAGGTGGGCTAGTTGAGAACACCTTTATTTAACCAGGTGGGCTAGTTGAGAACACCTTTATTTAACCAGGTAGGCCAGTTGAGAACACCTTTATTTAACAGGTAGGCTAGTTGAGAACACCTTTATTTAACCAGGTAGGCTAGTTGAGAACACCTTTATTTAACCAGGTGGGCTAGTTGAGAACACCTTTATTTAACCAGGTGGGCTAGTTGAGAACACCTTTATTTAACCAGGTGGGCTAGTTGAGAACACCTTTATTTAACCAGGTGGGCTAGTTGAGAACACCTTTATTTAACCAGTTAGGCTAGTTGAGAACACCTTTATTTAACTAGGTAGGCTAGTTGAGAACACCTTTATTTAACCAGGTAGGCTAGTTGAGAACACCTTTATTTAACCAGGTGGGCTAGTTGAGAACACCTTTATTTAACCAGGTGGGCTAGTTGAGAACACCTTTATTTAACCAGGTGGGCTAGTTGAGAACACCTTTATTTAACCAGTTAGGCTAGTTGAGAACACCTTTATTTAACCAGTTAGGCTAGTTGAGAACACCTTTATTTAACTAGGTAGGCTAGTTGAGAACACCTTTATTTAACCAGGTAGGCTAGTTGAGAACACCTTTATTTAACCAGGTAGGCTAGTTGAGAACACCTTTATTTAACCAGGTGGGCTAGTTGAGAACACCTTTATTTAACCAGGTGGGCTAGTTGAGAACACCTTTATTTAACCAGGTGGGCTAGTTGAGAACACCTTTATTTAACCAGGTGGGCTAGTTGAGAACACCTTTATTTAACCAGGTGGGCTAGTTGAGAACACCTTTATTTAACCAGTTAGGCTAGTTGAGAACACCTTTATTTAACTAGGTAGGCTAGTTGAGAACACCTTTATTTAACCAGGTAGGCTAGTTGAGAACACCTTTATTTAACCAGGTGGGCTAGTTGAGAACACCTTTATTTAACCAGGTGGGCTAGTTGAGAACACCTTTATTTAACCAGGTGGGCTAGTTGAGAACACCTTTATTTAACCAGTTAGGCTAGTTGAGAACACCTTTATTTAACCAGTTAGGCTAGTTGAGAACACCTTTATTTAACTAGGTAGGCTAGTTGAGAACACCTTTATTTAACCAGGTAGGCTAGTTGAGAACACCTTTATTTAACCAGGTAGGCTAGTTGAGAACACCTTTATTTAACCAGGTAGGCTAGTTGAGAACACCTTTATTTAACCAGGTGGGCTAGTTGAGAACACCTTTATTTAACCAGGTAGGCCAGTTGAGAACACCTTTATTTAACAGGTAGGCTAGTTGAGAACACCTTTATTTAACCAGGTAGGCTAGTTGAGAACACCTTTATTTAACCAGGTGGGCTAGTTGAGAACACCTTTATTTAACCAGGTGGGCTAGTTGAGAACACCTTTATTTAACCAGGTGGGCTAGTTGAGAACACCTTTATTTAACCAGGTGGGCTAGTTGAGAACACCTTTATTTAACCAGGTGGGCTAGTTGAGAACACCTTTATTTAACCAGGTGGGCTAGTTGAGAACACCTTTATTTAACCAGGTGGGCTAGTTGAGAACACCTTTATTTAACCAGTTAGGCTAGTTGAGAACACCTTTATTTAACCAGGTAGGCTAGTTGAGAACACCTTTATTTAACCAGGTGGGCTAGTTGAGAACACCTTTATTTAACCAGGTGGGCTAGTTGAGAACACCTTTATTTAACCAGGTGGGCTAGTTGAGAACACCTTTATTTAACCAGGTGGGCTAGTTGAGAACACCTTTATTTAACCAGGTGGGCTAGTTGAGAACACCTTTATTTAACCAGGTAGGCTAGTTGAGAACACCTTTATTTAACCAGGTAGGCCAGTTGAGAACAAGTTCTCATTTACAACTGCGACCTGGCCAAGATAAAGCAAAGCAGTGTGAACAGACAACACAGAGTTACACGTAAACAAACGTATAGTCAATAACACAATACAAAATATATGTACAGTGTGTGCAAATGTAGAAGAGTAGGGAGGTAAGGCAATAAATAGGCCATAGAGGCGAAATAATTACAATTTAGCATTAACACTGGAGTGATAGATGATGATGTGCTAATTATAAGAATCAGGTGCGCTAGATTAGGGTTGGAGTGAAAACCTACAGGAGTGTGTCTCTCCAGGAACAGGGTTGGAGTTTAAACCTTCAGGAGGGTATCTCTCCAAGAACAGGTTTGGAGTATAAACTTTCAGTAGGGTATCTCTCCAGGAACAGGGTCGGCCAGGCCTGATGCAATTCCTATAGAACCTGCTCTGTCTATGACAGGTAGCAGACCTGGCTGTGGTCACTCGGATTAGCCCTGATGTAATTTCTGCATTAACCTGCTCTGCCTATGACAGGTAGCAGACCTGGCTGTGGCTCCTCTGACCATCACCTATGTGAGGGAGAAGGTGATAGACTTCTCTAAACCCTTTATGACCCTGGGAATCAGTATCCTGTACCACAAACCCAACGGCACCAACCCCGGAGTGTTCTCCTTCCTCAACCCCCTGTCTCCTGACATCTGGATGTACGTACTACTGGCGTGCCTCGGAGTCAGCTGTGTCCTGTTTGTCATTGCCAGGTAAGGGGTTAGGGGTCAGGGGGTCAGGTGTCAGGGGTTAGGGGTCAGGGGGTAAGGGGTTAGGGGTCAGGTTTCAGGGGTAAGGTGTCAGGGGTCAGGGGTTCAGGGGTTCGGGTGAACACTGTCTCCTGACATCTGGATGTACAGGTTTACTGCCAAAATAAAGGCAACAATGATGGTTCTGGCAGTTCTGTTCTGTTCTGGTGTGGGGTTTAGGTCCACTTAGCCCCTTACTGGGCAGAGTAAATGCCAATAAATCCCATCATTAGCATATGACCAATCAGGGCGCAATATGCAAATAACCCCACATCTCCCCTTTTCAGAGAACAAAGGGTAGAGTTTCTCAACAGACCTCAAGGGATTATTCTGCCCTTATGTCGGTAGGTCTGTTCCTGCCTAGTTATAATAATAATAATAATAATATATGCCATTTAGCAGACGCTTTTATCCAAAGCGACTTACAGTCATGTGTGCATACATTCTACGTATGGGTGGTCCCGGGGATTGAACCCACTACCCTAGTTCTTCCGGAACATTACAACATAGACATGAACGTAAAATATTTAAATAAATTACAAGTGAAACAACTTGACCGCTGTAGTTTTATCTTTACATTATTATTTTTTTTTTTAAACTTTGAGCTCAGTCTTTTGTTCTTGTTTCTCTGATTTATAAATCCTTTTATTAAATATATATTTATAAATATTGTTCTGGGTGTAATAGACACGTCCAGGATTACCTTGTGTGTTGGTGGTTATGGCAACGCGGTGTGTCGGAGTGGTGAAGACACTCGAATCTTCTCCTGCGGAAGTGTTGTTGTTCTCAGGTCAGTCCATATGGATGAGGTGATGTCTGTTCCTACGGACAGACGCGTGGGGGGAACTTCCACCATGTAGCATCGTGTGGTGCTACATGTTTCCCTCGGCACTGTTCCTGTGACTCTGTGACGCTTTCTGAAGCGCTGCTCTGATCCACACTCATTCTCTCCTTTTCCTTTGAGCTGACAGCTGCTGTGTTCGGGATCTCAGCCCCATTTTCAGCCCAATTTAACAACTTACGGGAGATTCTGGAGCAAGTTTTTCGCCACCGTCAACAAAACATCAAATTATCAATTCAAATCAAATCAAATTGTATTTGTCACATACACATGGTTAGCAGATGTTAATGCAAGTGTAGCGAAATGCTTGTGCTTATGGAATTTCCTTTGTGGAAGAATGGAGTCACATCCCTCCAATAGAGTTTCAGACACTTGTATAATCTATGCCAAGGTGCACTGAAGCTGTTCTGTTGAGGCGACCCAACTGGCTCCTTTATGTTGGTGTTTCCTTTATTTTGGCAATTACCTGTTTGTGCTTCTGGCCTGGAGTCAAATGTGTAGTGTTTATCATTGCTGGGTTAGGGTGTAGGGCGTAGGGTGTAAGAGTGTAGGGTTTAGAGTGAACCCTGTGCTTCTGGCCTGGCTCTGAGTCAGCTGTGCTCTCGTTGTCATTATCAGGTAACGAACGGCCTCTTAAAAGCTGAAATATGTTACTTTTTGGGTGATCTGACCAAATTCAGCTAGAAAGGTGAGTTATAGATCTGTCATTCTTATTAAAGCAAGTCTAAGAAGCGGTAGATATGTTCTATATGTGCTATTTCTATGCTTCCGTTCTTAAAAGGGCATTCAGCAGTTGTTACATCCATTTTTGGACTTATAATTAGTGATATGTACTGATTGATTCTTGAAGAATAAAACTTATTAGTCGTGAACTCGTGAAATCATGAACTGTCGTAACCCATCAAAACCTAAAATATAAGCTTGTTTTACTCCAACATTTGTAAACAAAGAAAATGTAAACAAACACTTACATTTTATTTTTTATTTTTTACTACATTTGAAGTGAGAAGTAGGCATTGGTCTGGAGCCAAAAAATAAAGGAAATTCACATGAGCACGTACTCCCCCCCCCATGCTCTACCAAGGGTTTTCCAGCACACAGCTTTGTGACCTACTACAGTAGTTATGTTGGTCTATTGTGCTCCAAACAGACAATGTGTAGGCATGTTGCTATGGATTCAAACTTTCTCAAACAGCCTAATTCATTCTCTTCATATGAATAATGAACTTTACATGACTTTACTTTAGTGTCCTACCTTTGGGTTCAAACAGGAAATGGGAGCCAAAAGAAATAGAATTCATTGCCTTTATATGTTAGTCATTTAGCATGCGCTCTTATCCAAAGCGACTCACAATGATTGGGGTCTAGATTTTAGGGTGACGACCCAATATAACAAAACCTTGCTGGTAGCGGTGAAGCTGAACTTACATACAGTATGTTTTCATTGAATGCGTCCCAAATTGCACCCTATTACATATGCAGGGCACTACTTTTTTATTTTATTTTTTAACCTTTGGTCGAAAGTAGTGCACTATGGTAAATAGGGTGCCATTTTGGACACATCCATTGTTAATGTTTAACTGTCCTTTTTTTCCCCTGTGTGTAGGTTTACCCCCTATGAGTGGTACAACCCTCACCCCTGTAACCCTGACTCTGACGTGGTGGAGAACAACTTCACTCTCATCAACTCTGTCTGGTTTGGGGTGGGAGCTCTGATGCAGCAAGGTACAGCCGTCTATTTCTCTCTTTTAGCCCACTAATGCAGCCAGGTACTGCTGTCAGGAACAAGACTAAGGATTCATGAATGTGCTCCTCACACTAGCCTCGTGTCTCCTTCCTCTGTACTGCAAAGAATGCAAAGCAAAGATTGTTCATATGGGTGGGAAAATTAGCGAGCGCAATTTAAGTCGGTTTATTTTTTTTTCAATACAACATTTTCTTAGATAATTGGTTTCAGACAAATTGTTAAAGGTGTTTGGTTAATGTTACAAGACCGGCAAACCAAAAATAACCACATGAATTCATTATTATCCAAGAGAGCACCGATTTTTCGGCTTTCAGACAAATTCTTGTCATCTCATGAGACTCTATAAATAGGAATGGACTCCTCTAACCTGTCTGTGTTATTGGTTTTCATGCAACAGGATCTGAGCTGATGCCTAAAGCCCTGTCTACGAGGATAGTAGGAGGCATCTGGTGGTTCTTCACCCTCATCATCATCTCCTCTTACACGGCCAACCTGGCTGCCTTCCTCACCGTGGAGAGGATGGACTCTCCCATCGACTCGGCTGACGACCTGGCCAAGCAGACTAAGATAGAGTATGGAGCTGTGAGAGACGGATCAACCATGACCTTCTTCAAGGTACACAGGCGGACGCACACACACACACACACACACAGGTGGACACACACACACACACACACACACACACACACACACACACACACACACACACACACACACACACACACACACACACACACACACACACACACACACACACACACACACACACACACACACACACACACACACACACACACGGGTACACACACAGGCACATACACGGACACACACACACACACACACGGACACACACACACACACACACCGGGACACACACGGACACACACAGGGACACACACGGACACACACAGGGACACACACAGAGACAGGCATGGAGAAACAGACAGACGGACACACACAGAGACAGGTATAGAGAAACAGACAGACGGACACACACAGAGACAGGCATGGAGAAACAGACAGACGGACACACACAGAGACAGGCATGGAGAAACAGACAGACGGACACACACAGAGACAGGCATGGAGAAACAGACAGACGGACACACACAGAGACAGGCATGGAGAAACAGACAGACGGACACACACAGAGACAGGCATGGAGAAACAGACAGACGGACACACACAGAGACAGGCATGGAGAAACAGACAGACGGACACACACAGGGAAACACATGGACACACACAGGGACACACACAGAGACAGGCATGGAGAGACAGACAGACAGACACACACAGAGACAGGCATGGAGAAACAGACAGACGGACACACACAGAGACAAGCATGGAGAAACAGACAGACGGACACACACAGAGACAGGCATGGAGAAACAGACAGACGGACACACACAGAGACAGGCATGGAGAGACAGACAGACGGACGGACCCTCTTCAACAATTTCAATATCTCTCTCTCTCTGAGCTCATCTCCTGGCTATATTTCTTCTTCAAACAGAACATAGAGAAGGATAACGTATGTGATATACTACTACTACAGTATATTCAGAGATATTATATTGCAAAGAGAGACCACCATCCACCTATCTCACAGTTGTTTGTCCTTGATGCCTTAGACAGGAGATAGTTTTGAGTCTTAACATAAGACTGTAATACTCTACATGTGCGTCGACCATCTGTCTGCAAGGCTGAAACGTGAGAATGAATGTTTAAAAAATATATATATAATTTCATCAGAAAATAGGGAGCGGGAGGGAGAGAGGAAGTGAGGTTACATCCCTAATGGCACCCTATTCCCTATATAGTGCACTACTTTTGACCAGAGCCCTATTCCCTATATAGTGCACTACTTTTGACCAGAGCCCTATGAGCCTATAAGTAGTGCACTACATGTTGTGTTGCTACCATGTTGTTGTCATGTTGTGTTGCTTGTCATGCTATGTTGTTGTCTTAGGTCTCTCTTTATGTAGTGTTGTGTTGTCTCTCTTGCGTGATGTGTGTTTTGGCCTATATTTTTATGTTTAATCCCAGCCCACGTCCCCACAGGAGGCCTTTTGCCTTTTGGGAGGCCGCCATTGTAAATAAGAATTTGTTCTTAACTGACTTGCCGAGTTAATTAAAGGCTAAATGCATAAAAACATAGGGAATAGGGTGTCATTTGGGATGTCAGTCTGAGTTAGGAGGTTAGGAACTTGTCGCCCATTAACTGCTGCAACCTGATGAGGTTTAATCCATTAACACTGTCAGGCTTGATGGCTTCCCC
The DNA here is from genome assembly GCF_021184085.1 of Oncorhynchus gorbuscha. Lineage (NCBI taxonomy): Eukaryota > Metazoa > Chordata > Actinopteri > Salmoniformes > Salmonidae > Oncorhynchus > Oncorhynchus gorbuscha. The sequence continues at coordinate 8,340,213 of NC_060185.1, read as the reverse complement.
TATATCTCATAGCCAGCTTACTGTAGGACCCTATATCTCCTAGCTAGCTAACTGTAGGACCCTATATCTCCTAGCTAGCTAACTGTAGCACCCTATATCTCCTAGCTAGCTAACTGTAGCACCCTATATCTCCTAGCTAGCTAACTGTAGCACCCTATATCTCCTAGCTAGCTAACTGTAGCACCCTATATCTCCTAGCTACAGTGCCTTGTGAAAGTATTCGGCCCCCTTGAACTTTGCGACCTTTTGCCACATTTCAGGCTTCAAACATAAAGATTTAAAACTGTATTTTTTTGTGAAGAATCAACAACAAGTGGGACACAATCATGAAGTGGAACGACATTTATTGGGTATTTCAAACTTTTTTAACAAATCAAAAACGGAAGAAGGTGCTCTGGTCAGATGAAACCAAAATGGAACTTTTTGGCAACAATGCAAAACGTTATGTTTGGCGTAAAAGCAACACAGCTCATCACCCTGAACACACCATCCCCACTGTCAAACATGGCAGTGGCAGCATCATGGTTTGGGCCTGCTCTTCTTCAGCAGGGACAGGGAAGATGGTTAAAATTGATGGGAAGATGGATGGAGCCAAATACAGGACCATTCTGGAAGAAAACCTGATGGAGTTTGCAAAAGACCTGAGACTGGGACGGAGATTTGTCTTCCAACAAGACAATGATCCAAAACATAAAGCAAAATCTACAATGGAATGGTTCAAAAATAAACATATCCAGGTGTTAGAATGGCCAAGTCAAAGTCCAGACCTGAAACCAATCGAGAATCTGTGGAAAGAACTGAAAACTGCTGTTCACAAATGCTCTCCATCCAACCTCACTGAGCTCGAGCTGTTTTGCAAGGAGCAATGGAAAAAAATTCAGTCTCTCGATGTGCAAAACTGATAGAGACATACCCCAACCGACTTACAGCTGTAATCGCAGCAAAAGGTGGCGCTACAAAGTATTAACTTAAGGCTTGCTGAATAATTTTGCACGCCCATTTTTTCAGTTTTTGATTTGTTAAAAAAGTTTGAAATATCCAATAAATGTCGTTCCACTTCATGATTGTGTCCCACTTGTTGTTGATTCTTCACAAAAAAATACAGTTTTATATCTTTATGTTTGAAGCCTGAAATGTGGCAAAAGGTCGCAAAGTTCAAGGGAAACGAATACTTTCGCAAGTCACTGTAGCTAACTGTAGGACCCTATATCTCTTAGCTAGCTAACTGTAGGACCGTATATCTCCCAGCTAGCTTACTGTAGGACCCTATATCTCCTAGCCAGCTTACTGTAGGACCTCTGGGTGATGACTTCCCCTATATATCCAAGCTAGACCACTGTAGGACCCTATATCTCCTAGCTAGCTTACTGTAGGATCTCTAGATGATGACTTTCCCTATATCTCCTAGCAAGCCTACTCTAGTACCTCTGGATACATAGAGCAGATTAGTCAACAGAGAGAGATTTAAACACAGCTGTCACGCTTACCCAGATGATTGAAGGAAGGGAAACACCAGCAGGGGTTTAGACTTCACTATAAGCAACTGGACAGGCATTTCCATAGCAGCGTGAAACAAATTGTCTCTGTCTAATATGTTTTTCCCATGTGAACACTTTGTACAATAACAAATCTAGCAATGTGGGGTAATGCACTTTATATAGATCCTTTAATGTCAGAGAAGGGATGTTCTCATAAACAACTGGACAGGCCTGTCCATTGCAGTGTAACCATTCATTCTGTAATCAGACATATTTCATATTCCACCAGTCTAAAACAACACATCTCTGTCCAATATGCCAAATGTTAATATATCATCATTGTGTAGTAATATCAATGAATCGAGTAATGTGGGGTCATGCTCTCTATATCAAAACTTTTTGATTTTCTCAACGGGACAGAAGTCTCCAATAACTGTGTGAAACAATACATTTCTGTCCAATATGTTAGTTGTTGCCTAACGCTGACCTCTAATATTTACAATGTCAACAGACCCAGCAATATGAGGTAATGCGCTTTATAGCCACACATCTGAAATGGCTGTAAAAGTCTGTTCAGTTTTCCTATGAATCTGCATTGAATTGGCGATTTTGGCATCAAATTCTCCCTTCTTTGCTTTTCCTCAGAAATCTAATCTCCACGTGCTATTATTATTATTATTATTGTTTAAAAGGAAACAATGTGTTGTTGTCCATTTAGAAATCCAAGATCTCCACCTATGAGAAGATGTGGGCGTTTATGAGCAGCAGGAAGAACACAGCTCTGGTGAAGAACAACAGAGAGGGGATCCAGAGAGTCATGACCACAGACTACGCTCTCCTCATGGAGTCCACCAGCATAGAGTACATCAGTCAGAGGAACTGTAACCTCACGCAGATCGGAGGCCTCATAGACTCTAAGGGCTACGGCGTAGGCACTCCCATAGGTAAGAACCACGGACGCAGGAAAAAACCCTTTGTGTGAATTACCCTCCCCTATCACTTCTGAATGCTGACATGCTAGAGCAACACGTCAAGGCTGCCCTCTCTCCCCTTTGCTGTTTTTTCTACCCAGAACCACTCGCTCATGCTGCCCGTCAGTCACCAGACATGCACAAAATTCTTCACTTTATGCTGATGATGTGCTATGTAGCTATTTGTTTGGGCAATGAAGCTCATTTGTGACCTATTTTTGTTTACCTAATGGCCTCAGAAGCTGCTCTGATACTCAGATCTCATTCCTCTCTCCCCCAGGCTCCCCCTACAGAGACAAGGTGACCATCGCCATCCTGCAGCTCCAGGAAGAAGGGAAGCTCCACATGATGAAGGAGAAGTGGTGGAGAGGGAATGGTTGTCCTGAGGAGGACAGTAAGGAGGCCAGCGCCTTGGGAGTGGAGAACATCGGTGGCATTTTCATAGTGCTAGCAGCCGGACTGGTTCTCTCTGTGTTTGTAGCTATCGGAGAGTTCATTTACAAATCCAGGAAAAACTTGGACATAGAGGAGGTGAGTGTAGGGCAGTGTGAGTGGCATCATAAGTACTAACAGAAAAAAAGGTGCTCCGAGACTGTTATTATGGACCTTCTACGTAGAGTAGGTTGCTGTGGACCTTATACACACAGTCAGTCAGTTGCTATGGACATTATACATTTCACACAGTCAGTCAGTTACTATGGACATTATACAATACACACAGTCAGTCAGTTGCTATGGACATTATACAATACATACAGTCAGTCAGTTGCTATGGACATTATACAATTCACACAGTCAGTCAGTTGCTATGGACATTATACAATACACACAGTCAGTCAGTTGCTATGGACATTATACAATACACACAGTCAGTCAGTTGCTATGGACATTATACAATACATACAGTCAGTCAGTTGCTATGGACATTATACAATACACACAGTCAGTCAGTTGCTATGGACATTATACAATACATACAGTCAGTCAGTTGCTATGGACATTATACAATACACACAGTCAGTCAGTTGCTATGGACATTATACAATACACACAGTCAGTCAGTTGCTATGGACATTATACAATACACACAGTCAGTTAGTTGCTATGAACATTATACAATACATACAGTCAGTCAGTTGCTATGGACATTATACAATACACACAGTCAGTCAGTTGCTATGGACATTATACAATACACACAGTCAGTCAGTTGCTATGGACATTATACAATACAGTCAGTCAGTTGCTATGGACATTATACAATACACACAGTCAGTCAGTTGCTATGGACATTATACAATACACACAGTCAGTCAGTTGCTATGGACATTATACAATACACACAGTCAGTCAGTTGCTATGGACATTATACAATACATACAGTCAGTCAGTTGCTATGGACATTATACAATACACACAGTCAGTCAGTTGCTATGGACATTATACAATACACACAGTCAGTCAGTTGCTATGGACATTATACAATACACACAGTCAGTCAGTTGCTATGGACATTATACAGCACATAGAGTTATACCATTGTTACTGACCTTGTATAAACACAGTCAGTCAGTCAGTCAGTCAGTCAGTCAGTCAGTCAGTCAGTCAGTCAGTCAGTCAGTCAGTCAGTCAGTCAGTCAGTCAGTCAGTCAGTCAGTTGCTGTGGACTTTATACATTACAGTACACCCATTCAGACTGTTATGGACTGTACACACAGTCAGTTGCTATGGATCGTACACACAGCCGGTTGCTATGGACCGTACACACAGTCGGTTGCTATGGACCGTACACACAGTCGGTTGCTATGGACCGTACACACAGTCGGTTGCTATGGACCGTACACACAGCCGGTTGCTATGGACCGTACACACAGTCGGTTGCTATGGACCGTACACACAGTCGGTTGCTATGGACCGTACACGCAGTCGGTTGCTATGGACCGTACACACAGTCGGTTGCTATGGACCGTACACACAGTCGGTTGCTATGGACCGTACACACAGCCGGTTGCTATGGACCGTACACACAGTCGGTTGCTATGGACCGTACACACAGTCGGTTGCTATGGACCGTACACACAGTCGGTTGCTATGGACCGTACACACAGTCGGTTGCTATGGACCATACACACAGCCGGTTGCTATGGACCGTACACACAGTCGGTTGCTATGGACCATACACACAGCCGGTTGCTATGGACCTTAAACACACAAAGTTAGTTGCTTTTATGAATGTTGTTTTCTCGTCAAAGGACAGCTTTTTTTTAAATCAGGACAACTTGTTTCATCAGGCCAACAGTTTGGATTTGGGGAACGGCAGTGTAACAATCACACACAAATTACTTTATTGTAGAGTAGGCCTAGTGTTTGACATACTTTTGATTTAGATAAAAAATGAACATTTTATTCCTTTATTGGCACAATATCTTATTTATAACGAGAGTCGGTTGGGTTTAAGGGAGGCACACCACTTGACTGTCTTGGCCTTGCTGTTTCTGTGTGAAAATGTATTATTTTGTGTCATGACATGATACTGTAGGTAAGTGATGAAGATATAAGATTTCACTGGAGGTTAATACGCACCATTACTGATCTATAACTTGTTAATTACATTTACTGATCTATAACTTATTGATTACATTTAACTAATGATTAGGTTTGAGGATATCATGTTTTGCTTGCAAATGTTTGCAAATTTACATCCAGGTATTTGTACAGCATAACGTAACAGTATTGCTTCTTCTGACCACCTTTGCTTGTATTCATATATATGAAAATATCTGAATGATTGTATGTACATGTGAGTGAGGTTTTTCCAAATCATTTATGGATGAGATGCGCCTTGAGACTTTATTCATTGAGTTGCTTTCATTCTTTGCTTTTTGTATCATTTGACGTTCATGAAAATGCATGTAAAAGTTGTCATGTTGGTTTTGTTTATGAACGACTAAAGTTATGTGGAGAACATGACTTCTTTTCTTTGTCTCATTTATTTCTGGTTCTGTTGGTTCTGTTTGGATCCATTCTGTTCATCTGCATGCAAGGCCTTGTCTTTTTCAGTCATGGATAGAAAGCAGATCACACGCACGCCTTTTTGATTCCAACCCAGTCTGTGTATCCTTGGGTTTATACTTCAGAGTAATGATTCCAACCCAGTCTGTGTATCCTTGGGTTTAGACTTCAGAGTAATGATTCCAACCCTGTCTGTGTATCCTTGGGTTTAGACTTCAGAGTAATGATTCCAACCCTGTCTGTGTATCCTTGGGTTTAGACTTCAGAGTAATGATTCTAACCCAGTCTGTGTATCCTTGGGTTTAGACTTCAGAGTAATGATTCCAACCCAGTCTGTGTATCCTTGGGTTTAGACTTCAGAGTAATGATTCTAACCCAGTCTGTGTATCCTTGGGTTGAGACTTCAGAGTAATGATTCCAACCCAGTCAGAGTAATGATTCCAACCCAGTCTGTGTATCCTTGGGTTTAGACTTCAGAGTAATGATTCTAACCCAGTCTGTGTATCCTTGGGTTTAGACTTCAGAGTAATGATTCTAACCCAGTCTGTGTATCCTTGGGTTTAGACTTCAGAGTAATGATTCCAACCCAGTCAGAGTAATGATTCCAACCCAGTCTGTGTATCCTTGGGTTTAGACTTCAGAGTAATGATTCTAACCCAGTCTGTGTATCCTTGGGTTTAGACTTCAGAGTAATGATTCTAACCCAGTCTGTGTATCCTTGGGTTGAGACTTCAGAGTAATGATTCCAACCCAGTCAGAGTAATGATTCCAACCCAGTCTGTGTATCCTTGGGTTTAGACTTCAGAGTAATGATTCTAACCCAGTCTGTGTATCCTTGGGTTTAGACTTCAGAGTAATGATTCTAACCCAGTCTGTGTATCCTTGGGTTTAGACTTCAGAGTAATGATTCTAACCCAGTCTGTGTATCCTTGGGTTGAGACTTCAGAGTAATGATTCCAACCCAGTCTGTGCATCCTTGGGTTTAGACTTCAGAGTAATGATTCTAACCCAGTCAGAGTAATGCTTCTAACCCAGTCAGAGTAATGATTCTAACCCAGTCAGAGTAATGATTCTAACCCAGTCAGAGTAATGATTCCAACCCAGTCAGAGTAATGATTCTAACCCAGTCTGTGTATCCTTGGGTTGAGACTTCAGAGTAATGATTCCAACCCAGTTTGTGCATCCTTGGGTTTAGACTTCAGAGTAATGATTCTAACCCAGTCAGAGTAATGATTCTAACCCAGTCAGAGTAATGATTCTAACCCAGTCAGAGTAATGATTCTAACCCAGTCTGTGTATCCTTGGGTTTAGACTTCAGAGTAATGATTATAACCCAGTCAGAGTAATGCTTCTAACCCAGTCAGAGTAATGATTCTAACCCAGTCAGAGTAATGATTCTAACCCAGTCAGAGTAATGATTCCAACCCAGTCAGAGTAATGATTCTAACCCAGTCTGTGTATCCTTGGGTTTAGACTTCAGAGTAATGATTCTAACCCAGTCAGAGTAATGCTTCTAACCCAGTCAGAGTAATGATTCTAACCCAGTCAGAGTAATGATTCTAACCCAGTCAGAGTAATGATTCCAACCCAGTCAGAGTAATGATTCTAACCCAGTCTGTGTATCCTTGGGTTGAGACTTCAGAGTAATGATTCTAACCCAGTCTGTGTATCCTTGGGTTTAGACTTCAGAGTAATGATTCTAACCCAGTCTGTGTATCCTTGGGTTTAGACTTCAGAGTAATGATTCTAACCCAGTCTGTGTATCCTTGGGTTTAGACTTCAGAGTAATGATTCCAACCCAGTCAGAGTAATGATTCTAACCCAGTCAGAGTAATGATTCTAACCCAGTCTATGTATCCTTGGGTTGAGACTTCAGAGTAATGATTCCAACCCAGTCAGAGTAATGATTCTAACCCAGTCTATGTATCCTTGGGTTTAGACTTCAGAGTAATGATTCTAACCCAGTCTGTGTATCCTTGGGTTGAGACTTCAGAGTAATGATTCCAACCCAGTCTGTGCATCCTTGGGTTTAGACTTCAGAGTAATGATTCTAACCCAGTCTGTGTATCCTTGGGTTGAGACTTCAGAGTAATGATTCCAACCCAGTCTGTGCATCCTTGGGTTTAGACTTCAGAGTAATGATTCTAACCCAGTCAGAGTAATGATTCTAACCCAGTCAGAGTAATGATTCTAACCCAGTCAGAGTAATGATTCTAACCCAGTCAGAGTAATGATTCTAACCCAGTCTGTGTATCCAGACTTCAGAGTAATGATTCTAACCCAGTCTGTGTATCCTTGGGTTGAGACTTCAGAGTAATGATTCTATGACCCAGTCTGTGTATCCTTGAGACTTCAGAGTAATGGTGTTGAGACTTCAGAGTAATGATTCCAACCCAGTCTGTGTATCCTTGGGTTTAGACTTCAGAGTAATGATTCCAACCCAGTCAGAGTAATGATTCTAACCCAGTCTGTGTATCCTTGGGTTGAGACTTCAGAGTAATGATTCTAACCCAGTCTATGTATCCTTGGGTTGAGACTTCAGAGTAATGATTCCAACCCAGTCTGTGTATCCTTGGGTTGAGACTTCAGTAATGATTCCAACCCAGTCTGTGTATCCTTGGGTTGAGACTTCAGAGTAATGATTCTAACCCAGTCTGTGTATCCTTGGGTTGAGACTTCAGAGTAATGATTCTAACCCAGTCTATGTATCCTTGGGTTGAGACTTCAGAGTAATGATTCCAACCCAGTCTGTGTATCCTTGGGTTTAGACTTCAGAGTAATGATTCCAACCCAGTCTGTGTATCCTTGGGTTGAGACTTCAGAGTAATGATTCTAACCCAGTCTGTGTATCCTTGGGTTGAGACTTCAGAGTAATGATTCTAACCCAGTCTATGTATCCTTGGGTTGAGACTTCAGAGTAATGATTCCAACCCAGTCTGTGTATCCTTGGGTTTAGACTTCAGAGTAATGATTCCAACCCAGTCTATGTATCCTTGGGTTTAGACTTCAGAGTAATGATTCTAACCCAGTCTGTGTATCCTTGGGTTTAGACTTCAGAGTAATGATTCCAACCCAGTCTATGTATCCTTGGGTTGAGACTTCAGGTAATGATTCCAACCCAGTCTATGTATCCTTGGGTTGAGACTTCAGAGTAATGATTCTAACCCAGTCTGTGTATCCTTGGGTTGAGACTTCAGAGTAATGATTCTAACCCAGTCTATGTATCCTTGGGTTGAGACTTCAGAGTAATGATTCCAACCCAGTCTGTGTATCCTTGGGTTGAGACTTCAGAGTAATGATTCCAACCCAGTCTGTGTATCCTTGGGTTGAGATGATTCCAACCCAGTATCCTTGGGTTGAGAAGAGTAATGATTCCAACCCAGTCTGTGTATCCTTGGGTTGAGACTTCAGAGTAATGATTCTAACCCAGTCTGTGTATCCTTGGGGTGAGAAGAGTAAAAGGGGGAAATCTCCACCAGAGGATCTGACATCATATCTCTTGTTGTTTCCGGGATTCTTTTTTTATTTTTAACTTTTATTTAACTAGGCAAGTCAGTCATTTTCAATGATGGCCTACCGGGGAACAACTGCCTTGTTCAGGGGGCAGAACGACAGATTTTTCCTTTGTCAGCTCAGGGGTTTCGATCCAGCAACCTTTCAGTTACTGGCTGGGGAACAGTGGGTTTAACTGCCTTGTTCAGGGGGCAGAACGACAGATTTTCCCCTCGTCAGCTCAGGGGCTACCTGCCGCCCCAATTCATTAAGTGCCTCAGACTAAGGGGTGGCTAGGATCAGTTTTGCCTTTTTAGATCACATGGACAGGAGGCGAGGGTTGACCCCAAGAGACAGTTGACAACTTGTGACAACCTCACAACTGTTATAACACGCAGGACCATTTAGGTAGTGGGTATCGGATCGTTTAAGCAGACATCTGTAACTTAAATAAGGTTATGTCATTGTTATGACAGCTTCACTGTGAATTTATAAGGTGACAGAACCATGGCAGGTTCCTCGTTATAAGACACCTTCATTCGTTAAACCCAAATGACATTTTCTAGATTGTTGATCTACCAATGGTTAATTATCGTGACGCAGGTGTGCAGATCATTCATGCAGTCAACTGTCCTCTTCCATTCCGGATATTCCACTAAGCCTCAGTAAGGCTGGAAAAAAACTACAGATTTATCCTCAAATACTTGCAGGCTTTATTCGGTGACAGCACATCGTCTCCTAACCAACCTGTGTGAGAGTAAGCTCAGTAAATAATGTTATAATTATTGAGTGGATTAATGGGACTATCTCAGGCACCCGCTCTTAAGCTTCGTCCCAAATGGTAACCTATTTCCTACATAGTGCACTACTTCCTGTTCGAAAGTAGTGCACTATATAGTGAATAAGGGTGTAATTTGGGATTCACTTATAAGCTGCTCAGTCACTGGGACCGACTGTCACATCACACAGAACGGAGAATATGAGTTCTCTCTCTCTCCTTTTCTCACTCAGCAAAAACCTCGGGCCTTTGTGTGTGTCTAGATTTACATAACATTGAAACTAAAGCCTGAGGACAAAGCCTATCAACGGGACATTCCTTGACTTCACAAGGAGCAGCTGAAATTATAACATTCAAATCAATAACAGATCTGAAGCTGAATCAGTCTACAGTGTAATTTTAGATACTATCAACTACTAAATCATCGTCTATGAAAATACACTTGGTATAAGATACCAAAAACACATGGATGTTTTGCTCTGTTCCACTCCTGCACAGACCCTTTGTTACTGGAACTATATTCATGAAGTCGTGGAAGAAGAGAGGATGAGGGAGGGAGAGAGAGAGCCGGGTAGAGAGAGATGGAGAGAGAGAGTTAAACAATTTAAAGGCAATTCTACCAAATACTAATTGAGTGAATGTAAACTTATGACCCACTAGGAATGTGATGAAAGAAATAAAAGCTGAAATAAATCATTCTCTCAACTATTATTCTGACATTTCACATTCTGAAAATTAAGTGGTGATCCTAACTGACCTAAAACAGGGCATTTTTACTCAGGAATTGTGAAAAACTGAGTTGAAATGTATTTGGCCAAGGTGTATGTAAACTTCCGACTTCAACTGTATATATAGTGTGTCTATAGTTTGTATGTAGTGTATCCATATGTCACCAATGACCTTGTGTTCTTTATGACACATCAGCTATGGAGGAGATCCACGTCTCGCTGAACTGTCACAGAATGATAAAGAATACACAGCAGAGAGCCAATGGAAGAGAAGGAGCCAGATGCAATGCCACCGCAAAAGACTAATTAGAAAGGAGACAGGGATGTAGGTCTAGCGTCCCCCGGGCGCGTTCCAGGCTGACTATGTTGCAGTTGCCTGCTAAATCTCACAGGGCCAGGATAGATGTTTAACATATCAGCAAACCACGTTATATGATAGATAAATCTGAGGCCCAACTGTGCAGGCGATGATGTGGCAGGCAACCATTGGTTGCTGTGTGCAGCGCGACTGTACCGTAGTCGCGCCTGGAACGCAGCCATTACCTGCAGCTTTCTTCCTTCCACGGGAGACTTCTGACTGACAGAGTTGACTGCTGTTCTCAACGTATATGATTGTTCTAAATATAAAAAATGTAAAACATGCATTTTACTTTAATCTCTCTTTCTCTGTCTCACTGCCTGTCGCTCTCTCCATCTCCATCTCTCTTTCCTCTCTCTCTCTCTCTGTCTCTCTCTCTCTCTCTCTCTCTCTCTCTCTCTCTCTCTCTCTCTCTCTCTCTCTCTCTCTCTCTCTCTCTCTCTCTCTCTCTCTCTCTCTCTCTCTCTCTCTCTCCATCTCTCTCTCTCTCTCTCTCCATCTCCTTCTCCTCTCTCTCTCTCCATCTCCCTCTCCATCTCTCTCTCCTCTCTCTCTCTGTCTCTCTCTCTCCACTCTCTCTCCGTCTCTCTCTCCATCTCTCTCTCCTCTCTCTCTTTCTCTGTCTCTCTGCCTGTCGCTCTTTCCCCGTCTCTCTCTCTCCCCTCTCTCACTCCTCTCTCTCTCTCTCTCTCTCTCTCTCTCTCTCTCTCTCTCTCTCTCTCTCTCTCTCTCTCTCTCTCTCTCTCTCTCTCTCTCTCTCTCTCTCTCTCTCTCTCTCTCTCTCTCTCTCTCTCTCTCTCTCTCTCTCTCTCTCTCTCTCTCTCCTCTCTCTCTCTCTCTCCTCTCTCTCTCCGTCTCTCTCTCTCTCTCTCTCTCTCCGTCTCTCTCTCTCCTCTATCTCTCCGTCTCTCTCTCTCCATCTCTCTCTCCTCTCTCCTCTCCCTCTCTCCATCTCTCCGTCTCTCTCTCCTCTCCCTCTCTCCATCTCTCTCTCTCCTCTCTCTCGATCTCTCTCTGCCCGGCTCTCTCTCTCTCTCCTCTCTCTCTCTCTGTCTCTCTCTCTCCATCTCTCTCTGCCCGGCTCTCTCTCTCTCCTCTCTCTCTCCCTCTCTCTCTCTCTCTCCATCTCTCTCTGCCCGGCTCTCTCTCTCCCTCCCCCATCCTCTCTTCTTCCATGACTTCATGAATATAGTTCCAGTAACAAAGGGTCTGTGCAGGAGAAGTGTTCTTTCCACACACTAACGGGATCAGAGGGAACATGTAAACATGTAAACGCAACATGTAAAGTGTTGGTCCCATGTTTCATGAGCTGAAAAAAAAAACGTATTTCTCTAAAAAAATGTTTTGCACAAATTTGTTTACATCCCTGTTAGTGAGCATTTCTCCATTGCCAAGATAATCCATCCACCTGACAGGTGTGGCATATCAAGAATCTGATTATACAGCATGATCATTACACAGGTGCACCTTGTGTTGGGGACAATAAAAGGCCACTTTAAAATGTTCTGTTTTTTTATTACACAACACAATGCCACAGATGTCTCAACTTTTGAGGGATAGTGCAATTGCTATGCTGGCTGCAGGAAAGTCTACCACAGCTGTTGCCGGATAATTTAATATTAATTTCTCTACCATAAACTGCCTCCAAATTCCTTTTAGAGAATTTGACAGTACGTCCAACCTACCTCACAACCGCAGACCAAGTGTAACCACACCAGCCCAGGACCTCCACTTCTGGCTTCTTCACCTGACGGATCATCTGAGACCAGCTGATGAAACTTTAATAAAGTCCTTTTGTGGAAAAAAAGGAATTCTAATTGTGTGAGCCAGCTCCCAGTTGGGTGGGCCTATAGTGCACTATGTAGGGAATAGGGCTCTGGTCCAAAGTAGTGCACTATGTAGGGAATAGGGCTCTGGTCCAAAGTAGTGCACTATGTAGGGAATAGGGCTCTGGTCCAAAGTAGTGCACTATGTAGGGAATAGGGCTCTGGTCCAAAGTAGTGCACTATGTAGGGAATAGGGCTCTGGTCCAAAGTAGTGCACTATGTAGGGAATAGGGCTCTGGTCTAAAGTGGTGCACTATATAGGGAATAGGGCTCTGGTCTAAAGTAGTGCACTATGTAGGGAATAGGGCTCTGGTCCAAAGTAGTGCACTATGTAGGGAATAGGGCTCTGGTCCAAAGTAGTGCACTATGTAGGGAATAGGGCTCTGGTCCAAAGTAGTGCACTATGTAGGGAATAGGGCTCTGGTCCAAAGTAGTGCACTATGTAGGGAATAGGGTCCCATTAGGGATGCCAACCCATAGCTTTATCTCAATCTGCAAAGAAGGAGTGATTATATGTTGATAGGTGTAAAGATTGTTCTGGAACAACAAGAAGGCATAACATAGAACAAGTTATTTTCTAACCAGTGCCAGTAGGGCTTTATGGTTTGATATGTAGACATTTGGTACAATTGTTAAGCTTGTTTTGTTCCTTCTATACAACCATCCTTCTATACAACTATCCTTCTATACAACTATCCTTCTATACAACTATCCTTCTATACAACTATCCTTCTATACAACTATCCTTCTATACAACTATCTCTATACAACTATCCTTCTATACAACTATCCTTCTATACAACTATCCTTCTATACAACTATCCTTCTATACAACTATCCTTCTATACAACTATCCTTCTATACAACTATCCTTCTATACAACTATCCTTCTATACAACTATCCTTCTATACAACTATCTCTATACAACTATCCTTCTATACAACTATCCTTCTATACAACTATCTCTATACAACTATCCTTCTATACAACTATCTCTATACAACTATCCTTCTATACAACTATCCTTCTATACAACTATCCTTCTATACAACTATCTCTATACAACTATCCTTCTATACAACTATCCTTCTATACAACTATCCTTCTATACAACTATCCTTCTATACAACTATCCTTCTATACAACTATCCTTCTATACAACTATCCTTCTATACAACTATCCTTCTATACAACTATCCTTCTATACAACTATCCTTCTATACAACTATCCCTATACAACCATCCTTCTATACAACTATCCTTCTATACAACTATCTCTATACAACTATCCTTCTATACAACTATCCTTCTATACAACTATCCTTCTATACAACTATCCTTCTATACAACTATCCTTCTATACAACTATCCTTCTATACAACTATCCTTCTATACAACTATCCTTCTATACAACTACTATACAACTATCTCTATACAACTATCCTTCTATACAACTATCCTTCTATACAACTATCCTTCTATACAACTATCCTTCTATACAACTATCCTTCTATACAACTATCCTTCTATACAACTATCCTTCTATACAACTATCTCTATACAACTATCCTTCTATACAACTATCCTTCTATACAACCAGCTCTAACGGTTTATTTGTTAACTGTCAGTTGTCTTTAGTGTATAAGAACTGAGACTGGGACCAACCCTAACTGGTGGATGGTCAGTAAGTAAGCTCGTGAAATGGACATTGTTACTTCCTCTTTGACCCAAAATAATCAATGATGTATTAGGGATAGTCTCCGTCGCTGCAGGATGGAGACTGTCTTAATATGGACACTGTTACGTGTACAGTTCTGCAACTACCTTTATGTTTTCAAAGGATTGTTAAATAGATTTTGAAACTATTTTGTTTTAATATCTCTCTCTCATTTATTTTTAATTTCCCCTCCCCCATCTACACACAACACCGTATAATGACAAAGTGAAAACATTGCTTTTAGAAATTGTCACGAACCGGCTCAAAGCCCGTAACAAAGGGAGACAACGTGGAGATAAGGAGTAGCAAAATCTATATTTATTAAATAAGTAACTAAGTGTAATATACAATGGTGTGTGTAATCAGTAATCAGTAGTGTAAGTGAGTGTTTTGCATGCATGAATGTGATAATGCAGGGTGATGAAAGGTGCCAAAGCAAACAAACAAACAGCCACCAAGAACCACAACACAATCTACAACGGGTGTCTGCATGGAGAGAGTCTCCTCCATGAATGTGGAAGAGGTCTATTTATCCTGGGAGACACCTGGCCCAGGTGTTTCCCATGTAGCTGACGACCCTCTCAACTCCGCCCACCGGCATCCTAATAAGGAAACAAGAACAACGACAGAATACGGCAGACAGAGTGGGAGGGTCGTCACATTCCCCCCCATAAAACCGGGGACCAACAAGGACCCCGGAACAACATACCAGCCTCCCGCGTCCCAAATTGACACAGGCCTCTGCGTCTCAAATTGACACAGGCCTCTGCGTCCCAAATTGACACAGGCCTCTGCGTCCCAAATTGACACAGGCCTCTGCGTCCCAAATTGACACAGGCCTCTGCGTCCCAAATTGACACAGGCCTCTGCGTCCCAAATTGACACAGCCTCTGTGCCCCAAATTGATGAGGGTTACGTGTTCACACTTACAATTTGCCCCAGCCAACCTCCTCCCCAGACCTCAGCAACCTTCGCACAGGAAGCAACATTTAAGAGGAAAGAAACAAGACCAGGAGGGAGCAGACAGGACAGAGAGAACATGACAATACGAAACAATGGTCAGTCACGTAAACATTAGGAACAGGGCGCACGAGAGAGCGCATCAGCAATCACGTTTTCAGTCCCCCGGATGTGCCTCACATCGAGATGGAATGATTGTAAAAATAAACACCATCGCATTATCCTCTGGTTTGGACACATCATGGACCTCAAAAAAGTGAGGGGGTTATGGTCGGTGTAGACCACAATAGGTACTACCCTGCAATATACAATCGTCAGGACCAGGAACATCTTCCTCCTCATGCACAGGTCTAGCACGACAAGAACCCAAGGAAACAACGGTATCAGCCAAAAGAACAGGTTTACCGTCCTCTGTAGAATCCCACTGTTCAGTCTCAGAGGAACGTGCATAATAGGGTTTTAACAGATTTACATGGCACAGCTGGTGTGCTTTCCTCCGTTCTGGAGTGGCAACTAGATAATTTTGCTCAGTGTACTGCCGCACCACTGTATATGGACCTTGAAATTTGGCTTGAAAAGGAGAACCAACAATTGGCAGCAGAGCAAGAACCTGGTCACCTGGACTAAAGTGACGAGGCTCAGTTCGGCGATCAAATATGCCCTTCATCCTCTCCTGTGAAGATGATAACTTCTCTTTAGCCATTTCACCAGCGGCATACAGCCGTCGCCGGAAATCACACATACGAACACAGGGACTGAGGAGGCTCGGGAGACTTCCAGTCATCCTGGAGAACAGATAAAAGTCCACGCACCC
This sequence comes from Oncorhynchus gorbuscha, assembly GCF_021184085.1. NCBI lineage: Eukaryota > Metazoa > Chordata > Actinopteri > Salmoniformes > Salmonidae > Oncorhynchus > Oncorhynchus gorbuscha. The sequence goes on along the minus strand of NC_060185.1, from coordinate 8,324,078 downwards.
TATGTCCAAACACAAGGTCATTTGGACTGAAACCTGTGCTCTCCTGTGAAACTTCCCTAGCGGCTAACAGTAACCAAGGCAACCCCTCCTCCCAATCCTTATCCATCTCAGTACAATAAACTCTCAACAAAGACTTAAGTGTTTGATGGAAACGTTCCAGTGCTCCTTGACCTTGCGCGTGATAGGCGCTAGACACATTGTGTTTAATATGGAGCTGTTGAAGAACCTGACCAAACAGATTAGAGGTAAAATTAGATCCTTGATCACTCTGAATGACCTTAGGGATTCCAAACAATGAGAGAAACTGAGTCAAAGCTTTTAACACCGATTTAGTCGTGATAGATCGGAGAGGATAGGCAGCAGGAAACCTAGTGGTCTGACACATCACAGTGAACAGGTAACTGCTACCCTTTTAGAACGAGCAGAGGACCCACACAGTCAATAATCAGATACTCAAAAGGTTGGCTGAGTACAGGAATAGGAAACAATGGTACTGGTTTAATAGCTTGATTAGGCTTACCAGTTAATTGACAGGTGTGACAAGTTTTGATAAAATCAGAAACATCCCTCTTTAATCTAGGCCAAAAGAAATGTCTTAATATGCGATTGTAGGTTTTCCTCACCCCATATGTCCAGCAACGTCGCTGTGAGAAGTTTCCAACACCAACTCACGAAGCTTAACTGGTACAACAACTTGACTAATTGCCTCCCCCAGAAAAACACTATCATGAGACACCCACTTTCTCATCAGGACATCCTCTTGGAGGAAATAGCCATGGGCGACATCTCCCAACTGTTCTATAGGCACAATTTGATCACGCAACTCTTCCAACGTGGGGTCATCCCGTTGAGCATTGATTAGATCTGAGCGGGTTACAGATAACGGGATAACAGGGAAGACAGTGACATACTTTGTATTATTATCATTAGTCGGCGCAGTGACTAGTTCGCCACGGCTCATAGAACGTGTCACTGCACACGCAGAGAACACCTCTGGGAAACTCTGTACACTCTCATCAGGAATCCCAACAAATGACGGCTTAGTGGAAACCACTAGAGATGGAAACACGACTGGCCATACACGCTCACCTGCCAAGTTATTCCCAAGGATAACGTCGATACCCTCAATAGGCAACGAAGGACGCACCCCCACAACAACTTCACCCTTCACCAGCCCACAATCCAACATCAGTTTATGCAATGGAACTGACAGAGTGTTCAAACCTATTCCCTAATTAGAACACTATTCCCTGAATCAGTCTCAGCAGAAAAGGGTAACACAGACTCCAACACAAATGATTCAGAGGCACCTGTGTCTCTCAGGATCTTCACTGGCACTAAGTCTTTACTTCCTAACATAGACACAAAACCTTCTGTAATGAAAGGTAAATAGTCTGGATCAATATGGACTTTCACATTCTCCTGGGCCTGAGGAAATGAGTCAAGAATGAACTGATGTGGAACAGGTGCAGCTAACGCAGCAGGCTTAGATTTAGCGTAAGCACCCTTTGACCTGAGAAGTGGACATTCGTTTTTCCAATGACCTGAACCTTGACAGTAGTGACACTCCTGCCCAAAGTCAGCCTTACCATGGGAGTCAGGTTCAACCCTAGTTGAATAGAACTCTGCCCGAGAACCAAAGTATCTCGGTGAGCGAAGCCCAAATCTATCCGAATGCCCCCACTCTTTCCGAATACGGGGTTTTGCAAAGACACTTTTGTGAGTCAACACATACTCGTCCGCCAAAACCGCAGCTTCAGCAACATTCTTTACTTTCTGTTCATTAATATAAGTGGCAATACGATCAGGAATTGTGTCCTTAAATTGCTCTAACATAATCAGATCACACAGCCCTTGGAAAGTCACAACTGCAGAGGCGGAACACCAGCGATTAAACTGTAAAGATAACTGTCGCGCAAACTCAACATGAGTCTGGTTATCGTCCCTTTTTAAAGTTCTAAATCGTTGGCGGTAAGCCTCAGGGACCAATTCATAAATCTGTAACACAGCTGTTTTAACTTTATCATAACTGGCACTGTCGTGTACACTAAGAGCTGAATATGCTTCCTGCGCTTTACCAGTCAGCACACACTGCAACATTAAAGTGCGGTCAGAATCAGGCCAACTCCTAGCGTCAGCAACCCGCTCAAACAACGAAAAGAATGTCTCGGGGTCCCTTTCATTAAACCGAGGCAATAACCGCAAGTTCCCAACAATATCAAATGTCTCTGGGGCATGACCAAAAGCGGAACTACCCCTAGGTAAATCTGGGTCACCTTCCCAAAACAAACTCTCCCCTGAGATCTTTCCTTCCCTAACCAACTCTATACGTTCTTGTTGCAACTTGATTTTAGCACGCTCCATATCTTGTTTAAATGCCAATTCCTTTTCATATTTCACACGATCATGCTCTAGCTTCTCACGATCATGCTCTAGCTTCTCACGATCATGCTCTAGCTGTAACAAAAGCAGTTCTTTCTGCTGTTCAAAAAGAAGGCTACTAGGATTAACCGATGGAATGGCCATTGTAACGTTATGGGGAGACAACAAATCCTCAGCAGAGGCTGGCCCGGTGGTAACTTCAAGAATACCACTCTCCATCAGATTGGCTTTCAATATCAACCTGATAGAATTCTTTAGACGTTTATCACTAATCTCAACCTTGTAGTGTTCCGCGACCTTCAACAGCTGTTCTTTAGTACCTAAATCTAACAATTCCTCTGATGGAGAGCGAATGAACTTATCTACATAAGACGCCATAATCACACAAAATTTTTTTTTTTATCGCTTTTCCCTTCTGCTGAGCACACCAGAACACAACCCGAGAATTGACAATCACCCTGAGCACCACAGAAGAGAGATGAGATATGGAGCTTCCCCAAAACCTACAATAACTCAACCCTAGTCTTCGTGCAGATTTGCGGTGGGAATTTACGCACTGTAGCCCGCTGGCAAGGAAATAGAACTCCCCAGCATGCTGGCAAATTCCACCAAGCCACGGATGTGCCCCGAGACAACTGCTCAGTCCACAGACACCACACAAAAATAACAAACATTAACCATGCCCAACATATTCCAAAAATGAAACACGTCGCTAAACCTATCAGGGGAAAAAGGCTATAGCTCCGGGTAGCAAGTTCCACTACCCTACCCAAATCTCCCACCGAGGTACACAGCAGATTACTCACTTCAGACTGACGTCCCAACAGAAAGTAAAACAAGAGTTCAGGCTAGGCAGGGCCTGAAACTAACCATTATACTCTCTCCAACACAGCACACAAACCAAACAACAAAGGCAACCAATACTGGGCCGATCACACTCAAACACAATATTCAATCCAAACACGTACCTCCACGGTCTCCCAAACCAATAGTTCAAAGATCCCGGATGAGCCCCCACTTGTCACGAACCGGCTCAAAGCCCGTAACAAAGGGAGACAACGTGGAGATAAGGAGTAGCAAAATCTATATTTATTAAATAAGTAACTAAGTGTAATATACAATGGTGTGTGTAATCAGTAATCAGTAGTGTAAGTGAGTGTTTTGCATGCATGAATGTGATAATGCAGGGTGATGAAAGGTGCCAAAGCAAACAAACAAACAGCCACCAAGAACCACAACACAATCTACAACGGGTGTCTGCATGGAGAGAGTCTCCTCCATGAATGTGGAAGAGGTCTATTTATCCTGGGAGACACCTGGCCCAGGTGTTTCCCATGTAGCTGACGACCCTCTCAACTCCGCCCACCGGCATCCTAATAAGGAAACAAGAACAACGACAGAATACGGCAGACAGAGTGGGAGGGTCGTCACAAAATTGTTTGCAAATTTATTGAAAATGAAATATCCAGAAATATCTTGCTCTGACATGCAATGGCCAACTGTCGGGTGACCTTTAAATAGATTTTTTCTAAATCATGTACAAATAATTAATTTGAGTTGTAGTGATATCTCAAGGATGATCAAAGTACATTTAAATTTCAATTCAAAGTGTCATAGCAAAGGGGTGTGAATACTTATGTAAATGAGATATTTCTGTGTTTCATTTTCAATAAATGTGCAAAAAAAAATTATAATTCTTCAAATATGTTTTCACTATCATTATTGGATATTATGCGGAGACGGGAGAGGAAAAACAAGTCAATCTAACCCATATTGAATTCAGGCTGTAACAACAAAATGTGACATAATTCAAGGGGTATGAATACTCTCTGAAGGCTCTGAAGCTAGCTAAGCAAACAACGTGTCATTTAGCTTGCTCTGTCAGAGCTAGCTAGCCATATTAACGTGACATGTTATTAGTTAGCTAGCCATATTAACGTGACATGTTATTAGTTAGCTAGCCATATTAACGTGACGTGTTATTAGTTAGCTAGCCATATTAACGTGACATGTTATTAGTTAGCTAGCCATATTAACGTGATATGTTATTAGTTAGCTAGCCATATTAACGTGACATGTTATTAGTTAGCTAGCCATATTAACGTGACATGTTATTAGTTAGCTAGCCATATTAACGTGACATGTTATTAGTTAGCTAGCCATATTAACGTGACGTGTTATTAGTTAGCTAGCCATATTAACGTGACATGTTATTAGTTAGCTAGCCATATTATATATAAAAAAATATAAATATATGCCATTTAGCAGACGCTTTTATCCAAAGCGACTTACAGTCATGTGTGCATACATTCTACGTATGGGTGGTCCCGGGGATCGAACCCACTACCCTGGCGTTACAAGCGTCATGCTCTACCAACTGAGCTACACATATTAGCCATATTAACGTGACATGTTATTAGTTAGCTAGCCATATTAACGTGACATGTTATTAGTTAGCTAGCCATATTAACGTGTATAACTCAGATAATAGAGCTAAACAGTTACTTCCTGTATAACTCAGATAATAGAGCTAAACAGTTACTTCCTGTGTAACTCTGATGATAGAGCTAAACAGTTACTTCCTGTATAACTCAGATAATAGAGCTAAACAGTTACTTCCTGTATAACTCTGATGATAGAGCTAAACAGTTACTTCCTGTGTAACTCAGATGATAGAGCTAAAATCAAATAAAATCAAATTTATTTATATAGCCCTTCGTACATCAGCTGATATCTCAAAGTGCTGTACAGAAACCCAGCCTAAAACCCCAAACAGCAAGCAATGCAGGTGTAGAAGCACGGTGGCTAGGAAAAACTCCCTACAAAGGCCAAAACCTAGGAAGAAACCTAAACAGTTACTTCCTGTATAACTCAGATAATAGAGCTAAACAGTTACTTCCTGTGTAACTCTGATGATAGAGCTAAACAGTTACTTCCTGTATAACTCAGATGATAGAGCTAAACAGTTACTTCCTGTATAACTCAGATGATAGAGCTAAACAGTTACTTCCTGTATAACTCTGATGATAGAGCTAAATAATAATATAATAAAAATATATGCCATTTAGCAGACGCTTTTATCCAAAGCGACTTACAGTCATGTGTGCATACATTCAACAGTTACTTCCTGTATAACTCAGATGATAGAGCTAAACAGTTACTTCCTGTATAACTCAGATGATAGAGCTAAACAGTTACTTCCTGTATAACTCAGATGATAGAGCTAAATAATAATATAATAAAAATATATGCCATTTAGCAGACGCTTTTATCCAAAGCGACTTACAGTCATGTGTGCATACATTCAACAGTTACTTCCTGTATAACTCAGATGATAGAGCTAAACAGTTACTTCCTGTGTAACTCAGATAATAGAGCTAAACAGTTACCTCCTGTATAACTCAGATGATAGAACTAAACAGTTACTTCCTGTATAACTCAGATGATAGAGCTAAATAATAATATAGTAAAAATATATGCCATTTAGCAGACGCTTTTATCCAAAGCGACTTACAGTCATGTGTGCATACATTCAACAGTTACTTCCTGTATAACTCAGATGATAGAGCTAAACAGTTACTTCCTGTGTAACTCAGATAATAGAGCTAAACAGTTACCTCCTGTATAACTCAGATGATAGAGCTAAACAGTTACGTCCTGTGTAACTCAGATGATAGAGCTAAATCGAACACTCTGCACCTTATTGTGACGCTTCACCGACAACTACCTATTGACAACCTGATGTAAAAACCAACGACATGCCAGTCAGTCAGCCAACAAGCATCAGCATAGGGACCACCGACTGTCCGATTCACCCTTGTTTTATTGTCTTCGCTTTCTGAGAAATTCTGCACGTCGGAAGAAAAAAGACAATCTGTCTGCTTATTATGATTAAAATATAAAGATTGAAAGAGCTGACAAACACTTTGCATACAGGCATCCCTACTGGTCCACATTGTCAATTGGAGTTTAATTTACTTTAAAATGGTTTAATACTACAGAGGAATTCAGCCCTAAGAGTGTGCATTTAACGGCCCTCTGCTCTGTCATCACAGTGTGCATTTAACGGCCCTCTGCTCTGTCATTACAGTGTGCATTTAAGGGCCCTCTGCTCTGTCATCACAGTGTGCATTTAACGGCCCTCCGCTCTGTCATTACAGTGTGCATTTAACGGCCCTCTGCTCTGTCATTACAGTGTGCATTTAACAGCCCTCTGCTCTGTCATTACAGTGTGCATTTAACAGCCCTCTGCTCTGTCATTACAGTGTGCATTTAACGGCCCTCTGCTCTGTCATTACAGTGTGCATTTAACGGCCCTCTGCTCTGTCATTACAGTGTGCATTTAACAGCCCTCTGCTCTGTCATTACAGTGTGCATTTAACGGCCCTCTGCTCTGTCATTACAGTGTGCATTTAACGGCCCTCTGCTCTGTCATTACAGTGTGCATTTAACGGCCCTCTGCTCTGTCTGTAGCAGCAAAGACTTGTACTAGCTTCCCAATCTAATGCCTAGGGCTTTAGCTCGCTGAGGCTAACATAGTCAGTCTTGCGGCATACCAGGAGTTCCTGGTGCAAACCCAGTTAGTCATATAAATCTATATAGTCTATGTCCTAAATGGCACCCATATCACTATGAAAAACCCCTACGGGCCCAGGGCAACATTTATAGGGAATAGGGTGCCATTTGAGATGGAGGAGACATCAGAAACTATGTAGTATTTCAGTAAGTCTAGCCCCCCCCCATGGATAACATATTAAAGCAGGTTCCAAGTCACTGCTGCTAGTAATGACTCTCATTAAAGCCAGAGAGACTCCCTCAGCGCTCTGAGTTGGTCAAACGATGATGAATGCAAGGTTAGCCGGTCCTCAAACATAACAGTACAGCACAGCCAGAGGACTCAATGGACACGGCTGGTTTTGGTGAACCGACGCTTGCATAGTAACCTTTAATGAATAGGATACTTTTAAGTGATAACCCCTGCGAATACATTGTTCATCTTGTTGCGTATAAATTGGATTAAATCAAATTCAACCTTGCCTGTGACTTGAAGATGTGTGTTCAGACCTCTCAAGCTAATGCCTAGGCTTCAAAGTTCAATGGGTTCACGCAGTCTTGTGGCACACCGGAGACCCGGGTTCAGACCCAGTTGGTGACATTGGCATACAGAATACAGTACTGAAGTAGTATCACCTGTAGGATTAAACAATAGTTATAAACAAGAGAAGTGTGAAGGTAATCGGTGACTGTAGGACAAACTGTTACTTATATTCAGCTCTTTGATTACATTTACATTACATTTAAGTCATTTAGCAGACGCTCTTATCCAGAGCGACTTACAAATTGGTGCATTCACCTTATGACATCCAGTGGAACAGTCACTTTACAATAGTGCATCTAAATCTTAAAGGGGGGTGAGAAGGATTACTTATCCTATCCTAGGTATTACTTAAAGAGGTGGGGTTTCAGGTGTCTCCGGAAGGTGGTGATTGACTCCGCTGTCCTGGCGTCGTGAGGGAGTTTGTTCCACCATTGGGGGGCCAGAGCAGCGAACAGTTTTGACTGGGCTGAGCGGGAGCTGTACTTCCTCAGTGGTAGGGAGGCGAGCAGGCCAGAGGTGGATGAACGCAGTGCCCTTGTTTGGGTGTAGGGCCTGATCAGAGCCTGGAGGTACTGAGGTGTCGTTCCCCTCACAGCTCCGTAGGCAAGCACCATGGTCTTGTAGCGGATGCGAGCTTCAACTGGAAGCCAGTGGAGAGAACGGAGGAGCGGGGTGACGTGAGAGAACTTGGGAAGGTTGAACACCAGACGGGCTGCGGCGTTCTGGATGAGTTGAAGGGGTTTAATGGCACAGGCAGGGAGCCCAGCCAACAGCGAGTTGCAGTAATCCAGACCGGAGATGACAAGTGCCTGGATTAGGACCTGCGCCGCTTCCTGTGTGAGGCAGGGTCGTACTCTGCGGATGTTGTAGAGCATGAACCTACAGGAATGGGCCACCGCCTTGATGTTGGTTGAGAACGACAGGGTGTTGTCCAGGATCACGCCAAGGTTCTTAGTGCTCTGGGAGGAGGACACAATGGAGTTGTCAACCGTGATGGCGAGATCATGGAACGGGCAGTCCTTCCCCGGGAGGAAGAGCAGCTCCGTCTTGCCGAGGTTCAGCTTGAGGTGGTGATCCGTCATCCACACTGATATGTCTGCCAGACATGCAGAGATGCGATTCGCCACCTGGTCATCAGAAGGGGGAAAGGAGAAGATTAATTGTGTGTCGTCTGCATAGCAATGATAGGAGAGACCATGTGAGGTTATGACAGAGCCAAGTGACTTGGTGTATAGCGAGAATAGGAGAGGGCCTAGAACAGAGCCCTGGGGGACACCAGTGGTGAGAGCGCGTGGTGAGGAGACAGATTCTCGCCACGCCACCTGGTAGGAGCGACCTGTCAGGTAGGACGCAATCCAAGCGCCTCCGTGATACAGAGGAGAGCAGTCTCAGTTGAATGACTAGTCTTGAAACCTGACTGATTTGGATCAAGAAGGTCATTCAGAGAGAGATAGCGGGAGAGCTGGTCAAGGACGGCACGTTCAAGAGTTTTGGAGAGAAAAGAAAGAAGGGATACTGGTCTGTAATTGTTGACATCGGAGGGATCGAGTGTAGGTTTTTTCAGAAGGGGTGCAACTCTCGCTCTCTTGAAGATGGAAGGGACGTAGCCAGCGGTCAGGGATGAGTCGATGAGCGAGGTGAGGTAAGGGAGAAGGTCTCCGGAAATGGTCTGGAGAAGAGAGGAGGGGATAGGGTCAAGCGGGCAGGTTGTTGGGCGGCCGGCCGTCACAAGACGCGAGATTTCATCTGGAGAGAGAGGGGAGAAAGAGGTCAGAGCACAGGGTAGGGCAGTGTGAGCAGAACCAGCGGTGTCGTTTGACTTAGCAAACGAGGATCGGATGTCGTCGACCTTCTTTTCAAAATGGTTGACGAAGTCATCTGCAGAGAGGGAGGAGGGGGGGATTCAGGAGGGAGGAGAAGGTGGCAAAGAGCTTCCTAGGGTTAGAGGCAGATGCTTGGAATTTAGCGTGGTAGAAAGTGGCTTTAGCAGCAGAGACAGAGGAGGAAAATGTAGAGAGGAGGGAGTGAAAGGATGCCAGGTCCGCAGGGAGGCGAGTTTTCCTCCATTTCCGCTCGGCTGCCCGGAGCCCTGTTCTGTGAGCTCGCAATGAGTCATCGGAGCGGGAGGGGAGGACCGAGCCGGCCTGGAGGATAGGGGACATAGAGAGTCAAAGGATGCAGAGAGGGAGGAGAGGAGGGTTGAGGAGGCAGAATCAGGAGATAGGTTGGAGAAGGTTTGAGCAGAGGGAAGAGATGATAGGATGGAAGAGGAGAGAGTAGCGGGGGAGAGAGAGCGAAGGTTGGGACGGCGCGATACCATCCGAGTAGGGGCAGTGTGGGAGGTGTTGGATGAGAGCGAGAGGGAAAAGGATACAAGGTAGTGGTCGGAAACTTGGAGGGGAGTTGCAATGAGGTTAGTGGAAGAACAGCATCTAGTAAAGATGAGGTCGAGCGTATTGCCTGCCTTGTGAGTAGGGGGGGAAGGTGAGAGGGTGAGGTCAAAAGAGGAGAGGAGTGGAAAGAAGGAGGCAGAGAGGAATGAGTCAAAGGTAGAAGTGGGGAGGTTAAAGTCGCCCAGAACTGTGAGAGGTGAGCCGTCCTCAGGAAAGGAGCTTATCAAGGCATCAAGCTCATTGATGAACTCTCCGAGGGAACCTGGAGGGCGATAAATGATAAGGATGTTAAGCTTGAAAGGGCTGGTAACTGTGACAGCATGGAATTCAAAGGAGGCGATAGACAGATGGGTAAGGGGAGAAAGAGAGAATGACCACTTGGGAGAGATGAGGATCCCGGTGCCACCACCCCGCTGACCAGAAGCTCTCGGGGTGTGCGAGAACACATGGGCGGACGAAGAGAGAGAAGTAGGATTAGCAGTGTTGTCTGTGGTGATCCATGTTTCCGTCAGTGCCAAGAAGTCGAGGGACTGGAGCGAGGCATAGGCTGAGATGAACTCTGCCTTGTTGACCGCAGATCGACAGTTCCAGAGGCTACCGGAGACCTGGAACTCCACGTGGGTCGTGCGCGCTGGGACCACCAGATTAGGGTGGCCGCGGCCACGCGGTGTGGAGCTTTTGTATAGTCTGTGCAGAGAGGAGAGAACAGGGATAGACAGACACATAGTTGACAGGCTACAGAAGAGGCTACGCTAATGCAAAGGAGATTGGAATGACAAGTGGACTACACGTCTCGAATGTTCAGAAAGTTAGGCTACGTAGCAAGAATCTTATTGACTAAAATGATTAAAATGATACAGTACTGCTGAAGTAGGCTAGCTGGCAGTGGGTGCGTTGTTGACACTACACTAATCAAGTCGTTCCGTTGAGTGTAATAGTTTCTGCAGTGCTGCTATTCGGGGGCTAGCTGGCTAGCTAGTAGTGTTGTTTACGTTACATTGCGTTAAAAGAACGACAATAGCTGGCTAGCTAACCTAGAAAATCGCTCTAGACTACACAATTATCTTTGATACAAAGACGGCTATGTAGCTAGCTACGATCAAACAAATCAAACCGTTGTACTGTAATGAAATGAAATGAAAATGTGATACTACCTGTGAATGCGACCGGGTTGTGAGTCAATTCGGTAGACGTTGGCTAGCTGTTGGCTAGCTGTTGGCTAGCTAGCAGAGTCTCCTACGTTAAGGACGACAAATAGCTGGCTAGCTAACCTCGGTAAATTAAGATAATCACTCTAAGACTACACACTCTAAACCTAAACTACACAATTATCTTGGATACGAAGATACGAAGACAGCAAAGACAGCTATGTAGCTAGCTAACACTACACTAATCAAGTCATTCAGTTGAGTGTAATAGTTTCTCCAGTGTAGCTAATCAGTGGACGTTAGCTAGCTGGCTAGTGAAGACTACGTTAGGACGGCGAAATACGATAATTACGCAATTATCTTTGATACAAAGACGGCTATGTAGCTAGCTGAGAAGAAATTGCTAAGAGTAGACAAATCAAACCGTTGTGCTATAATGAAATATAATGAAATGTATAATGTATAATGAAATGTAATGAAAAAGTTATACTACCTGCGGGAGCGAAGTGCCGATGCGACCGATGCGACCACTCGCTCCAACCCAAGTTTGATCTCTGTTATAATCTGACCAGTACAGTTATATCTCACTATATCTGTCTGTTATAGTCTGACCAGTACAGTTATATCTCACTATATCTGTCTGTTATAGTCTGACCAGTACAGTTATATATCACTATATCTGTCTGTTATAATCTGACCAGTACAGTTATATCTCACTATACCTGTCTGTTATAATCTGACCAGTACAGTTATATCTCACTATACCTGTCTGTTATAGTCTGACCAGTACAGTTATATCTCACTATATCTGTCTGTTATAGTCTGACCAGTACAGTTATATCTCACTATATCTGTCTGTTATAGTCTGACCAGTACAGTTATATCTCACTATGTCTGTCTGTTATAGTCTGACCAGTACAGTTATATCTCACTGTATCTGTCTGTTATAGTCTGACCAGTACAGTTATATCTCACTATATCTGTCTGTTATAGTCTGACCAGTACAGTTATATCTCACTATACCTGTCTGTTATAGTCTGACCAGTACAGTTATATCTCACTGTATCTGTCTGTTATAGTCTGACCAGTACAGTTATATCTCACTATATCTGTCTGTTATAGTCTGACCAGTACAGTTATATCTCACTATACCTGTCTGTTATAGTCTGACCAGTACAGTTATATCTCACTATACCTGTCTGTTATAATCTGACCAGTACAGTTATATCTCACTACAGTTATCTCACCACATCATCAAACTATGTCTCACTATAGCCAAAGCCTCCTCACTCTCTCTCTTCCTCCCTCCTCCCTCTCTCTCTTCCTCTCCTCCTCTCTCTCTTCCTCCCTCCTCTCTCTCTCTCTTCCTCCCTCCTCTCTCTCTCTCTTCCTCCCCCCTCTCTCTCTTCCTCCCTCCTCTCTCTCCTCTCCCTCTTCTGCACGTCCACTAGTCCCTCTCATTTCGCAGGGAGATTATGGAAGATTACGGGCCTTGAGTCTGTAATCCTGTCGATAGGATACAGCAGCAGCCCTTCCTTCCTTCCTTTCCTATGTACTAGCAAGAACTACCCTTAAAACACAGGGCTCCAAACGGTACCCTATTTCCTGGATCCCTGGTCAAATGTAATGCACAATATGGAATAGGATAGATATTTGGTACAGAGACACAGTCCACCGTGCCTGGCCTGCCGTGGTCTGTAATCGCTCAGGATAGCTTAGTGAGAGAAGACAACACGTTCAATGTGTTATTATGTTACTAACAGGCTGTGGAGTTGAGGGAGGAACCCAGGCTACGGAGTGAGGTTGGAACCGAGGCTATGGAGTTGAGGTTGGAACCGAGGCTATGGAGTGAAGGGGGAAGCCGGGCTATGGAGTTGAGTTAGGAATCCAGGCTGTGGAGTTGAGGGAGGAACCCAGGCTATGGAGTGAGGGAGGAAGCCAGGCTATGGAGTTGAGGGAGGAACCCAGGCTATAGAGTTGAGTTAGGAAACCAGGCTATGGAGTGAGGGAGGAACCCAGGCTATGGAGTAGAGGGAGGAACCCAGGCTATGGAGTAGAGGGAGGAACCCAGGCTATGGAGTTGAGTTAGGGACCCAGGCTATGGAGTAGAGGGAGGAACCCAGGCTATGGAGTTGAGTTAGGAACCCAGGCTATGGAGTTGAGGGAGGAACCCAGGCTATGGAGTTGAGGGAGGAACCCAGGCTATGGAGTGAGGGAGGAAGCCGGGCTGTGGAGTTGAGGGAGGAACCCAGGCTATGGAGTTGAGTTAGAAACCCAGGCTATGGAGTGAGGGAGGAAGCCGGGCTGTGGAGTTGAGGGAGGAACCCAGGCTATGGAGTGAGGGAGGAAGCCGGGCTATGGAGTTGAGGAAGGAACCCATTACATTAGGTTACCCATTACATCAGGTTACCATAACATCAGGTTACCCATTACATCACGTTACCATAACATCAGGTTACCCATTACATCAGGTTGCCATTACATCAGGTTACCATAACATCAGGTTACCATTACATCAGGTTACCCATTACATCAGGTTACCTATTACTTTGTCTGAACCGACATGATGCACACAGTTGATTTATCCTTGTGGTTGGTGAATGCTGATGTTCTGACAGTTGATTTATCCTTGTGGTTGGTGAATGCTGATGTTCTGACAGTTGATTTATCCTTGTGGTTGGTGAATGCTGATGTTCTGACAGTTGATTTATCCTTGTGGTTGGTGAATGCTGATGTTCTGAGAGTTGATTTATCCTTGTGGTTGGTGAATGCTGATGTTCTGACAGTTGATTTATCCTTGTGGTTGGTGAATGCTGATGTTCTGACAGTTGATTTATCCTTGTGGTTGGTGAATGCTGATGTTCTGACAGTTGATTTATCCTTGTGGTTGGTGAATGCTGATGTTCTGACAGTTGATTTATCCTTGTGGTTGGTGAATGCTGATGTTCTGACAGTTGATTTATCCTTGTGGTTGGTGAATGCTGATGTTTTGAAGTATACAGGCCTATCAACGTAACGACTGTGGACAGGACATCTCATATCGTCTGTATCCCAAATTGCACCCTTATGGGCCCTAGTCAAAAGTAGTGCACTATATAGGGACTAGGGTATCACATTGGATGCAGATGAGAGCCAACACCTAAAAGAAAACCCATCCTTGTGTATCCATCTGATAAGGATAGTGGTTGGCTGTAACTTCAGCTCTCTCACTAACGAATAGAGACTGGCACTATAGATGCCAAGACAAACACTTGAAAACAAGATGGCAATTGATTCCAAGTGGAAATAAAAGCATAGCTGTTGGGTACGTCCCAAATAACACCATACACACACATAGCACACTACTTTGAAAGTAGTGCACTATATAGGGAATAGGGCGCCATTCGAGACGCAGCTATATATATATATATAGTGTCCCTTTCTCTAGCCATCGGTACTGTGTAGGGTCTCCTTCTCTAGTGCTGTGGTAGACTCCTAACCTTAACCCTGCTCCAGGCTCACCTTACTCCCAGATGCTTTCTGCTATAATCCTCATTATCCTCCACCACCTGTGTCCTGATACTGAACTCAACACAGGAGAGAGGAGGAGAGGGGGATAAGAGATGGGGGGGATGAGAAGAGGACAGAGAATGTTATGATGTAGAGAGAGAGAAAGAGAGAGTTAGAGAGCGAGGGAGGGGTGATGCGGGAGGCAAGAGAAAACCAGATTTAAAGAGGGAGGGAGAGGTAGAGGGAGAGGTAGAGGGAGAGGTAGAGTGGGGGAGAGGTAGAGTGGGGGAGAGGTAGAGTGGGGGAGAGGTAGAGGTAGAGGTAGAGTGGGGTAGAGGTAGAGGGAGAGGTAGAGTGGGGTAGAGGTAGAGGGAGAAGGAGAGGTAGAAGGAGAGGTAGAGTGGGGGAGAGGTAGAGCAAGATGTAGAGTGGGGGAGAGGAAGAGGTAGCGGTAGAGTGGGGGAGAGGTAGAGTGGGGGAGAGGAAGAGGTAGTGGTAGAGTGGGGGGTAGAGGGAGATGTAGAGTGGGGGTGAGGGAGAGTGGAAGAGGGGTAGAGTGGGGGAGAGGAAGAGGTAGAGTGGGAGAGAGGGGAGATGTAGAGTGGGGGAGAGGTAGAGGTAGGGAGAGGTAGAGGTAGAGTGGGGGAGAGGTAGAGGGAGAGTGGGGGAGAGGTAGAGGTAGAGTGGGGGAGATGTAGAGGGAGATGTAGAGTGGGGGAGAGGTAGAGGGAGATGTAGAGTGGGGGAGAGGTAGAGGTAGAGTGGGGTAGAGGTAGAGGTAGAGTGGGGTAGAGGTAGAGGGAGAAGGAGAGGTAGAGTGGGGGAGAGGTAGAGCGAGATGTAGAGTGGGGGAGAGGAAGAGGTAGCGGTAGAGTGGGGGAGAGAGTGGGGGAGAGGTAGAGGGAGATGTAGAGGGGAGAGGTAGAGGGAGATGTAGAGTGGGGGAGAGGAAGAGGTAGTGGTAGAGTGGGGGGTAGAGGGAGATGTAGAGTGGGGGAGAGGAAGAGATGTAGAGTGGGGGAGAGAGAGGTAGAGTAGAGTGGGGGGGAAGGTAGAGTGGGAAAGGTAGAGGGGGAGAGGTAGAGGGAGAGGGAGAGTGGGGTAGAGGTATAGGTAGAGTGGGGTAGAGGTAGAGGGAGAGGTAGAGTGGGGTATAGGTAGAGGGAGAAGGAGAGGTAGAAGGAGAGGTAGAGTGGGGGAGAGGTAGAGCGAGATGTAGAGTGGGGGAGAGGAAGAGGTAGCGGTAGAGTGGGGGAGAGGTAGAGTGGGGGAGAGGTAGAGGGAGATGTAGAGTGGGGGGGAGAGGAAGAGGTAGTGGTAGAGTGGGGGGGTAGAGGGAGATGTAGAGTGGGGGAGAGGAAGAGGTAGAGTGGGAGAGAGGTAGAGGGAAAGGTAGAGTGGGGGAGAGGTAGAGGGAGAGGGAGAGTGGGGTAGAGGTATAGGTAGAGTGGGGTAGAGGTAGAGGGAGAGGTAGAGTGGGGTATAGGTAGAGGGAGAAGGAGAGGTAGAAGGAGAGGTAGAGTGGGGGGAGAGGTAGAGCGAGATGTAGAGTGGGGGAGAGGAAGAGGTAGCGGTAGAGTGGGGGGAGGAGAGGTAGAGTGGGGGAGATGTAGAGGGAGATGTAGAGTGGGGGGGGGTAGAGGGAGATGTAGAGTGGGGGAGAGGAAGAGGTAGAGTGGGAGAGAGGAGAGGGAAAGGTAGAGTGGGGGAGAGGTAGATGGAGAGGGAGAGTGGGGTAGAGGTATAGGTAGAGTGGGGTAGAGGTAGAGGGAGAGGTAGAGGGGTATAGGAGAGGGAGAGGGGTAGAAGAGATAGAGTGGGGGTAGGTGGGAGATGAGGTGGGGGAGAGGAAGAGTGGGGTAGAGTGGGGGAGAGGAGAGTGGGGGGAGATGTAGAGGGAGATGTAGAGTGGGGGAGAGGAAGAGGTAGTGGTAGAGTGGGGGGGTAGAGGGAGATGTAGAGTGGGGGAGAGGAAGAGGTAGTGGTAGAGTGGGGGGGGGTAGAGGGAGATGTAGAGTGGGGGAGAGGAAGAGGTAGAGTGGGAGAGAGGTAGAGGGAGATGTAGAGTGGGGGAGAGGTAGAGGTAGGGAGAGGTAGAGGTAGAGTGGGGGAGAGGTAGAGGGAGAGTGGGGGAGAGGTAGAGGTAGAGTGGGGGAGATGTAGAGGGAGATGTAGAGTGGGGGAGAGGTAGAGGGAGATGTAGAGTGGGGGAGAGGGAGGAGAGTAGAGGTAGAGTGGGGTAGAGGTAGAGGGAGAAGGAGGTAGAGTGGGGGGGTAGAGGTAGAGTGGGAGAGAGGTAGAGGGAAAGGTAGAGTGGGGGAGAGGTAGAGGGAGAGGGAGAGGTAGAGTGGGGGAGAGGGAGGACTGAGGGAAGTATGGAAAGTATGAAGAATTCACCCGGATTCTCTGAAAGAGGATCAGTGCTCAAAGTTCAGGGTCCTGATTGATTCCTGACAGAGAGAAATCAGAAGAGAAGAGAGAAGAAGAGAAGAGAGGAGAAGAGAAGAGAAGAGAGAAGAAGAGAAGAGAGGAGAAGAGAAGAGAGGAGAAAGGAAGGGAAGAGAGGAGAAGAGAAGAGAAGAGAGAAGAGAGAAGAGAGGAGAAGAGAGAGAGAAGAAGCGAAGAGAGAAGAGAGGAGAAGAGAAGAGAGAAGAGAAGAGAAGAGAGAAGAAGAGAAGAGAGGAGAAGAGAAGAGAGAAGAAGAGAAGAGCGAAGAGAGAATAAGAAAAGAAGAGAAGAGGAGAAGAGAAGAGAGAAGAAGAGAAGAGAGAAGAAGAGAAGAGAGAAGAATAGAAGAGAGGAGAAGAGAAGAGAGGAGAAAGGAAGGGAAGAGATGAGAAGAGAGAAGAAGAGAAGAGAGGAGAAGAGAGGAGAAAGGAAGAGAAGAGAAGAGAGAAGAAGAGAAGAGAGAAGAAGAGAAGAGAGAAGAATAGAAGAGAGGAGAAGAGAAGAGAGGAGAAAGGAAGGGAAAAGAGAGAAGAGAAGAGGAGAAGAGAAGAGAGAAGAAGAGAAGAGAGGAGAAGAGAAGAGAGGAGAAAGGAAGGGAAGAGAGGAGAAGAGAAGAGAGGAGAAAGGAAGGGAAGAGTCCATTGCAAGAGAAGACATATAAAAGCAGATATAGGGGCAGCTTTTCATTAATCTCACATCGTAATGAAAGTTTAAGGTTTTGGTTATTCTGATGAATTCCGGGATTGGGTTTAAACTGCTTTCATTTTGTTTGCTTGGTCCTTAATCTTCTAACCCTGAGTTCTTAATCAGGAGTCGGACAGAGCAGATTTTTAATCTGGCGTAAATGAGGCCGGGGATTACAGATGATGCTGACCTTGCCATGATGCACATCTGCTTCCTCCCCACCCTCACCCCTCCTCCTCCTCACCCCTCCTTCTCCTACTTCCCCTCTCCTCCTTCTCACCCCTCCTCCCCCTCTCCTCCTCGCCCTCCCCCTCTCCTCCTCACCCCTCCTCCTCATCCCTCCCCACCCCTCCTCCTCCTCCCCTTCTCCTCCTCATCCCTCCTCCTCGCTCACCCCTTTCCTCCTCCCTCCTCCCCCTCCTCCTCCTCACCCCCTCCTTCTTCCCCCTCCTCCCCCTCTCCTCCTCATCCCTCCTCCTTCTCACCCCTCTCCTCCTCCACACCCCTCCTCCTCCCCCTCCTCCTCCCCATCACCCCTCCCCCTCACCCCCTGCTCCCCCACTCCTCCTCCACACCCCTCCTCCTCCCCCTTCTCACCACTCCTCCCCCTCCTCCTCCTTCTTTCCCCTCCTCCTCCCCCTCTCCTCCCTCCTCCTTCTCACCCCTCTCCTCCTCCACACCCCTCCTCCTCCACCCTCCCCCTCCTCCTCCCCATCACCCATCCTCCTCCCACTCTCCTCCTCACCCATCCTCCTCATCCCTCCTTACCCCCACTCCTCCTCCACACCCCTCCTCCTCCCCCTTCTCACCATTCCTCCCCCTCCCCTCCTCCTCCACTTCTCTCTCCTCCTCAGATCATCCCCCTCTACTCTCTTCTATCTCTTACTGTGATAGTCTATGTTCTGTTCTGCAAGAGAAGACAAGGCTATACTTAGTTTATGCTACCAAACACAAACTGCATGAAGGGAAGAATCGTAATTGTGAGAGAGTAGCTATGTGTCCCAGATGGGGTCCTATTCATTATTTGGTGCACTACTTTTGATGCCCCCTTGTCAAAAGTAGTGCACTTTACCAATGGGCCCCGGTTAAAAGTAGTGCACTATAAAGGGAATAGATAACTATTTGGGACGCACTATAGTTGTCCTTTTTCACAGTGGTTCCCAAACTGTATGTGTATATATACAGTGCATTCGGGAAGTATTCAGACCCCTCAAATTTTTCCACATTTTGTTACGTTACAGCCTTATTCTAAAATTGATTTAAAAAAAAAAATCCTCATCAATCTACACACAATACCCCATAATGACAAAGCAAAAACAGGTTTTTAAGAAAATGTTGCAAATGTATTAACAATAAAAAACTGAAATATCACATTTACATAAGAATTCAGACCCTTTACTCAGTACTTTGTTGAAGCACCTTTGGCAGCGATTACATCCTTGAGTCTTCTTGGGTATGATGCTTGGCACATCTGTATTTGGGGAGTTTCTCCCATTCATCTCTGCAGATCCTCTCAAGCTCTGTATTTAAAAAAAAGAAGAAAAAATGCAATATTTCTTTTGTGATATCCAATTGGTAGTTACAGTCTTGTCCCATCGCTGCAACTCCCGAACGGACTCGGGAGAAGCGTAGGTCGAAAGCCATGCATCCTCTGAAACATGACCCTGCCAAGCCGCACTGCTTCTTGACACACTGCTCATTTAACCCGGTAGCCAGCTGTCGGAGGAAACACCGTACAACTGGCGACCGTGTCAGCGTAGATGCGACCAGCCTGCCACAGGAGTCGCTAGAGCGCGATTGGACAAGGACATCCTGGCCAGCCAAACCCTACCCTAACCCGGACAACGCTGGGCCTATTGTGTGCCGCCTCATGGGTCTCCCAGTCTTGACCGGCTACGACACAGCCCGGGATTGAACCCGGATCTATTGTGACGCCTCAAACACTGCAGAACCTTAGACCGCTGCGCTACTCGGAAGGCCTCAAGTTCTGTCAGGTTGGATGGGGAGCATCGCTGCACAGCTATTTTCAGGTCTCCCCAGAGATATTCGATTGGGTTCAGGTCCTGGTTCTGGCTGGGCCACTCAAGGACATTCAGAGACTTGTCCTGAAGCCACTCCTGTGTTGTCTTGGCTGTGTGCTTGTTGTTGTTGTTGTCCTTTGCCCCAGTCTGAGGTCCTGAGTGCTCTGGAGCAGGTTTTCATCAAGGATCTCTGCACTTTTCTCCATTTATCTTTCCTTTAACCTGACTAGTCTCTGTGCCTCAACACAATCCTGTCTCGGAGCTCTACGCACAAGTTCTTCAACCTCGTGGCTTGGTTTTTGCTCTGACATGCACTGTCAACTGTGGGACCTTATATAGACAGGTGTGTGCCTTTCCAAATCATGTCCAATCAATTGAATTTACAACAGCTGACTCCAATCAAGTTATAGAAACATCTCAAGGATGAACAATGGAAACAGGATGCACCTGAGGTCAATTTTGAGACTCATTGCAAAGGGTCTGAATACCTATGTAAATAAGCTATTTCTGGTTTTTATTTGTAATACATTTTCATAAAAATCTAAAACCTTTTTTCACGTCGTCATTTTTGGGATATTCTGTGTAGATTGTTGAGGGAAAACAATTACTTAGCCAATTTTAGAATAAGGCTGTAACGTAAGTTACTGACTGCAGGAATGTCCACCAGAGCTGTTGCCAAATACATTAAGGTTCATTTCTCTACCATAAGCCGCCTCCAACGTCGTTTTACAGAATTTGGCAGTACGTCCAACCAGCCTCACAACCGCAGACCACGTGTATGGCGCTGTGTGGGCGAGCGGTTTGCAAATGTCAATGTTGTGAACAGAGTGACCCATAGTGGCGGTGTGGTTATGGTAAGGGCAGGCATAAACCACGGACAATGAACACAATTGCATTTTATCGATGGCAATTTGAAAGCACAAAAATGTGACAAGATCCTGCGGCCCATTGTGAGGCCCATTTTATTTCAAGGTATCTGTGATCAACAGATGCATATCTGTGTTCCCAGTCATGTGAATTCCATATATTAGGGCCTAATTTATTTATTTCAATTGACCGATTTCCTCATATGAACTGTAACTCAATAAAAATCAATTCGATTGTTGAATATTGAGTTTATGGTTTAAGTTCAGAAAATATTGTAATGTTTTACTTATTCTTGAAAGCTGCCAATTTCTAAATTGGGTAGTACATCATCAGGTCCTCTTTTCTTGTAGACCTTAGAGAGATATTTATAACTTGTCAGAAATGTCCAGATCAACTAGCCCATGTCAGCTAAAGTCAACTAGCCCATAGATTCTGTTGTAATGTTTGAGGCAGATCCAACTCAATATCAGGAAAGTGTTCTTAATGTTTTGTACACTCACATTAGTGATCCCCTCAATATGATCAAGACAAAAGGAGATGATTGTGGACTACAGGAAAAGAAGGACCGAACTCGCCCCCATTCTCATCGACGGGGCTGTAGTGGAGCAGGTTGAGAGCTTCAAGTTCCTTGGCATCCACATCACCAACAAACTATCATGGTCCAAGCACACCAAGACAGTCGTGAAGAGGGCACGACAAAACCTATTCCCCCTCAGGAGACTGAAAAGATTTGACATGGGTCCTCAGATCTTCAAAAGGTTTTACAGCTGCACCATCGAGAGCATGACTGGTTGCATCACTGCCTGGTATGGCAACTGCTCGGCCTCTGACCGCAAGTCACTACAGAGGGTAATGGGTACGGCCCAGTACATCACTGGGGCTAAGCTTCCTGCCATCCAGGACCTCTATACCAGGTGGTGTCAGGTGAAGGCCCTGAATATTGTCAAAGACTCCAGGCACTCAAGTCATAGACTGTTCTCTCTGCCACCGCACGGCAAGTGGTACCGGAGCACCAAGTCTAGATCCCAGAGGCTTCTAAACAGCTTCTACCCCCAAGCCATAAGACTCTCTTTTACACCACTGCTAATCTCTGTTGTTATCATCTCTGCATAGTCACTTTAATAACTCTATCTACATGTACCTACATACTACCTCAACTAACCGGTGCCCCCGCACATTGACTCTGTATCGGTACCCCTTGTATATAGACTCCACATTGACTCTGTACCGGTATCCCCTGTATATAGCCTCCACATTGTCTCTGTACTGGTACCCCCTGTATATAGTCTCCACATTGACTCTGTACTGGTACCCCCTGTATATACCCTCCACATTGACTCTGTACTGGTATATAGCCTCCACATTGACTCTGTACTGGTACCCCCTGTATATACCCTCCACATTGACTCTGTACTGGTATATAGCCTCCACATTGACTCTGTACTGGTATATAGTCTCCACATTGACTCTGTACTGGTACCCCCTGTATATAGTCTCCACATTGACTCTGTACTGGTACCCCCTGTATATACCCTCCACATTGACTCTGTACTGGTATATAGCCTCCACATTGACTCTGTACTGGTACCCCCTGTATATAGCCTCCACATTGACTCTGTACTGGTACCCCCTGTATATACCCTCCACATTGACTCTGTACTGGTATATAGCCTCCACATTGTCTCTGTACTGGTACCCCCTGTATATAGTCTCCACATTGACTCTGTACTGGTACCCCCTGTATATACCCTCCACATTGACTCTGTACTGGTATATAGCCTCCACATTGACTCTGTACTGGTACCCCCTGTATATACCCTCCACATTGACTCTGTACTGGTATATAGCCTCCACATTGACTCTGTACTGGTACCCCCTGTATATAGCCTCCACATTGACTCTGTACTGGTACCCCTGTATATACCCTCCACATTGACTCTGTACTGGTATATAGCCTCCACATTGACTCTGTACTGGTACCCCCTGTATATACCCTCCACATTGACTCTGTACTGGTATATAGCCTCCACATTGTCTCTGTACTGGTACCCCCTGTATATAGTCTCCACATTGACTCTGTACTGGTACCCCCTGTATATACCCTCCACATTGACTCTGTACTGGTATATAGCCTCCACATTGACTCTGTACTGGTACCCCCTGTATATACCCTCCACATTGACTCTGTACTGGTATATAGCCTCCACATTGACTCTGTACTGGTACCCCCTGTATATAGCTTCCACATTGACTCTGTACTGGTACCCCCTGTCATGTTTTGTCATTTATTATCTTGTCTTGTCCCTGTGCTTCCCATTCTATTCGTTTCCCTCTGCTGGTCTTATTAGGTTCTTTCCCTCTTTCTATCCCTCTCTCTCCCCCTCCCTCTCTCACTCTCTCGCTCTCTCTTCTCTCTATCGTTCCGTTCCTGCTCCCAGCTGTTCCTATTCCCCTAATCAATCATTTAGTCTTCCCACACCTGTTCCCGATCCTTTCCCCTGATTAGAGTCCCTATTTCTTCCTTTGTGTTCCGTTCCTGTCCTGTCGGTTCCTTGTCTAGAATTCACCGTGCTGTGTTTGTGTATCGCCCTGTCGTGTCGTGTTTTCCTCAGATGCTGCGTGGTGAGCAGGTGTCTGAGTCTGTCTGGTTCAAGTGCCTTCCCGAGGCAACCTGCTGTTCACCTGCTGTTCAAGATCGAGTCTCCAGTTTGTCCTCGTCATTTCGAGTGAAAGTTGTGTTTTTTGTTTGTATTTACTTTACTGGATTAAAGACTCTGTTTTCGCCAAGTCGCTTTTGGGTCCTCTTTCACCTGCATGACAGAAGGAACCGACCAAGGAATGGACCCAGCGACTTCAGACGCTCGTTACACTGCCGTCGAGATCCAAGGAGCCATGCTCGGCAGACACGAGCAGGAATTGTCTGCTGCTCGCCATGCCGTGGAGAACCTGGCCGCTCAGGTTTCCGACCTCTCTGGACAGTTCCAGAGTCTACGTCTCGTGCCACCTGTTACTTCCTGGCCTGCCGAGCCTCCAGAACCTAGGGTTAATAACCCACCTTGCTACTCCGGGCAGCCCACTGAGTGCCGCTCCTTTCTCACGCAGTGTGAGATTGTGTTCTCTCTCCAACCCAACACATACTCTAGAGAGAGAGCTCGGGTTGCTTACGTCATTTCACTCCTTACTGGCCGGGCTCGAGAATGGGGCACAGCTATCTGGGAGGCAAGGGCTGATTGCTCTAACAAGTTCCAGAACTTTAAAGAGGAGATGATTCGGGTTTTTGACCGTTCAGTTTTTGGTAGGGAGGCTTCTAGGGCCCTGGCTTCCTTATGCCAAGGTGAACGGTCCATAACGGATTATTCTATTGAGTTTCGCACTCTTGCTGCCTCTAGTGAGTGGAACGAGCCGGCGCTGCTCGCTCGTTTTCTGGAGGGACTCCACGCAGTGGTTAAGGATGAGATTCTCTCCCGGGAGGTTCCTTCAGATGTGGACTCTTTGATTGCTCTCGCCATCCGCATAGAACGACGGGTAGATCTTCGTCACCGGGCTCGTGGAAGAGAGCTCGCATCAACGGTGTTTCCCTGCTCCGCATCGCAACCATCTCCCTCCTCTGGCTCAGAGTCTGAGCCCATGCAGCTGGGAGGGATTCGCATCTCGACTAAGGAGAGGGAACGGAGGATCACCAACCGCCTGTGCCTCTATTGCGGAGTTGCTGGACATTTTGTTAATTCATGTCCAGTAAAAGCCAGAGCTCATCTGTAAGCGGAGGGCTACAGGTGAGCGCAACTACTCAAGTCTCTCCATCAAAATCCTGTACTACTTTGTCGGTCCATCTACGCTGGACCGGTTCGGGTGCTACATGTAGTGCCTTGATAGACTCTGGGGCTGAGGGTTGTTTCATGGACGAAGCATGGGTTCGGAAACATGACATTCCTTTCAGAGAGTTAGAGAAGCCTACGCCCATGTTCGCCTTAGATGGTAGTCATCTTCCCAGTATCAGATTTGAGACACTACCTTTAACCCTCACAGTATCTGGTAACCACAGTGAGACTATTTCTTTTTTGATTTTTCGTTCACCGTTTACACCTGTTGTTTTGGGTCATCCCTGGCTAGTATGTCATAATCCTTCTATTAATTGGTCTAGTAATTCTATCCTATCCTGGAACGTTTCTTGTCATGTGAAGTGTTTAATGTCTGCCATCCCTCCCGTTTCTTCTGTCCCTACTTCTCAGGAGGAACCTGGCGATTTGACAGGAGTGCCGGAGGAATATCATGATCTGCGCACGGTCTTCAGTCGGTCCCGAGCCAACTCCCTTCCTCCTCACCGGTCGTATGATTGTAGTATTGATCTCCTTCCGGGGACCACTCCTCCTCGGGGTAGACTATACTCTCTGTCGGCTCCCGAACGTAAGGCTCTCGAGGATTATTTGTCTGTGTCTCTTGACGCCGGTACCATAGTGCCTTCTTCCTCTCCGGCCGGGGCGGGGTTCTTTTTGTTAAGAAGAAGGACGGTACTCTGCGCCCCTGCGTGGATTATCGAGGGCTGAATGACATAACGGTTAAGAATCGTTATCCGCTTCCCCTTATGTCATCAGCCTTCGAGATTCTGCAGGGAGCCAGGTGCTTTACTAAGTTGGACCTTCGTAACGCTTACCATCTCGTGCGCATCAGAGAGGGGGACGAGTGGAAAACGGCGTTTAACACTCCGTTAGGGCATTTTGAGTACCGGGTTCTGCCGTTTGGTCTCGCCAATGCGCCAGCTGTTTTTCAGGCATTAGTTAATGATGTTCTGAGAGACATGCTGAACATCTTTGTTTTTGTCTATCTTGACGATATCCTGATTTTTCTCCGTCACTCGAGATTCATGTTCAGCACGTTCGACGTGTTCTACAGCGCCTTTTAGAGAATTGTCTCTACGTAAAGTCTGAGAAGTGCTCTTTTCATGTCTCCTCCGTTACTTTTCTCGGTTCCGTTATTTCCGCTGAAGGCATTCAGATGGATTCCGCTAAGGTCCAAGCTGTCAGTGATTGGCCCGTTCCAAGGTCACGTGTCGAGTTGCAGCGCTTTTTAGGTTTCGCTAATTTCTATCGGCGTTTCATTCGTAATTTCGGTCAAGTTGCTGCCCCTCTCACAGCTCTTACTTCTGTCAAGACGTGTTTTAAGTGGTCCGGTTCCGCCCAGGGAGCTTTTGATCTTCTAAAAGAACGTTTTACGTCCGCTCCTATCCTCGTTACTCCTGACGTCACTAGACAATTCATTGTCGAGGTTGACGCTTCAGAGGTAGGCGTGGGAGCCATTCTATCCCAGCGTTTCCAGTCTGACGATAAGGTTCATCCTTGCGCTTATTTTTCTCATCGCCTGTCGCCATCTGAGCGCAACTATGATGTGGGTAACCGTGAACTGCTCGCCATCCGCTTAGCCCTAGGCGAATGGCGACAGTGGTTGGAGGGGGCGACCGTTCCTTTTGTCGTTTGGACAGACCATAAGAACCTTGAGTACATCCGTTCTGCCAAACGACTTAATGCCCGTCAAGCTCGTTGGGCGTTGTTTTTCGCTCGTTTCGAGTTTGTGATTTCTTACCGTCCGGGTAGCAAGAACACCAAGCCTGATGCCTTATCCCGTCTGTTTAGTTCTTCTGTGGCTTCTACTGATCCCGAGGGATTCTTCCTTATGGGCGTGTTGTCGGGTTAACAGTCTGGGGAATTGAAAGACAGGTTAAGCAAGCACTCACGCACACTGTCGCCGCGCGCTTGTCCTAGTAACCTCCTTTTCGTTCCTGTTTCCACTCGTCTGGCTGTTCTTCAGTGGGCTCACTCTGCCAAGTTAGCTGGTCATCCCGGTGTTCGAGGCACTCTTGCGTCTATTCGCCAGCGCTTTTGGTGGCCGACTCAGGAGCGTGACACGCGCCGTTTCGTGGCTGCTTGTTCGGACTGCGCGCAGACTAAGTCGGGTAACTCTCCTCCTGCCGGTCGTCTCAGACCGCTCCCCATTCCTTCTCGACCATGGTCTCACATCGCCCTAGACTTCATTACCGGTCTGCCTTTGTCTGCGGGGAAGACTGTGATTCTTACGGTTGTCGATAGGTTCTCTAAGGCGGCACATTTCATTCCCCTCGCTAAACTTCCTTCCGCTAAGGAGACGGCACAAATCATTATCGAGAATGTATTCAGAATTCATGGCCTCCCGTTAGACGCCGTTTCAGACAGAGGCCCGCAATTCACGTCACAGTTTTGGAGGGAGTTCTGTCGTTTGATTGGTGCGTCCGTCAGTCTCTCTTCCGGGTTTCATCCCCAGTCTAACGGTCAAGCAGAGAGGGCCAATCAGACGATTGGTCGCATACTACGCAGCCTTTCTTTCAGAAACCCTGCGTCTTGGGCAGAACAGCTCCCTGGGCAGAATACGCTCACAATTCGCTTCCTTCGTCTGCTACCGGGTTATCTCCGTTTCAGAGTAGTCTGGGTTACCAGCCTCCTCTGTTCTCATCCCAGCTTGCCGAGTCCAGCGTTCCCTCCGCTCAAGCGTTTGTCCAACGTTGTGAGCGCACCTGGAGGAGGGTGAGGTCTGCACTTTGCCGTTACAGGGCACAGACTGTGAGAGCCGCCAATAAACGCAGGATTAAGAGTCCAAGGTATTGTTGCGGCCAGAGAGTGTGGCTTTCCACTCGCAACCTTCCTCTTACGACAGCTTCTCGTAAGTTGACTCCGCGGTTCATTGGTCCGTTCCGTGTCTCCCAGGTCGTCAATCCTGTCGCTGTGCGACTGCTTCTTCCGCGACATCTTCGTCGCGTCCATCCTGTCTTCCATGTCTCCTGTGTCAAGCCCTTTCTTCGCACCCCGTTCGTCTTCCCTCCCCCTCCCGTCCTTGTCGAGAGCGCACCTATTTACAAGGTACATAAGATCATGGACATGCGTTCTCGGGGACGGGGTCACCAATACTTAGTGGATTGGGAGGGTTACGGTCCTGAGGAGAGGAGTTGGGTTCCGTCTCGGGACGTGCTGGACCGTTCACTCATTGATGATTTCCTCCGTTGCCGCCAGGATTCCTCCTCGAGTGCGCCAGGAGGCGCTCGGTGAGTGGGGGGTACTGTCATGTTTTGTCATTTATTATCTTGTCTTGTCCCTGTGCTTCCCATTCTATTCGTTTCCCTCTGCTGGTCTTATTAGGTTCTTTCCCTCTTTCTATCCCTCTCTCTCCCCCTCCCTCTCTCACTCTCTCGCTCTCTCTTCTCTCTATCGTTCCGTTCCTGCTCCCAGCTGTTCCTATTCCCCTAATCAATCATTTAGTCTTCCCACACCTGTTCCCGATCCTTTCCCCTGATTAGAGTCCCTATTTCTTCCTTTGTGTTCCGTTCCTGTCCTGTCGGTTCCTTGTCTAGAATTCACCGTGCTGTGTTTGTGTATCGCCCTGTCGTGTCGTGTTTTCCTCTGGATTAAAGACTGTTTTCGCCAAGTCGCTTTTGGGTCCTCTTTCACCTGCATGACACCCCCTGTATATACCCTCCACATTGGCTCTGTACTGGTATATAGCCTCCACATTGACTCTGTACTGGTACCCCCTGTATATAGCCTCCACATTGACTCTGTACTGGTATATAGCCTCCACATTGACTCTGTACCGGAACCCCCTGTATATAGTCTCCCATGTTAGCAGTAACTGGGGGTTAGCCTATGTTAGCAGTAACTGGGGGTTTAGCCCATGTTAGCAGTAACTGGGGTTTAGCCCATGTTAGCAGTAACTGGGGGTTAGCAGTAACTGGGGGTTTAGCCCATGTTAGCAGTAACTGGGGTTTAGCCCATGTTAGCAGTAACTGGGGGTTAGCAGTAACTGGGGGTTAGCCCATGTTAGCAGTAACTGGGGGTTAGCCTATGTTAGCAGTAACTGGGGGTTAGCCCATGTTAGCCAGTAACTGGGGGTTAGCCCATGTTAGCAGTAACTGGGGTTAGGGTAACTGGGGTTTAGCCCATGTTAGCAGTAATGTTAGCAGGGGTTAGCCCATGTTAGCAGTAACTGGGGGTTAGCCCATGTTAGCAGTAACCGGGGGTTAGCCCATGTTAGCAGTAACTGGGGGTTAGCCCATGTTAGCAGTAACTGGGGGTTAGCCCATGTTAGCCAGTAACTGGGGGTTAGCCCATGTTAGCAGTAACTGGGGGTTAGCCCATGTTAGCAGTAACTGGGGTTTAGCCCATGTTAGCAGTAACTGGGGGTTAGCCCATGTTAGCAGTAACTGGGGGTTAGCCCATGTTAGCAGGTTAGCCCATGTTAGCAGTAACTGGGGGTTAGCCCATGTTAGCAGTAACCGGGGTTAGCCCATGTTAGCAGTAACTGGGGGTTAGCCCATGTTAGCAGTAACGGGGGTTAGCCCATGTTAGCAGTAACTGGGGTTAGCCCATGTTAGCAGTAACTGGGGGTTAGCCCATGTTAGCAGTAACTGGGGTTAGCCCATGTTAGCAGTAACTGGGGGTTAGCCCATGTTAGCAGTAACTGGGGTTAGCCCATGTTAGCAGTAACTGGGGGTTAGCCCATGTTAGCAGTAACTGGGGGTTAGCCCATGTTAGCAGTAACTGGGGGTTAGCCCATGTTAGCAGTAACTGGGGGTTAGCCCATGTTAGCAGTAACTGGGGGTTAGCCCATGTTAGCAGTAACTGGGGTTAGCCCATGTTAGCAGTAACTGGGGGGGTTAGCCCATGTTAGCAGTAACTGGGGTTAGCCCATGTTAGCAGTAACTGGGGTTAGCCCATGTTAGCAGGGTTAGCCATGTTAGCAGTAACTGGGGGTTAGCCCATGTTAGCAGTAACCGGGGTTAGCCCATGTTAGCAGTAACTGGGGTTAGCCCATGTTAGCAGTAACTGGGGGTTAGCCCATGTTAGCAGTAACTGGGGGTTAGCCCATGTTAGCAGTAACCGGGGGTTAGCCCATGTTAGCAGAAACTGCATAGAGTTACTGTAAAACCAAGGTAAATAAAAACTATTTTTCTCATTTCCACACTATGATCAGTTACTGCCTTTTTGGTTAGTGGTGCACTAAATTAGGGAGTAGGGTGCCATTTGGGTTCAAAGTAGTGCACTATATAGGGAATAGGGTGCCATTTTTGGACGTGCCCGAACTGTCATATAGCAGCTGGCAATGACGTCATCTCTCTCCTTTCTTCTGTCCCAGTCAAACAATGGTCATCTAGCTAATACCTTGACCTTTCCATGTGGCCCGTCCTGTCGACCTCTTAAACCACAGATGTTCTGTGAGGACAGAGATTACTTAGGGTTGTTTTCGTGTTTTGAACGTTTTAACCGTCTCGTCGCCATGTGACAGTGCATTCATTGCGAGTGACAAAAAAAAAAAAAACTGAAATTGGTTTCTCTGTTATTGTTCCCAGTGCTGCAATAATCTGTTTGAATAGAACGAATCAAACAAGTACATTCAAAAACTCACGTAGGGTAAATTGTCACAAATGCAGATATTTGATAGCTGATAGCTTTCTATATGGTACAGAAGGAAACACTAGAACTCAGGACATCCAGCTCTAACATCTAGCAAGGTTTCTGTAACAAACAAAAAAGGTAAGAACATTTTAGTTGACCTTTAGTTACCCAGGTTGACCCCACACAATGAAATAAACGCTATCCTAAGGAGGTTGGAACTACAACAGCATATTAGCAAATTGCACATTCAACCTTTATTGTAACAAACAAACAACATCACTTCCTGGTACGGCCTTCTGCTTGACCTCCGACCCCAAGGGTCAGTGAGACCGCTCCCAGTGATGTACTTTTTTTGTTTTGTTTCTTATTCTTATCCGTATTTTTTATTTTTTTAACTGCATTGTTGGTTAGGGGCTCGTAAGTCAGCATTTCACTGTGAGGTCTACTACACCTGTTGTATTCAGCATTTCACTGTAAGGTCTACTACACCTGTTGTATTCAGCATTTCACTGTAAGGTCTACTACACCTGTTGTATTCAGCATTTCACTGTAAGGTCTACTACACCTGTTGTATTCAGCATTTCACTGTGAGGTCTACTACACCTGTTGTATTCAGCATTTCACTGTAAGGTCTACTACACCTGTTGTATTCAGCATTTCACTGTAAGGTCTACTACACCTGTTGTATTCAGCATTTCACTGTAAGGTCTACTACACCTGTTGTATTCAGCATTTCACTGTAAGGTCTACTACACCTGTTGTAGTCAGCATTTCACTGTAAGGTCTACTACACCTGTTGTATTCAGCATTTCACTGTGAGGTCTACTACACCTGTTGTATTCAGCATTTCACTGTGAGGTCTACTACACCTGTTGTATTCAGCATTTCACTGTAAGGTCTACTACACCTGTTGTATTCAGCATTTCACTGTGAGGTCTACTACACCTGTTGTATTCAGCATTTCACTGTGAGGTCTACTACACCTGTTGTATTCAGCATTTCACTGTAAGGTCTACTACACCTGTTGTATTCCACATTTCACTGTAAGGTCTACTACACCTGTTGTATTCAGCATTGCACTGTAAGGTCTACTACACCTGTTGTATTCAGCATTTCACTGTAAGGTCTACTACACCTGTTGTATTCAGCATTTCACTGTAAGGTCTACTACACCTGTTGTATTCAGCATTTCACTGTAAGGTCTACTACACCTGTTGTATTCAGCATTTCACTGTGAGGTCTACTACACCTGTTGTATACAGCATTTCACTGTGAGGTCTACTACACCTGTTGTATACAGCATTTCACTGTGAGGTCTACTACACCTGTTGTATTCAGCATTTCACTGTGAGGTCTACTACACCTGTTGTATTCAGCATTTCACTGTAAGGTCTACTACACCTGTTGTATTCAGCATTTCACTGGGTTGTCCAATAGTCTAACTAGTCACTGGGTTGTCCAATAGTCCAACTAGTCAATGGGTAGTCCAATAGTCCAACTAGTCACTGGGTTGTCCAATAGTCCAACTAGTCACTGGGTTGTCCAATAGTCCAACTAGTCACTGGGTTGTCCAATAGTCCAACTAGTCACTGGGTTGTCCAACTAGTCACTGGGTTGTCCAATAGTCCTAGTCACTGGGTTGTCCAATAGTCCAACTAGTAACTGGGTTGTCCAATAGTCCAACTAGTCACTGGGTTGTCCAATAGTCCAACTAGTCACTGGGTAGTCCAAAAGTCCAACTAGTCACTGGGTAGTCCAAAAGTCCATACCCGAAGTGGTTACTAGATAAGTTAGTTGGCTAGCCTTCCGTTAGCTATATTTCACAGGTAAAAAGTTGGATATTAAATGATTAGTGTCTTATTTTACAATATACAGCATGTCCCACAAAATGTGTATATATATATATATATATATATATATATATATATATATATATATATATATATATATATATATATATATTACTTTTTAGAAAACTCTCAAAACTTATCTTAACTTAATTTAGTAGGCAAATAATTACAATTTTGCAGATTAACACTGGAGTGATAGATGATCAGATGGTCACGTACAGGTAGAGATATAACAGTCCAGTAGTCTTAGTAGTTATATACTAATAGTTTGATAGTCCAGTAGTCTTAGTAGTTATATACTAATAGTTTGATAGTCCAGTAGTCCATATATAACAGTCCAATAGTCTTAGTAGTTATATACTAATAGGTTGATAGTCCAGTAGTCTTAGTAGTTATATACTAATAGTTTGATAGTCCAGTAGTCCATATATAACAGTCCAATAGTCTTAGTAGTTATATACTAATAGGTTGATAGTCCAGTAGTCTTAGTAGTTATATACTAATAGTTTGATAGTCCAGTAGTCCATATATAATAGTCCAATAGTCTTAGTACTTATATACTAATAGGTTGATAGTCCAGTAGTCCATCTATAATAGTCCAGTAGTCCATATATAATAGTCCAGTAGTCCATATATAATAGTGCAATAGTCTTAGTAGTTATATACTAATAGGTTGATAGTCCAGTAGTCCATATATAACAGTCCAGTAGTCCATATATAATAGTCCAATAGCCTTAGTACTTATATACTAACAGGTTGATAGTCCAGTAGTCCATATATAACAGTCCAATAGTCTTAGTACTTATATACTAATAGGTTGATAGTCCAGTAGTCCATATATAACAGTCCAATAGTCTTAGTACTTATATACTAATAGGTTGATAGTCCAGTAGTCCATATATAATAGTCCAGTAGTCTTAGTACTTATATACTACATTTACATTATATTTAAGTCATTTAGCAGACGCTCTTATCCAGAGCGACTTACAAATTGGTGCATTCACCTTATGACATCCAGTGGAACAGTCACTTTACAATAGTGCATCTAAATCTTAAAGGAGGGGGGGGGGTGAGAGGGATTACTTATCCTATCCTAGGATAAGTAGGTATTCCTTAAAGAGGTGGGGTTTCAGGTGTCTCCGGAAATTCAAGATCATTTTCTGGAATGAGGACGTGTCTTGGTTGATAGAATAATAAAGAATAATGAACAACGAGACATAAAGGTTTTGAAGTTGGTTTTTATTTACAGCAGCTGACAAACAGATGGCAGAAGAGAAGACTACAGTATCAAAATACAGTAATAGACTTGACAGTTTGTCCAGGGACTCAATCCAAGTCGCGTTTATAGTACAGCCCACTAGAACAGACACGTAGGAAAGGTCATGGTCGTGCTTAATTTTTTTTACAATTTTACCTTTATTTAACCAGGCAAGTCATTTAAGAACATATTCTTATTTTCAATGACGGCCTAGGAACAGTGGGTTAACTGCCTGTTCAGGGGCAGAACGACAGATTTGTACCTTGTCAGCTCGGGGGGTTTGAACTCACAACCTTCTGGTTACTAGTCCAACGCTCTAACCTCTAGGCTACCCTGCCGCCTCTACACTCTAACCACTAGGCTACCCTGCCGCCTCTACACTCTAACCACTAGGCTACCCTGCCACCTCTACACTCTAACCACTAGGCTACCCTGCCGCCTCTACACTCTAACCACTAGGCTACCCTGCCCCCTCTACACTCTAACCACTAGGCTACCCTACCACCTCTACACTCTAACCACTAGGCTACCCTGCCACCTCTACACTCTAACCACTAGGCTACGCTGCCGCCTCTACACTCTAACCACTAGGCTACCTGCCTCCTCTACACTCTAACCACTAGGCTACCCTGCCACCTCTACACTCTAACCACTAGGCTACCCTGCCACCTCTACACTCTAACCACTAGGCTACCCTGCCGCCTCTACACTCTAACCACTAGGCTACCCTGCCACCTCAACTCTCTAACCACTAGGCTACCCTGCCTCCTCTACACTCTAACCACTAGGCTACCCTGCCGCCTCTACACTCTAACCACTAGGCTACCCTGCCACCTCTACACTCTAACCACTATGCTACCCTGCCACCTCTACACTCTAACCACTAGGCTACCCTGCCGCCTCAACACTCTAACCACTAGGCTACGCTGCCACCTCTACACTCTAACCACTAGGCTACGCTGCCTAAATGCACAGCGATCTCAACGAACGCTGTGGAAAAGGTGAATTGTATAGTGAGACACACTACAATACGTCTTGCATTGAATACCGGCCTTCAAATGAATGGTCCAAAAATAAAAACAGACACAAGCAGATTAAAAAAACAAACAGATTCAGAGATTTGTCTCTCCTCTACGAAACCTGAACTCACAGCCATATCTATAAAGGTCTATGACTCTTCCTGAATCGAACCCTTACGGAGTGTCCCAAATTGAACTCTGGTCCCTATATAGTGCACTACTTTTGACCAAAGTCCTATGGAGCCTGGTAAAGTAGTGCACTATGTAGGCAATAGGATGCCATTTGGGACGCAGATTAGATTGTCAGTAGCCTGCGGATCCAGCAGGGTAAAGCTAGCTTTGGGACACACCTTTCAAAGGCCAGAACATTACATTCATATGTCTAGGATTCAGATTTAGGACGGAGAAACTGGTTTTCAAAGCTTCTTTAAACTTTCTTTGTTTTTAGCACACATTCAAATAAATACTTATAGCAATACACAGCCTCCAAATATACACTAACAATAATACACAACTATATTTCAATTCAACCAATGTACCACATTATTTCATCAGAACACTGCCCTCTACTGGCAGACTGTTGTCATTACTAGAACACTGCCCTCTAATGGCAGACTGTTGTCATTACTAGAACACTGCCCTCTAATGGCAGACTGTTGTCATTACTAGAACACTGCCCTCTAATGGCAGACTGTTGTCATTACTAGAACACTGCCCTCTACTGGCAGACTGTTGTCATTACTAGAACACTGCCCTCTACTGGCAGACTGTTGTCATTACTAGAACACTGCCCTCTACTGCCAGACTGTTGTCATTACTCAAATGCAATGTACAGTAGCTGTATTTCATATTAGCACCAAGAAGACAAACGCTGGCAGCACTCAGCCATGAAAACACACACAGTGATGACAGTAACGATCACAGTTCCAACAGGAAACACAACATTGTGCTCATAAGTTCACTCAAAGCACAGCTGAAAAAACAGACATACAGGAAGTGTGGAGGAAGTATATGACAGGGCTTAGTAACTTGCCTGTATTGGACATGGCACACAAAGCACCACGTCCTACATTACTTCACATCTACGGTCATTTACACGTGTCTGGTATCGGCCATGCATACTTACTGTTGTTTAACTAGCCTGGAGCCAGATCTGGTTGTGTCGTCTTGCCCTCTGTGACAATGACCATAGGAGTTGTCAAGACAGCACAGAGGTGGGACCAAGGTATTGTTCAACAAGACGTCTTAAGAGTGTATCCCAAATGGCACCCTATTCCTTATTTAGTGCACACATTTTGACCAGGGCTAGCACCCTATTCCTTATTTAGTGCACACATTTTGACCAGGGCTAGCACCCTATTCCCTACATAGTGCACACATTTTGACCAGGGCACACTAAAGGGGAATTAGGGTGCCATTTGAGATTCAACCTTAGCGGAAGAGGAAATTAGTAGCCTGGTTAAACCAGTGTGAATTCTACATTTCCCATAGTGAGTACTTCATTCAGTTTGGTTTAACCAGGATTCGAGAGTAGCAGTCTCTTTATCTTATAAAGAGGCATACCAATGTGTTTGTAGCAGGACTGAGCACCGTACACACATGCACAGATCTGGCTTCATAAGAGTACAAACGGACCATAAATCATTACTACAACAAAAGTACCCAATATTTACAGAATGAATGAGGGTTAACAGGGGATTGTAATCATAATAAGTCACTACACATTCAAAATAATAACATTTCAAAGATGGTATAGTGCACAGCAATAAATATTGTGGCAATTTTTTTTTTTTTTGGGGGGGGGGTCTGATTTGGATGTGAACCGAGTTGTTTCACCAACAGGTTGGAGACAATGAATAATTTAGGATTTTGACATGGTCTTGTTCTCTGAATAAAAATGTTTTGGTGCAACGTCTTTGAGGAAGAAAAAAAGGATTCCACATTTCTTTTGAGGAAAATCACACAATGAAATTACCAGGCAACACATTTGGCCAAATAATAATAATATATGCCATTTAGCAGACGCTTTTATCCAAAGCGACTTACAGTCATGTGTGCATGCATTCTACATATGGGTGGTCCCGGGGATCGAACCCACTACCCTGGCGTTACAAGCGCCATGCTCTACCAACTGAGCTACAGAAGGACCACCACATTATAATACTATAAATAGCAAATCACACAAGATTACCATCATAATAAAAGTGGTTTATTGCTGTATGTAAGTCGCTCTGGATAAGAGCGTCTGCTAAATGACTTAAATGTAATGTAAATGTAATGGTACGTTGGAGAAATATTTAGATATAGTTTACGATGACGGCCTACCGGGGAACAGTGGGTTAAGCCCCAACAACAACTGTTCCCTAGACGACGGCAGCCCCTTGCACCTCTCAGATGTTTTTCAAGTCGGTTAAGAAAAAATTCTTATTTACGATGACGACCTACCGGGGAACAGTGGGTTAACTGCCTTGTTAAGGGGCAGAACGACAGATGTTGGTTCCTTGCCCAACGTTCTAACCACTAGGCTACCCAGCCACCCCTGATTCAGAGGTTTTAAATGCGGAAGACACATTTCAGTTCAATGCATTCGGTTGTGCAACTGACTTAGGTCTCCCCCTTTTAACTATGTGGACTAGTCATTTGACATTTCATTAGGGTGATCATGATCGTCTGGCTGACAAAGTAGGCACTTAAAGTTAACTCCTGAAGTGACTTAGGAAGCATCCCAAAATTAGTACCCTGTTCCTGATATAGTGCACTACTTTTAAACCGGGCCCAAAGGGCCCTATGGTCAACAGAAGTACACTATACAGGGAATAGGATGTCATTTTGGACGTAGGCCCTCACACGCTCAGGATGTGCTCATTTATAAAGGTAACTTGTTTTAATTTACAGTAACTGTACATGCAATATTGTACTATATTAGATTATAAACTGGGCGGTTCGAGCCCTAAATGCTGATTGGCTGACAGCCATGGTATATCAGAACCTATACCATGGGTATAGGTTTTAACTGCTCTAGTTACGTTGGTAACCAGTTTATAATAGCAATAAGGCACCTCAGGGAGGTTGTGGTATATGGCCAATACAGGTATAGCACGGGTAAGGGCTGTATCCAGGAACTCCGCAATGCGTTGTGCACACGAACTGTCCTTAGCCGTGGTATATTGGCCATATACCACACCTCCTCGGGCCTTATTACTTAAGTTGGACATACATGTGCATTGGTTTTTTGATGCAATCAAAAAGTTGACTATGAGGAAGTTGACATAGTTGACTATGAAGAACTCTCATAGTGTGCAATAAGAAGAAGAAGGAAGAGAAGAAGGAGAAGAAGAAATAGGAGAAGGAAGAGAGGAAGAAGAAGGAAAAGGAGGAGAAGAAGAAGGAAGAGAAGAATAAGAAGGAAGAAGGAGTAGAAGGAGGAGAAGAAGAAGGAGAAGAAGAAGGAGGAGAAGAAGAAGGAGAAGGAGAAAAAGAAGGAGAAAAAGAAGGAGAAGAAGGAGAAGAAGAAGAAGGAGGAGAAGGAGGAGAAGAAGCAGAAGAAGGAGGAGAAGAAGAAGGAGAAGAAGAAGGAGGAGAAGAAGAGGAAGAAGAAGGAGGAGAAGAAGGAGGAGAAAAAGAAGAAGGAGAAGAAGAAGGAGAAGAAGGAGAAGAAAAAGAAGAAGGAGGAGAAGAAGAAGAAGAAGGAGGAGAAGAAGGAGAAGAAGAAGAAGAAGGAGAAGATGGAGAAGAAGGAGAAGAAGAAGAAGGAGGAGAAGAAGGAGAAGAAGGAGAAGAAAAAGAAGAAGAAGGAGAAGAAGAAGGAGGAGAAGAAGAAGAAGAAGGAAGAAGGAGGAGAAGAAGGAGAAGAAGGAGAAGAAGAAGGAGAAGAAGGCTCGTGCAACATTCCTTAAATCATCACTCCTCTACAATGGAAGTTGAACAAGGCCAAGCTTATTACCTTAAACACTCACCTCCATTCATACTGTAGTTGTAATTTGAGACGTATCAATTATAATTCATTACATCCTGAATATGATGTTCAATCAAACAAGGAAGTGCAGCTGTATTGACTCAGAGATGGCTCTGCACATATGAATGACAAAACATCACTTGTTATCATCAATAAGTCAATATATTTGTAGATAAGAAGCAGAGTATGTTAATTAACATTGTAAGTAATGAAATTGGGGAGGATGATGTTGACTAGTAGAGGAGGGGACACAGCAACCAGCACTGTGCCCACTATGGGTCCTGGTCAAAAGTAGTGCACTATATAGGGAATAGAGTGCCCATGTGACACATCCTCTATCTATCAGCATCTATCGTGCAGTGACACCAGGACTCCAGCAGAGGGCGATAGACTGCATGGTAATCAACCAGTAATGCTAGTATTAGGGACGAGCCCTGCTCTTCAGTGTGAAATTATAGACTATTCAGTATTTCCAACAAATTTCAATAAAATGTTAAGGGCCACAGATCCTTTCAAGACCCTTTTCTTCTTCCAAGAGAAGTGTGATAGTCGTCCTGCTTTGTGCTAACAATGACAGATGGACTGGTTGGTTTGGTGCTTACTACTGACATCACTAACAGAGTCATGAGCAGTGGACGTGGAACTGGTATGGTGGACCACTGCCCAATGTGAAGAGACCCGTGTCTGGTTTGGTACAACGCAACACGAGATCCTAATAGAGCTCGTTTTGATTGTACATGATTGTCCCCCTTCACGTGAAGATATTTCTGACAGTATATGGCACTAATCTGACGTTAAAAGATAGATAAAGTAATCGGATATTAGCATTCAGGAAGTGCACTGCACCTCCCAACCTCTAGAGGTCCCCATCCTCCTCGTCCACTGTGTTGTCCAGGTCCAGGCCGTTGTGTAGGAACACTTCCTTCTCGATGTCCATTGGCTGTCCGCTGAGAGTGCAGTCTGGCTTGTATCTGTGCAGGTTACCGGCAGTATTGGCTAAAGCAGCTTCTACACTGTTACGGATCCCGTAGCCAAAGTAGATGATGAAACCTGGGAGAAGGATTCCAAAGGTGGAGCTGGTTGAGAGAACGCCAAGAGTGTGCAAAGCTGTCATCAAGGCAAAGGGTGGCTACTTTGAAGAATCTCAAATATAAATTATATTTTTATTTGTTTAACACTTTTTGGGTTACTACATGATTCCATATGTGTTATTTCATCGTTTTTATGTCTACATGTATGTAGAAAATAGTAAAAAATAAAGAAAAACCCTGGAATGAATAGATGTGTCCAAACTATTGTATCTATAGGTCATATTTAATCTATAGTACAGATAAATGAAGTGTATATATAGGACAGATACATGTAGTGTATATATATAGTACAGATAAATGTAGTGTATATATATATAGTACAGATAAATGTAGTGTATATATATATAGTACAGATAAATGTAGTGTATATATATATATATAGTACAGATAAATGTAGTGTATATATATAGTACAGATAAATGTATATATATATATATATAGTACAGATAAATGTAGTGTATATATATATATATATAGTACAGATAAATGTAGTGTATATATATATATATAGTACAGATAAATGTAGTGTATATATATAGTACAGATAAATGTAGTGTATATTATAGTACAGATAAATGTAGTGTATATATATAGTACAGATAAATGTAGTATATATATGATCATCCAGATAAAGAGTATATATATATATATATAGCAGATAAATGTAGGTTCCTCAGATAAATGTAGTGCCCAGCTGACACATCAGGAAGATGTTGATAAACATACTGGCCACTGGAGGTACAGATAAATGTAGTATATATATATATATATAGTACAGATAAATGGGCACCTATGGGATCCAGAAAGAGAAGGGAGGAGGCGTGAGGACATCAGGGGATGGATAAACATACTGGCCACTGGGAGGAAGGGAAGCAGGGGCACCTGGGAGGAGAGAAGAGGGGAGGAGGCGTGAGGAGTGGGGAGGAGGCGTGAGGAGAGGGGAGGAGGCGTGAGGAGAGGAGGGGAGGGGAGGAGGAGAGGAGGAGAGGGGAGGAGGCGTGAGGGAGGAGGAGGGAGGAGGAGGAGGCGGAGGAGAGGAGGAGAGGGGAGGAGGCGTGAGGGGAGGGGAGGCGGAGGAGAGGAGGAGGGGAGGAGGCGGAGGGAGGGGAGGAGGCGTGAGGAGAGGAGAGGGGAGGAGGCGTGAGGAGAGGAGGAGAGGGGAGGAGGAGAAGAGAGGAGGAGAGGGGAGGAGGCGTGAGGAGAGGAGGAGAGGAGGCGTGAGGAGAGGGGAGGAGGCGTGAGGAGAGGAGGAGAGGGGAGGAGGCGTGAGGAGAGGAGGAGAAGAGAGAAGGGAGAAGAGGAGAGGGGAGAAGGAGAAGATTTCTAAACATACTGGCCCCTGGGAGGAAATGTCCCTGACCGTGGGGTATAGCTGAGTGAACATACCTTGAAAGAGAGACTGGTCTTGCTCTCAGGCTGTCTCCAGACCAGTAGAGTGACTGCCAGACAGGCTGTAAATATGAGGCTCAGTAGAGAGACAGACCAGGAAGCAAAGCCTCCCTGCACTGCTACCACACAGAAGATACACACCAACACTCCTGCAGGGAGAGAGACAGACACAGAGACAGTAAGGACGAGACGGAGGTGACCAGAGCTAACACTCCTATAGGGACACAACTGAATAGATGTGTGTGTGTAAGTCTGCCTGTGTGTGTGTGTGTGTGTAAGTCTGTGTGTGTGTGTGTGTGTGTGTGTGTAAGTCTGTGTGTGTGTGTGTGTGTGTGTGTGTGTGTGTGTGTGTGTGTGTGTGTGTGTGTGTGTGTGTGTGTGTGTGTGTGTGTGTGTGTGTGTGTGTGTCTTACCTAATGTACTGGTACAGATGTTGACTACGAAGCCAGACAGGTTGTTGGGTTCTGTGTTGTGAGGGAACAACAGGTTTTTGGCACAGAACACCTCCTCTGCTCCCGGCAGGATCCCCACACTGCCCTCGTTAATGGACTCTAAGGTGTCTGGCTCGTCCAGCGTAGAAGCCATCCGATAGGCCATACTGGATTGCTCTGGCTGGTACCTGCAGGACAGAAAGAATAGCCACATTAAAGAGGCAAAACAGTAAGCTGCCACCTATTGAAGAAATGCAACCACTTTGAAATTCAGACAGAGCTATGGATCCAAGAACTGATCATCCATGCAGATACCAACCTGAGTACTAGAACACAGGCTGCCACTAAGGTGTAGGCTAGCAGGGTGCAGGGTGTAGTATGTAGGGTACTAACCTGAGTACTAGAACACAGGCTGCCACTAAGGTGTAGGCTAGCAGGGTGCAGGGTGTAGTATGTAGGGTACTAACCTGAGTACTAGAACACAGGCTGCCACTAAGGTGTAGGCTAGCAGGGTGCAGGGTGTAGTATGTAGGGTACTAACCTGAGTACTAGAACACAGGCTGCCACTAAGGTGTAGGCTAGCAGGGTGCAGGGTGTAGTATGTAGGGTACCAACCTGAGTACTAGAACACAGGCTGCCACTAAGGTGTAGGCTAGCAGGGTGTAGTATGTAGGGTACCAACCTGAGTACTAGAACACAGGCTACCACTAAGGTGTAGGCTAGCAGGGTGTAGTATGTAGGGTACCAACCTGAGTACTAGAACACAGGCTACCACTAAGGTGTAGGCTAGCAGGGTGTAGTATGTAGGGTACCAACCTGAGTACTAGAACACAGGCTGCCACTAAGGTGTAGGCTAGCAGGGTGTAGTATGTAGGGTACCAACCTGAGTACTAGAACACAGGCTGCCACTAAGGTGTAGGCTAGCAGGGTGCAGTATGTAGGGTACTAACCTGAGTACTAGAACACAGGCTGCCACTAAGGTGTAGGCTAGCAGGGTGCAGGGTGTAGTATGTAGGGTACTAACCTGAGTACTAGAACACAGGCTGCCACTAAGGT
This sequence comes from Oncorhynchus gorbuscha, assembly GCF_021184085.1. Lineage (NCBI taxonomy): Eukaryota > Metazoa > Chordata > Actinopteri > Salmoniformes > Salmonidae > Oncorhynchus > Oncorhynchus gorbuscha. Next base: position 8,282,086 of record NC_060185.1, on the reverse strand, counting down.
GTAGGCTAGCAGGGTGTAGTATGTAGGGTACTAACCTGAGTACTAGAACACAGGCTGCCACTAAGGTGTAGGCTAGCAGGGTGCAGGGTGTAGTATGTAGGGTACTAACCTGAGTACTAGAACACAGGCTGCCACTAAGGTGTAGGCTAGCAGGGTGCAGTATGTAGGGTACTAACCTGAGTACTAGAACACAGGCTGCCACTAAGGTGTAGGCTAGCAGGGTGCAGTATGTAGGGTACTAACCTGAGTACTAGAACACAGGCTGCCACTAAGGTGTAGGCTAGCAGGGTGCAGGGTGTAGTATGTAGGGTACTAACCTGAGTACTAGAACACAGGCTGCCACTAAGGTGTAGGCTAGCAGGGTGCAGTATGTAGGGTACTAACCTGAGTACTAGAACACAGGCTGCCACTAAGGTGTAGGCTAGCAGGGTGCAGTATGTAGGGTACTAACCTGAGTACTAGAACACAGGCTGCCACTAAGGTGTAGGCTAGCAGGGTGCAGGGTGTATGTAGGGTACTAACCTGAGTACTAGAACACAGGCTACCACTAAGGTGTAGGCTAGCAGGGTGCAGTATGTAGGGTACTAACCTGAGTACTAGAACACAGGCTGCCACTAAGGTGTAGGCTAGCAGGGTGCAGGGTGTAGTATGTAGGGTACTAACCTGAGTACTAGAACACAGGCTGCCACTAAGGTGTAGGCTAGCAGGGTGCAGGGTGTAGTATGTAGGGTACTAACCTGAGTACTAGAACACAGGCTGCCACTAAGGTGTAGGCTAGCAGGGTGCAGGGTGTAGTATGTAGGGTACTAACCTGAGTACTAGAACACAGGCTGCCACTAAGGTGTAGGCTAGCAGGGTACTAACCTGAGTACTAGGGTGCAGGTGGTGTAGTATGTAGGGTACTAACCTGAGTACTAGAACACAGGCTGCCACTAAGGTGTAGGCTAGCAGGGTGCAGGGTGTAGTATGTAGGGTACTAACCTGAGTACTAGAACACAGGCTGCCACTAAGGTGTAGGCTAGCAGGGTGCAGGGTGTAGAACACATGTAGGGTACTAACCTGAGTACTAGAACACAGGCTGCCACTAAGGTGTAGGCTAGCAGGGTGCAGGGTGTAGTATGTAGGGTACTAACCTGAGTACTAGAACACAGGCTGCCACTAAGGTGTAGGCTAGCAGGGTGCAGTATGTAGGGTACTAACCTGAGTACTAGAACACAGGCTGCCACTAAGGTGTAGGCTAGCAGGGTGCAGGGTGTAGTATGTAGGGTACTAACCTGAGTACTAGAACACAGGCTGCCACTAAGGTGTAGGCTAGCAGGGTGCAGGGTGTAGTATGTAGGGTACTAACCTGAGTACTAGAACACAGGCTGCCACTAAGGTGTAGGCTAGCAGGGTGCAGTATGTAGGGTACTAACCTGAGTACTAGAACACAGGCTGCCACTAAGGTGTAGGCTAGCAGGGTGCAGGGTGTAGTATGTAGGGTACTAACCTGAGTACTAGAACACAGGCTGCCACTAAGGTGTAGGCTAGCAGGGTGCAGGGTGTACTAGAACACAGGTGCCATGTAGGGTGGTACTAACCTGAGTACTAGAACACAGGCTGCCACTAAGGTGTAGGCTAGCAGGGTGCAGGGTGTAGTATGTAGGGTACTAACCTGAGTACTAGAACACAGGCTGCCACTAAGGTGTAGGCTAGCAGGGTGCAGTATGTAGGGTACTAACCTGAGTACTAGAACACAGGCTGCCACTAAGGTGTAGGCTAGCAGGGTGCAGGGTGTAGTATGTAGGGTACTAACCTGAGTACTAGAACACAGGCTGCCACTAAGGTGTAGGCTAGCAGGGTGCAGGGTGTAGTATGTAGGGTACTAACCTGAGTACTAGAACACAGGCTGCCACTAAGGTGTAGGCTAGCAGGGTGCAGTATGTAGGGTACTAACCTGAGTACTAGAACACAGGCTACCACTAAGGTGTAGGCTAGCAGGGTGCAGTATGTAGGGTACTAACCTGAGTACTAGAACACAGGCTGCCACTAAGGTGTAGGCTAGCAGGGTGCAGGGTGCAGTATGTAGGGTACTAACCTGAGTACTAGAACACAGGCTACCACTAAGGTGTAGGCTAGCAGGGTGCAGGGTGTAGTATGTAGGGTACTAACCTGAGTACTAGAACACAGGCTACCACTAAGGTGTAGGCTAGCAGGGTGCAGGGTGTAGTATGTAGGGTACTAACCTGAGTACTAGAACACAGGCTGCCACTAAGGTGTAGGCTAGCAGGGTGCAGGGTGTAGTATGTAGGGTACTAACCTGAGTACTAGAACACAGGCTACCACTAAGGTGTAGGCTAGCAGGGTGCAGGGTGTAGTATGTAGGGTACTAACCTGAGTACTAGAACACAGGCTACCACTAAGGTGTAGGCTAGCAGGGTGCAGGGTGTAGTATGTAGGGTACTAACCTGAGTACTAGAACACAGGCTACCACTAAGGTGTAGGCTAGCAGGGTGCAGGGTGTAGTATGTAGGGTACTAACCTGAGTACTAGAACACAGGCTGCCACTAAGGTGTAGGCTAGCAGGGTGCAGGGTGTAGTATGTAGGGTACTAACCTGAGTACTAGAACACAGGCTACCACTAAGGTGTAGGCTAGCAGGGTGCAGTATGTAGGGTACTAACCTGAGTACTAGAACACAGGCTGCCACTAAGGTGTAGGCTAGCAGGGTGCAGGGTGTAGTATGTAGGGTACTAACCTGAGTACTAGAACACAGGCTACCACTAAGGTGTAGGCTAGCAGGGTGCAGGGTGTAGTATGTAGGGTACTAACCTGAGTACTAGAACACAGGCTACCACTAAGGTGTAGGCTAGCAGGGTGCAGTATGTAGGGTACTAACCTGAGTACTAGAACACAGGCTGCCACTAAGGTGTAGGCTAGCAGGGTGCAGGGTGTAGTATGTAGGGTACTAACCTGAGTACTAGAACACAGGCTACCACTAAGGTGTAGGCTAGCAGGGTGCAGTATGTAGGGTACTAACCTGAGTACTAGAACACAGGCTGCCACTAAGGTGTAGGCTAGCAGGGTGCAGTATGTAGGGTACTAACCTGAGTACTAGAACACAGGCTGCCACTAAGGTGTAGGCTAGCAGGGTGCAGGGTGTAGTATGTAGGGTACTAACCTGAGTACTAGAACACAGGCTACCACTAAGGTGTAGGCTAGCAGGGTGCAGTATGTAGGGTACTAACCTGAGTACTAGAACACAGGCTGCCACTAAGGTGTAGGCTAGCAGGGTGCAGGGTGTAGTATGTAGGGTACTAACCTGAGTACTAGAACACAGGCTACCACTAAGGTGTAGGCTAGCAGGGTGCAGGGTGTAGTATGTAGGGTACTAACCTGAGTACTAGAACACAGGCTACCACTAAGGTGTAGGCTAGCAGGGTGCAGGGTGTAGTATGTAGGGTACTAACCTGAGTACTAGAACACAGGCTACCACTAAGGTGTAGGCTAGCAGGGTGCAGGGTGTAGTATGTAGGGTACTAACCTGAGTACTAGAACACAGGCTACCACTAAGGTGTAGGCTAGCAGGGTGCAGGGTGTAGTATGTAGGGTACTAACCTGAGTACTAGAACACAGGCTGCCACTAAGGTGTAGGCTAGCAGGGTGCCGATAGACATCAGATCAACCAGGTCTTTCAGGTCAAACAGGAAGGCCATCACCGCTGTAGGAAGGAGTCAAAGACCATTAAGAAATATGACAGGATCTATCCCAGAATAACCCTGTTTAAAGTACAAGCCAATGCACACATTCATGGGCGGATTTCCTGGACACAGATATTCCTGGACTCATAAGCAAGCTCAAAGGAGAATCTCCATCTAAAATAAGTTGTTTTTCAGGACTAGGTTAAGATCTGTGTCTGGGAAACCACCAAAACAAATGATTGTATTTGATTCTGGCATCTGCACTGTACAGTAAGAATGAACATGATGACTCTACAACTGTCCGTTATGATTTCATTTCCTGTGAAACATGCTACACACAATATATTCACGTCACGGTACAGTATCACAGCAACCAATAGGCTAGACAGTAGGCTAGACAGTAGGCCAGTACAGTAGGCTAGTACAGTAGGCTAGACAGTAGGCTAGTACAGTAGGCTAGACAGTAGGCTAGACAGTAGGCTAGTACAGTAGGCTAGTACAGTAGGCTGTACAGTAGGCTAGACAGTAGGCTAGTACAGTAGGCTAGACAGTAGGCTAGTACAGTAGGCTAGACAGTAGGCTAGACAGTAGGCTAGTACAGTAGGCTAGACAGTAGGCTAGTACAGTAGGCTAGACAGTAGTCTAGTACAGTAGGCTAGACAGTAGGCTAGACAGTAGGCTAGACAGTAGGCTAGACAGTAGGCTAGTACAGTAGGCTAGTACAGTAGGCTAGACAGTAGGCTAGACAGTAGGCTAGTACAGTAGGCTAGACAGTAGGCTAGTACAGTAGGCTAGACAGTAGGCTAGTACAGTAGGCTAGTACAGTAGGCTAGACAGTAGGCTAGTACAGTAGGCTAGTACAGTAGGCTAGTACAGTAGGCTGTACAGTAGGCTAGTACAGTAGGCTAGTACAGTAGGCTAGTACAGTAGGCTAGACAGTAGGCTAGTACAGTAGGCTAGTACAGTAGGCTAGACAGTAGGCTAGACAGTAGGCTAGTACAGTAGGCTAGACAGTAGGCTAGTACAGTAGGCTAGACAGTAGGCTAGTACAGTAGGCTAGACAGTAGGCTAGACAGTAGGCTAGTACAGTAGGCTAGTACAGTAGGCTAGACAGTAGGCTAGACAGTAGGCTAGTACAGTAGGCTAGACAGTAGGCTAGTACAGTAGGCTAGTACAGTAGGCTAGTACAGTAGGCTAGACAGTAGGCTAGTACAGTAGGCTAGTACAGTAGGCTAGACATACAGTAGTCACCTTCAATTCACATACAGAAAATAATGAAGAGAAACGGCAGCATTTTTCAAACTTTTGAAGAGTCGAGACTAATGGACTGTCTGTTTCACATGATGTTTTACTTGTTCCTAACTAAATCACAGTTCTCTTTAGTCCGTTCAACCTAAGGTCTCTGTCTGCTACATCTCTCTCCTCCTCAGGTTCCTTCAACCTAAGGTCTCTGTCTGCTACCCCCCTCTCTCCTCCTCCTCTCATAGGCTTGTTACTGCCAGATACAGATCAGCTCTGAGCTTAACCCTTGACCTCTAACACAGTCTTACCGGACATGAAACCTGACGCAATGGTGGAGTTGATTGGCGACTTCCTCTCACTGACCTTGGCCAGAAAGGAGAAGAGGAGACCATCGCGGGCCATGGCAAAGATTATACGAGGTAGAGGAAACATGGAGCCTAGAAGGCTATAGGAGGGGAGGGGGAGAGGTAGGAGTAGAGGAGGGAGGAGTAGAGGAGAGGGAGGAGGAGGTGGAGGAAGAGGCCAGGAGTAGAGGAGAGGGAGGAGTAGAGGAGAGGCCAGGGGTGGAGGAGAGGGAGGAGTAGAGGAGAGGGAGGAGGAAGAGGAGAGGCCAGGGGTGGAGGAGAGGGAGGAGTAGAGGAGAGGGAGGAGGAAGAGGAGAGGCCAGGGGTGGAGGAGTGGGAGGAGTAGAGGAGAGGGAGGAGGAAGAGGCCAGGAGTAGAGGAGAGGGAGGAGTAGAGGAGAGGGAGGAGTAGAGGAGAGGCCAGGGGTGGAGGAGGAGGAGGTGGAGGAAGAGGAGAGGCCAGGGGTGGAGGAGGAGGTGGAGGAAGAGGAGAGGTCAGGGGTGGAGGAGGAAGAGGAGAGAACAGGGGAGGAGGAGGAAGAGGCCAGGAGTAGAGGAGAGGGAGGAGTAGAGGAGAGGGAGGAGTAGAGGAGAGGGAGGAGGAAGAGGAGAGGCCAGGGGTGGAGGAGGACGTGGTGGAGGAAGAGGAGAGGCCAGGGGTGGAAGAGGAGGTGGAGGACGAGGAGAGGCCATGGGGTGGAAGAGGAGGAGGAAGAGGAGAGGCCAGGGGTGGAGGAGGAGGAGGAGAAGAGGAGAGGTCAGAGGAGGAGGTGGAGGAAGAGGAGAGGCCAGGGGTAGAGGAGGAGGAGGAAGAAGAGAGGGAGGAGGAGGTAGAAGAGGAGAGGCCAGGGGTGGAGGAGGAGGAGGAAGAGGAGAGGCCAGGGGTGGAGGAGGAGGAGGTGGAGGAAGAGGAGAGGCCAGGGGTAGAGGAGGAGGAAGAAGAGAGGGAGGAGGAAGAGGAGAGGCCAGGGGTAGAGGAGGAGGAGGAAGAAGAGAGGGAGGAGGAGGAAGAAGAGGAGAGGCCAGGGATGGGAGGAGGAGGAGGAAGGGGGCAAAGATTTATAACCCAAAAAAACTCCAAGTCTCTCCATGAAGTCCAGACACATGGTTTCAACTGCTGCAGTTCCCAGTGCACCTCCCAGACACACAGAACCTCAGAGGCTTAGGATCTGTCTGCCCGTAATAAACATGTAGAGCAGATAAGATGAGTGTCCCCCCCATAGATATAGAATCCCCTCAAATTCAAATTCTTCCCCTTTAATTAAGGACTGGTTTAGATACGGGACACCAGCAGTCTTCCCCTTTAATTAGGGACTGGTTTAGACCTGGGACACCAGCATTCTTCCCCTTTAATTAGGGACTGGTTTAGACCTGGGACACCAGCATTCTTCCCCTTTAATTTGGGACTGGTTTAGACCTGGGACACCAGCAGTCTTCCCCTTTAATTAGGGAGTGGTTTAGACCTGGGACATCAGCATTCTTCCCCTTTAATTAGGGACTGGTTTAGACCTGGGACACCAGCAGTCTTCCCCTTTAATTAGGGACTGGTTTAGACCTGGGACATCAGCATTCTTCCCTTTTAATTAGGGACTGGTTTAGACCTGGGACATCAGCATTCTTCCCCTTTAATTAGGGACTGGTTTAGACCTGGGACACCAGCAGTCTTCCCCTTTAATTAGGGACTGGTTTAGACCTGGGACACCAGCATTCTTCCCCTTTAATTAGGGACTGGTTTAGACCTGGGACACCAGCATTCTTCCCCTTTAATTAGGGACTGGTTTAGACCTGGGACACCAGCATTCTTCCCCTTTAATTAGGGACTGGTTTAGACCTGGGACACCAGCATTCTTCCCCTTTAATTAGGGACTGGTTTAGACCTGGGACACCAGCATTCTTCCCCTTTAATTAGGGACTGGTTTAGACCTGGGACACCAGCATTCTTCCCCTTTAATTAGGGACTGGTTTAGACCTGGGACACCAGCATTCTTCCCCTTTAATTAGGGACTGGTTTAGACCTGGGACACCAGCAGTCTTCCCCTTTAATTAGGGACTGGTTTAGACCTGGGACACCAGCAGTCTTCCCCTTTAACAGAAAATCAGTAGTACTCAGTACCCCCAGGGTAATAATATCAGTAGTACTCCGTACCCCCAGGCCCATTGTAATAATATCAGTAGTACTCAGTACCCCAGGGTAATAATATCAGTAGTACTCAGTACCCCCAGGGTAATAATATCAGTAGTACTCAGTACCCCAGGGTAATAATATCAGTAGTACTCAGTACCCCCAGGGTAATAATATCAGTAGTACTCCGTACCCCCAGGCCCAGGGTAATAATATCAGTAGTACTCAGTACCCCCAGGGTAATAATATCAGTAGTACTCCGTACCCCCAGGGTAATAATATCAGTAGTACTCCGTACCCCCAGGGTAATAATATCAGTAGTACTCCATACCCCCAGGGTAATAATATCAGTAGTACTCCATACCCCCAGGGTAATAATATCAGTAGTACTCAGTACCCCCAGGGTAATAATATCAGTAGTACTCCGTACCCCCAGGCCCAGGGTAATAATATCAGTAGTACTCCATACCCCAGGGTAATAATATCAGTAGTACTCCGTACCCCCAGGCCCCAGGGTAATAATATCAGTAGTACTCAGTACCCCAGGGTAATAATATCAGTAGTACTCAGTACCCCCAGGCCCAGGGTAATAATATCAGTAGTACTCAGTACCCCCAGGGTAATAATATCAGTAGTACTCAGTACCCCCAGGGTAATAATATCAGTAGTACTCAGTACCCCAGGGTAATAATATCAGTAGTACTCCGTACCCCCAGGCCCAGGGTAATAATATCAGTAGTACTCCGTACCCCAGGGTAATAATATCAGTAGTACTCCGTACCCCCAGGGTAATAATATCAGTAGTACTCAGTACCCCCAGGGTAATAATATCAGTAGTACTCCGTACCCCAGGGTAATAATATCAGTAGTACTCCGTACCCCCAGGGTAATAATATCAGTAGTACTCAGTACCCCCAGGGTAATAATATCAGTAGTCCTCCGTACCCCCAGGCCCAGGGAAATAATATCAGTAGTACTCAGTACCCCCAGGGTAATAATATCAGTAGTACTCCGTACCCCCAGGGTAATAATATCAGTAGTCCTCAGTACCCCCAGGGTAATAATATCAGTAGTACTCAGTACCCCCAGGGTAATAATATCAGTAGTACTCCGTACCCCCAGGGTAATAATATCAGTAGTACTCCGTACCCCCAGGGTAATAATATCAGTAGTACTCCATACCCCCAGGGTAATAATATCAGTAGTACTCCATACCCCCAGGGTAATAATATCAGTAGTACTCAGTACCCCCAGGGTAATAATATCAGTAGTACTCCGTACCCCCAGGCCCAGGGTAATAATATCAGTAGTACTCCATACCCCAGGGTAATAATATCAGTAGTACTCCGTACCCCCAGGCCCCAGGGTAATAATATCAGTAGTACTCAGTACCCCAGGGTAATAATATCAGTAGTACTCAGTACCCCCAGGCCCAGGGTAATAATATCAGTAGTACTCAGTACCCCCAGGGTAATAATATCAGTAGTACTCAGTACCCCCAGGGTAATAATATCAGTAGTACTCAGTACCCCAGGGTAATAATATCAGTAGTACTCCGTACCCCCAGGCCCAGGGTAATAATATCAGTAGTACTCCGTACCCCAGGGTAATAATATCAGTAGTACTCCGTACCCCCAGGGTAATAATATCAGTAGTACTCAGTACCCCCAGGGTAATAATATCAGTAGTACTCCGTACCCCAGGGTAATAATATCAGTAGTACTCCGTACCCCCAGGGTAATAATATCAGTAGTACTCAGTACCCCCAGGGTAATAATATCAGTAGTCCTCCGTACCCCCAGGCCCAGGGAAATAATATCAGTAGTACTCAGTACCCCCAGGGTAATAATATCAGTAGTACTCCGTACCCCCAGGGTAATAATATCAGTAGTCCTCAGTACCCCCAGGGTAATAATATCAGTAGTACTCAGTACCCCCAGGGTAATAATATCAGTAGTACTCCGTACCCCAGGGTAATAATATCAGTAGTACTCAGTACCCCCAGGTCCAGGTTAATAAAATATGTCGTACTCCGTACCGCAAGCGTAAGATTTGAATACCCCTGGTCTATCCACAGTTTTTCTAGGTTTTGTCAGGTCTTCTACGCTGGTGCACTGTGAACAGTAGCATGTTGAGGTAACCAGGGAAACAGCGCTAGCATTGGTTGGTTCCTGTAGGGAGGGAGCTGTAAAAGGGGGGGGGGGGGGGGGGGGGGGGTTGAGGTTAACAGCCCTGTTAGTGGTTTAACTGGTTAGAAAGGGTTCTAGTCTCACCTGCCACCATTCCAGAGGTTACTGTAGCGATTAGAGGGGTTTTGGTTCGGTCGCTGATCTGGGCCAGACTCTTGAAGAGGAGTCCGTCCTGAGCCATGGCCCAGATGACACGAGGCATGGGGAACATGGAGCCTAGCAGGCTAGTAGGGAGATAGGAGAGCCGTGCCACGCGGGGAGATACACAGGGAGACACAGTGTTAAACACACACAAAGCTACTGGACAAGGGAGAATGCAACACAAGGTTTCTCTTGTGTACTTAATGTATTATTCACACAAATTATTATATTAGCATCATTATCATCTGGAACAGTAACAACGATCAGAATCCAATAATCTAAGGCGTAGCCCATTAGTCTAATAATCTAAGGTATAGCCCATTAATCTAATTATCTAAGGTATAGCTCATTAGTCTAATAATCTAAGGTATAGCTCATTAGTCTAATAATCTAAGGTATAGCTCATTAGTCTAAATATCTAAGGTATAGCTCATTAGTCTAATTATCTAAGGTATAGCCCATTAGTCTAATAATCTAAGGTATAGCTCATTAGTCTAATAATCTAAGGTATAGCCCATTAGTCTAATAATCTAAGGTATAGCTCATTAGTCTAATAATCTAATGTATAGCTCATTAGTCTAATAATCTAAGGTATAGCTCATTAGTCTAATAATCTAAGGTATAGCCCATTAGTCTAATAATCTAAGGTATAGCCCATTAGTCTAATAATCTAAGGTATAGCTCATTAGTCTAATAATCTAAGGTATAGCCCGTTAGTCTAATAATCTAAGGCGTAGCCCATTAGTCTAATAATCTAAGGTATAGCTCATTGGTCTAATAATATAGCCCATTAATGGGGCGGCAGTGTAACCTAGTGGTTAGAGTGTTGGACTAGTAACCGAAAGGTTGCAAATTCAAATCCCCGAGCTGACAAGGTACAAATCTCCCCTAAACAGGCAGTCATTGAAAATAAGAATTTGTTCTTAACTGACTTGCCTAGTTAAATTAAAAAATAATCTAATAATCACAAACATATCCCATTAATCTAGCCTAACCTGATTGTTAGTGCTTCCTCCAACTCTTGTTAAAGACCAGGAACATAAATTGTGTGAAGCACAAACACTGTAGGCCAGCTTACCTGGTGGACAGAGCACACAGTGACCCTACAGCCACAGCGTAGGTGGCTCCCTCCCAGCCTACGTGTTTAAAGGCTACAGGCAGAGGACTGTTCTTATCCAACATATAGTAGGGCATCATCATGGTGAGGGCACCAGACACTCCGAAGTAGGCCACGAAACAGATGAGGAGAGAGGCTACGATGCCTATGGGGATGGCTCTCTGAGGGTTCTTTACCTCCTCACCTACAGGGGTTAAAGGTCAGTGGTTAAAGGAAATAGATGAGGAGAGAGGCTACGATGCCTATTGGGATGGCTCTCTGAGGGTTCTTTACCTCCTCACCTACAGGGGTTAAAGGTCAGGGGTTAAAGGAAACAGATGAAGAGAGAGGTTATGATGCCGATGTCACTCTGAGGGTTCTCCACCTCCTCACCTATAGGGGTTAAAGGTCAGGGGTTAAAGGAAACAGATGAGGAGAGAGGCTACGATGCCTATTGGGATGGCTCTCTGAGGGTTCTTTACCTCCTCACCTATAGGGGTTAAAGGTCAGGGGTTAAAGGAAACAGATGAAGAGAGAGGTTATGATTCCTATTGGGATGGTTCTCTGAGGGTTCTTTACCTCCTCACCTATAGGGGTTAAAGGTCAGGGGTTAAAGGAAACAGATGAAGTGAGAGGCTACGATGCCTATTGGGATGGCTCTCTGAGGGTTCTCCACCTCCTCACCTATAGGGGTTAAAGGTCAGGGGTTAAAGGAAACAGATGAAGAGAGAGGTTATGATGCTGATGGCACTCTGAGGGTTCTCCACCTCCTCACCTATAGGGGTTAAAGGTCAGGGGTTAAAGGAAACAGATGAAGAGAGAGGTTATGATGCTGATGGCACTCTGAGGGTTCTCCACCTCCTCCCCTACAGGGAGAGACAGAGAGTACTGCAAACTTCTGGTAATTTTCCCCAAAATTCCCTGATTTTCCTGAAATTCTGGTTGGAAGATTCCTGGATTCTGGACGGGGAAAAAAGCAGGAAATTCAGAGGTTAATGAAGACATGATGAATTCTTTATAAAGCCTTGATAAGTGTACTGACCGGTGGTGGCGATACAGTCAAAGCCCACAAAGGCATAGAAACAGGTTGCTGCTCCAGACAGGACCCCAGTAAAGCCAAACGGCATGAAGCCTCCCTGACCCAAACTCTCCTTCGATGGCAAGGACTCTGTCATACTGGAGGAGAGGAACACACGCACACGCACACACACACAAACACCATCAACATGTGTGCTCAGAAACAAATTCTCAGTAATTCAGATGACTATCTAAAGCAAACACACAGGCAGCATTGAGCAGCAAATACACATATCTATCTGTTCCCTGATCCCTGACCTCTGATCCCTGATCCCTGACTCACTTCAGTGTTGCGTTGACAGTGATGTTGAGGATTTCATCAGGGTTCAGATGCCAGTTCTTTACAGTTCCTTTGACCAGCCCTGAGATGACCACGAACACCAGCACTAACACATTAATACACGTGAACACCTTGTTCACCATGGCTGACTCCTTCACTCCAAACGCTAGTAGGCCTGGAGGGAGATAGAGAGAGAGAGAGAGAGAGAGAGAGAGAGAGAGAGAGAGAGAGAGAGAGAGAGAGAGAGAGAGAGAGAGAGAGAGAGAGAGAGAGAGAGAGAGAGCGAGAGAGAGAGAAATATAGAGAAATAGAGAGAGAGAGAGAGAGAGAGAGAGAGGGGGGGGTAGAGAGGGAGACAGGGAGAGAGAGAGAGAGAGGGAGAGAGAGATAAATATAGAGAAATAGAGAGAGCGAGAGAGAGAGAGAGAGAGAGGAGACAGAGAGAGAGAGAGAGAGAGAGAGAGAGAGAGAGAGAGAGAGAAATATAGAGAAAAGAGAGAGAGAGAGGGGGTAGAGAGGGAGACAGGGAGAGAGAGAGAGGGAGAGAGAGATAAATATAGAGAAATAGAGAGAGAGAGAGAGAGATAAATATAGAGAAATAGAGAGAGAGAGAGAGAGAGGGGGAGAGGGGGGAGACAGGAGAGAGAGAGAGAGAGAGAGAGAGAGAGAGAGAGAGAGAGAGAGAGAGAAATAGAGAGAAAGAGAGAGGTAGAGGGGGAGACAGGGAGAGAGAGAGAGAGAGAGAGAGAGGACAGAGAGAGAGAGAGAGAGAGAGAGAGAGAGAGAGAGAGAGAGAGAAATAGAGAGACAGAGAGGAGAGAGGGAGACAGAGAGGGACAGAGAGGGAGAGAGAGAGAGAGAGAGAGAGAGAGAGAGAGAGAGAGAGAGAGAGAGAGAGAGAGAGAGGAGAGAGAGATAAATATAGAGCGAGAGAGAGGGAGAGAGAGAGAGAGAGAGAGAGAGAAATAGAGAGAGAAATAGAGAGAGAAATAGAGAGAGAGGAGAGAGAGAGAAAAAGAGAGAGAGAGAGAGAGAGAGAGAAATAGAGAGAGAGAGAGAAATAGAGAGAGAGAGAGAGAGAGAGAGAGAGAGAGAGAGAGAGAGAGAGAGAGAGAGAGAGAGAGAGAGAGAGAGAGAGAGAGAGAGAAATAGAGAGAGAGAGATGGAGAGAGAGAGAAAGAGAAATAGAGAAATAGAGAGAGAAATAGAGAGAGAAAAATAGAGAGAGAAATAGAGAGAGAAATAGAGAGAGAGAGAGAGGGAGAAATAGAGAGAGAGAAATAGAGAAATAGAGAGAGAGAGAGAAATAGAGAGAGAGAGAGAAATAGAGAGAGAGAGAAATAGAGAGAGAGAGAGAAATAGAGAAACAGAGAGAGAAATAGAGAGAGAGAGAGAAATAGAGAGAGAGAGAGAGAGAGAGAGAGAGAGAGTAAAATAGAGAAACAGAGAGAGAGAAATAGAGAGAGAGAGAGAGAGAGAGAGAGAGAGTAAAATAGAGAAACAGAGAGAGAGAAATAGAGAGAGAAATAGAGAGAGAGAGAGAGAAATAGAGAGAGAGAGAAATAGAGAGAGAGAGAAATAGAGAGATATAGAGAGATATAAATAGAGAGATATAAATAGAGAGAGAGAGAGAGAGGTAGCGAGAGAGAGAAATAGAGAGAGAGAGAGAGAAATAGAGAGAGAAATAGAGAGAGAGTGTGCGAGAGAGAGAAAGAGTAAGAGAGAGTGAGAGAGAGATTATTATTATAAGTTATTTCAAATATTTAGATTCCAGGTCTGTTTTCCCAACATACTCCAGAGATAAGGTCCAAAAACAGACAACATATAAATATATTTCTTTATGGAGCAATGCCCACCTGTGAGAATGATGATGATGATGACAGCGAACATGTCTGGGTATTCAGCCAGGATCCCTGGGGCCTTCATCGCCATGTGGACCCGGCACCACTGCTCGATGTGTCGACCAATCAGCTCATCAAACGTGGCGCTCCATGCCCGAGCCACGCTAGAGGTTCCTGTTAGGAGATAACCAGAAAATGTGGATCCAAGATCAACACAGCTAAATGATGATCCAAGATCAACACAGCTAAATTATGATCTAAGATCAACAAAGATAAATTATGATCTAAGATCAACACAGCTAAATTATGATCTAAGATCAACACAGCTAAATTATGTTCTAAGATCAACACAGATAAAGTATTGCCTAGGATGAACACAGCTAAATTATGATCCAAGATCAACACAGCTAAATTATGATCTAAGATCAACACAGCTAAATTATGATCTAGGATTAACACAGCTAAATGATGATCTAAGATCAACACAGCTAAATTATGATCTAAGATCAACACAGCTAAATTATGATCTAAGATCAACACAGCTAAATTATGATCTAAGATCAACACAGATAAATTATGGTCTAGGATCAACACAGCTAAAATGATGGTCTAGAATCAACACAGCTAAAGTATTGCCTAGGATGAACACAGCTAAAGTATGATCCAAGATCAACACAGCTAAATTATGATCTAAGATTAACACAGCTAAATTATGATCTAAGATCAACACAGCTAAATTATGATCTAAGATCAACACAGCTAAAGTATTTCCTAGGATGAACACAGCTACATGATGATCTAAGATCAACACAGCTAAATTATGATCTAGGATCAACACAGCTAAATGATGATCTAAGATCAACACAGCTAAATGATGATCTAAGATCAACACAGCTAAAATGATGGTATAGGATCAACACATCTAAAATGATGATCTAAGATCAACACAGCTAAATTATGGTCTAAGATCAACACAGCTAATTTATGATCTAAGATCAACACAGCTAAATTATGGTCTAGGATCAACACAGCTAAAATTATGGTCTAGAATCAACACAGCTAAATTATGGTCTAGAATCAACACAGCTAATTTATGATCTAAGATCAACACAGCTAAATTATGGTCTAGGGTCAACACAGCTAAAATGGATCCAAGATCAACCCAGCTAAATTATGGTCTAGGGTCAACACAGCTAAATTAGGATTCAGGATCAAAACAGCTAAATTATGATCTAAGATCAACACAGCTAAATTATGATCTAAGATCAACACAGATAAATTATGGTCTAGGATCAACACAGCTAACTTATGGTCTAGAATCAACACAGCTAAATTATGGTCTAGAATCAACACAGCTAAAGTATTGCCTAGGATGAACACAGCTAAAGTATGATCCAAGATCAACACAGCTAAATTATGATCTAAGATCAACACAGCTAAATTATGGTCTAGGATCAACACAGCTAAATTATGGTCTAGGATCCACACAGCTAAATGATCCAGGATCGACAATCATTATATGTTTATACAGGAGGCATGAAAATGCAATGCATCCCATATATATTGTCTGCATTATGACAGTATCTTTCTAACGTTCCTCTCTGAACATACATGTGTGATGAGGAAGGTATGTGTGTGTGTGTGTGGCCCTCTCACCTATAATGTAAGAGAGGATGAGGTTCCATCCGGTGATGAAGGCCCAGAGCTCCCCAACGGTAACATAACTATACAGGTAGGCCGAGCCCGTCTTGGGGACGCGGGCCCCAAACTCAGCGTAACACAGACCAGCCAGCACCGAGGCCAGCGCTGCGATGAGGAAGGACAGGACAATGGCTGGACCAGAGTTCTCTCTGGCCACGGCCCCTGCCAGGACGTACACCCCAGCTCCCAGAGTACTGCCTACCCCGAGAGCCACCAGGTCGAAGGTGTTGAGACATCGGGAGAGACGTGAGTCCTCAGTGTTGTAGTCCACCACCTTGACACGCAGCAGCTGCTTCCCGAAGCCCTTCAGCGTGGCCAGAATCATCCTGACTCTTTGTCAGTCCCTCCGGATCGCACTCTGCCTGTCAGATAACACTTCACCTCTCTGTAGCACAATGAGGGAACAGAGAGAGCATCAGGACCTTTCCGACAACAGTGTGTGTGTGTGTGTGTGTGTGTGTGTGTGTGTGTGTGTGTGTGTGTGTGTGTGTGTGTGTGTGTGTGTGTGTGTGTGTGTGTGTGTGTGTGTGTGTGTGTGTGTGTGTGTGTCTGACAGTCTCTCAGATCACTCTTCTTAGCCTCTCTGTATGGGGTTAAAGCACCTGGAGTCAAAACAGAGAGAGCGTCAGAGTTTTCTACGACTGTGTGTGTGTGTGTGTGTGTGTGTGTGTGTGTGTGTGTGTGTGTGTGTGTGTGTGTGTGTGTGTGTGTGTGTGTGTGTGTGTGTGTGTGTGTGTGTGTGTGTGTGTGTGTGTGTGTGTGTGTGTGTGTGTGTGTGTACCATACACACCGTGAGGCCAAACAAGGGTTGAGTAAAATTGTACAAAACATATGATGTTTACTGTTTTGGTTTTGTTCGCTCAACAGCAATGAAAGTTTTTTATTGTTTTATTTTTTAACTATTAACAGCAGGATTCATCTACAAACCAGTTTTATAATTGTGTAAAAACCAAACTAAATGAATCACAAGCTGGAGAACAAACAAAACAAAGTTATCCTGCACCGCTAAAGGAAGTCGGAGATTTTAAAACTTCATGTTAGATGGTTCCTCACATCAGAATGGCGCAGACAGACATGGTCGCTTCGCTTCAGGTGACACGGGCATTTCGCTACACTCGCATTAACATCTGCTAACCATGTGTACGTGACCAATAAAATGTGATTTTGATTTGACACTGAAAGTAGTCTCTAGGCAAGGAGGAAGTGGAACAGAATCCATAGTCTGCTTTTCTTTAAACCTTTCGACCCACCCACTCATTTCCACCCACCCACTCATTTCCACACACCCACTCATTTCCACACACCCACTCATTTCCACACACCCACTCATTTCCACACACCCACTCATTTACACCCACCCACTCATTTCCACACACCCACTCATTTCCACACACCCACTCATTTCCACACACCCACTCATTTCCACACACACGCTCATTTCCACACACCCACTCATTTCCACCCACTCATTTCCACCCACCCACTCATTTCCACACACCCACTCATTTCCACACACCCACTCATTTCCACACACCCACTCATTTCCACACACCCACTCATTTCCACCCACTCATTTCCACACACCCACTCATTTCCACACACCCACTCATTTCCACACACCCACTCCTTTGCATTCGACACGCCCACTCCCCCATACTCCGGTCGCCAAATTGGGATGCAGCTACCCCCTTCTCCTGGGGAACACTGATAGAGGGTGGGGTGTTACAGGATCAGTTACCCCTGGCTCACTACGACCGTGTTCATTTTGGTTCCCAGACAAACGTGATTATGCCCCAATCCAATTTCTTCCAGATCACCATTAAAGTGAGACGACCCCAGGGCAAGCAGCTCCTCTCCCCCAAGCAGATCTGGGTTCAAATACTTTTCAAGATCATTTACTATACTCTATCTCTGCTTAATTAAGCTTGTCTAGTCTATTGATAAACAATAGACTACTCACAAAAGTGAAAACCCCACAAATCCCACTAATTCGTAAGATGGCGCCGGAGAAGAATGCGGACGTTTTACGTTCCCAACCGGTTGTGTTTAATAATAATTAATAATAATAATCATGACTCTGACGAACTCGATGCGAAGGTATACTGCTTCCTCGGGATCAGGCCGCGATCCTCGTGAAGAGGAGGCAAAGAAAGACTGGCCGAAGAGCGGGCTGAGAATTCATAGGTGATCGAATAAACCCCACTTCCCTCCATTCTTCTAGCAAACGTGAAATATTTTGAGAATAAAATCGACGAGCTACGCAGAAGAAGAAACTACCAATGGGACATTAAAACTGTAACATCTTATGCTTCACGGAGTCGTGGCTGAATTGCTCAGCTAAGGTAGATTATCTCATGATAAGTTGTAGACCACACTATCTACTGAGAGAGTTGTCATCTGTATTTTTCATAGGTGTGTACAAACCACCAGAGCCAGAGGCTGGCACTAAGATAGCATTGAATGAGCTGTATTCCGCCATCAACAAACAAGAAAAAGCTCACCAAGAGGCGGTGCTCCTAGTAGCCGGGGACTTTAATGCAGGGAAACTTAAATCAGTTTTACCAAATTTCTATCAGCATGTTACACGTGCAACCGGAGGGAAAAAAACTCTAGACCACCTTTACTCCACACAGAGAGACACATACAAAGCTCTCCTTCGCCCTCCATTTGTCAAATCTGATCATAATTCTACCCTCCTGATTCCTGCTTACAAGCAAAAATTAAAGCAGGAAGCACCAGTGACTCTGTCTATAAAAAAGTGGTCAGATGAAGCAGATGCTAAACTTCAGGACTGTTTTGCTAGAACAGACTGGAACATATTCCGGGATTCCTCTGATGCCATTGAGGAGTACACCACATCAGTCACTGGCTGCATCATTAAGTGCATCGATGACGTCGTCCCCACAGTGACTGTACGTACATACCCCAACCAGAAGCCATGGATTACAGGCAGCATCCGCACTGAGCTAAAGGGTAGAGATGCCGCTTTCAGGGTGCGGGACTCTAACCTGGAAGCTTATAAAAAATCCCGTTATGCCCTCTGACAAACCATCAAACAGACAAAGCTTCAATATAGGACTAAGACCGAATCATACTACACCTGCTCCGACGCATGTTGGATGGGCTTGCAAACTATTACAGACTACAAAGGGAAGCACAGCCGAGAGCTGCCCAGTGACACAAGCCTACCAGACGAGCTAAACTCCTCTGCTCGCTTCCAGGCAAATAACACTGAAACATTGCATGAGAGCATCAGCTGTTCCAGAAGACTGAGTGATCACACTCTCGGTAGCCGATGTGAGTAAGACCTTTAAACAGGTCAACATTCTCAAGGCCGCAGGGCCAGACAGATTACCAGGACGTGTACTGTGATCACACTCTCCGTAGCCGATGTGAGTAAGACCTTTAAACAGGTCAACATTCACAAGGCCGCAGGGCCAGACAGATTACCAGGACGTGTACTGTGATCACACTCTCCGTAGCCGATGTGAGTAAGACCTTTAAACAGGTCAATATTCACAAGGCCGCAGGGCCAGACGGATTACCAGGATGTGTCCTGCGAGCATGCACTGACAAACTGGCAAGTGTCTTCACTGACATTTTCAACCTGCCCCTGTCTGAGTCTGTAATACCAACACGTTTCAAGCAGACCATCATAGTCCCTTTGCCCAAGAGCACTAAGGTAACCTGCATAAATGACCACTGACATGTGGCTCTCAAGTCTGTAGCCATGAAGTGCTTTGAAAGGCTGGTCATGGCTCACATCAACACCATCATCCCGGAAACCAGAGACCGACTCCAATTTGCATACCACCCCAACAGATCCACAGATGATGCAATCTCTATTTCACTCCACACTGCCCTTTCCCACCTGGACAAAAGGAACACCTATATGAGAATGCTATTCATTGACTGCAGCTCAGTGTTCAACACCATAGTGCCCTCAAAGCTCATCACTAAGCTAAGGACCATGGGACTAAACTCTGCAACTGGATCCTGGACTTCCTGACCGCCCCCAGGTGGTAAGGGTAGGTAACAACACATCCGCCACACTGATCCTCAACACAGGGGCCCCTCAGGGGATCGTGCTCGGCCAGGCATGACTCCAACACCATCATAACATTTTCCGATGACAGCGGTCGTAGGCCTGATCACCGACAACGACGAGACAGCCTATAGGGAGGAGGTCAGAGACCTGGCCGTGGGGTGCAAGGACAACAACCTCTCCCTCAACGTGATCAAGACAAAGGAGATGATTGGGTACTACAGGAAAAGAAGGACCGAGCTCGCCCCCATTCTCATCGATGGGGATGCAGTGGAGCAGGTTGAGAGCTTCAAGTTCCTTGGTGTCCACATCACCAACAAAGTAACATGGTCCAAGCACACCAAGACTGTCGTGAAGAGGGCACAACAAACCTATTTCCCCTCAGGAGACTTAAAAGATTTGGCATGAATCCTCAGATCCTCAAAAGGTTCTACAGTTGCACCATCGAGGGCATCCTGATTGGGTGCATCACTGCCTGGTATGGCAACTGCTCGGCCTCCGACCGCAAGGCACTACAGAGGGTAATGTGTACGGCCCAGTACATCACCAGGGCTAAGCTTCCTGCCATCCAGGACCTCTATACCAGGCGATGTCAGAGGAAGGCCCTAAAAATTGTCAATGACTCCAGCCACCCTAGTCATAGACTGTTCTCTCTGCTACCGCACGGCAAGTGGTACCGGAGCGCCAAGTCTAGTTCCAAGAGGCTTCTAAACAGCTTCTACCCCCAAGCCACAAGACTCCTTAAAAACATCTAATCAAGTGGCTACCCAGTCTATTTGCATTGCCCCCTTTACACCACTGCTACTCAATGTTGCTATCATCTATGCAGAGTCAATGTGCCCCCGCACATTGTCTCTGTACCGGTACAAAACCTGTATGTAGTCTCGATATTGTTATTTTATTGCTGCTCTTGATCTCTTATTCTTATCGGTTACTTTTGAAACTGCATCGATGGTTAAGGTCTTGTCAGTAGGCATTTCACTGTAAGGTCTACTACACCTGTTGTATTCAGCATTTCACTGTAAGGTCTACTACACCTGTTGTATTCAGCATTTCACTGTACGGTCTACTACACCTGTTGTATTCAGCATTTCACTGTACGGTCTACTACACCTGTTGTATTCAGCATTTCACTGTGAGGTCTACTACACCTGTTGTATTCAGCATTTCACTGTGAGGTCTACTACACCTGTTGTATTCATCATTTCACTGTGAGGTCTACTACACCTGTTGTATTCGTCATTTCACTGTGAGGTCTACTACACCTGTTGTATTCAGCATTTCACTGTAAGGTCTACTACACCTGTTGTATTCGGCATTTCACTGTACGGTCTACTACACCTGTTGTATTCAGCATTTCACTGTAAGGTCTACTACACCTGTTGTATTCAGCATTTCACTGAGAGGTCTACTACACCTGGCCTGCCTGCTGCTCCCACCCCTCATATAGAGAGGACCTGACACCTGGCCTGCCTGCTGCTCCCACCCCTCATATAGAGAGGACCTGACACCTGGCCTGTCTGCTGCTCCCACCCCTCATATAGAGAGGACCTGACACCTGGCCTGTCTGCTGCTCCCACCCCTCATATAGAGAGGACCTGACACCTGGCCTGCCTGCAGCTCCCACCCCTCATATGGAGAGGACCTGACACCTGGCCTGCCTGCTGCTCCCACCCCTCATATAGAGAGGACCTGACACCTGGCCTGCCTGCTGCTCCCACCCCTCATATAGAGAGGACCTGACACCTGGCCTGTCTGCTGCTCCCACCCCTCATATAGAGAGGACCTGACACCTGGCCTGTCTGCTGCTCCCACCCCTCATATAGAGAGGACCTGACACCTGGCCTGCCTGCTGCTCCCACCCCTCATATAGAGAGGACCTGACACCTGGCCTGTCTGCTGCTCCCTCATATAGAGAGGACCTGACACCTGGCCTGCCTGCTGCTCCCACCCCTCATATAGAGAGGACCTGACACCTGGCCTGTCTGCGGCTCCCTCATATAGAGAGGACCTGACACCTGGGCTGCCTGCTGCTCCCACCCCTCATATAGACCTGACACCTGGCCTGTCTGCGGCTCCCTCATATAGAGAGGACCTGACACCTGGCCTGTCTGCTGCTCCCTCATATAGAGAGGACCTGACACCTGGCCTGTCTGCTGCTCCCACCCCTCATATAGACCTAACACCTGGCCTGTCTGCGGCTCCCTCATATAGAGAGGACCTGACACCTGGGCTGCCTGCTGCTCCCACCCCTCATATAGAGAGGACCTGACACCTGGCCTGCCTGCTGCTCCCACCCCTCATATAGAGAGGACCTGACACCTGGCCTGTCTGCTGCTCCCACCCCTCATATAGAGAGGACCTGACACCTGGCCTGCCTGCTGCTCCCACCCCTCATATAGAGAGGACCTGACACCTGGCCTGTCTGCTGCTCCCTCATATAGAGAGGACCTGACACCTGGCCTGCCTGCTGCTCCCACCCCTCATATGGAGAGGACCTGACACCTGGCCTGCCTGCTGCTCCCACCCCTCATATAGAGAGGACCTGACACCTGGCCTGCCTGCTGCTCCCACCCCTCATATAGAGAGGACCTGACACCTGGCCTGCCTGCTGCTCCCACCCCTCATATAGAGAGGACCTGACACCTGGCCTGTCTGCTGCTCCCTCATATAGAGAGGACCTGACACCTGGCCTGCCTGCTGCTCCCACCCCTCATATGGAGAGGACCTGACACCTGGCCTGCCTGCTGCTCCCACCCCTCATATAGAGAGGACCTGACACCTGGCCTGCCTGCTGCTCCCACCCCTCATATAGAACTGACACCTGGCCTGCCTGCTGCTCCCACCCCTCATATAGAGAGGACCTGACACCTGGCCTGTCTGCTGCTCCCTCATATAGAGAGGACCTGACACCTGGCCTGCCTGCTGCTCCCACCCCTCATATAGAGAGGACCTGACACCTGGCCTGCCTGCTGCTCCCACCCCTCATATAGAGAGGACCTGACACCTGGCCTGCCTGCTGCTCCCACCCCTCATATAGAGAGGACCTGACACCTGGCCTGTCTGCTGCTCCCTCATATAGAGAGGACCTGACACCTGGCCTGCCTGCTGCTCCCACCCCTCATATAGAGAGGACCTGACACCTGGCCTGCCTGCTGCTCCCACCCCTCATATAGAGAGGACCTGACACCTGGCCTGCCTGCTGCTCCCACCCCTCATATAGAGAGGACCTGACACCTGGCCTGCCTGCTGCTCCCACCCCTCATATAGAGAGGACCTGACACCTGGCCTGTCTGCTGCTCCCTCATATAGAGAGGACCTGACACCTGGCCTGTCTGCTGCTCCCACCCCTCATATAGAGAGGACCTGACACCTGGCCTGCCTGCTGCTCCCTCATATAGAGAGGACCTGACACCTGGCCTGCCTGCTGCTCCCACCCCTCATATAGAGAGGACCTGACACCTGGCCTGCCTGCTGCTCCCACCCCTCATATAGAGAGGACCTGACACCTGGCCTGCCTGCTGCTCCCTCATATAGAGAGGACCTGACACCTGGCCTGCCTGCTGCTCCCACCCCTCATATAGAGAGGACCTGACACCTGGCCTGCCTGCTGCTCCCTCATATAGAGAGGACCTGACACCTGGCCTGCCTGCTGCTCCCACCCCTCATATAGAGAGGACCTGACACCTGGCCTGCCTGCTGCTCCCACCCCTCATATAGAGAGGACCTGACACCTGGCCTGCCTGCTGCTCCCACCCCTCATATAGAGAGGACCTGACACCTGGCCTGCCTGCTGCTCCCTCATATAGAGAGGACCTGACACCTGGCCTGCCTGCTGCTCCCACCCCTCATATAGAGAGGACCTGACACCTGGCCTGCCTGCTGCTCCCACCCCTCATATAGAGAGGACCTGACACCTGGCCTGTCTGCTGCTCCCACCCCTCATATAGAGAGGACCTGACACCTGGCCTGTCTGCTGCTCCCTCATATAGAGAGGACCTGACACCTGGCCTGCCTGCTGCTCCCACCCCTCATATAGAGAGGACCTGACACCTGGCCTGCCTGCTGCTCCCACCCCTCATATAGAGAGGACCTGACACCTGGCCTGCCTGCTGCTCCCACCCCTCATATAGAGAGGACCTGACACCTGGCCTGCCTGCTGCTCCCACCCCTCATATAGAGAGGACCTGACACCTGGCCTGTCTGCTGCTCCCTCATATAGAGAGGACCTGACACCTGGCCTGCCTGCTGCTCCCACCCCTCATATAGAGAGGACCTGACACCTGGCCTGCCTGCTGCTCCCTCATATAGAGAGGACCTGACACCTGGCCTGCCTGCTGCTCCCACCCCTCATATAGAGAGGACCTGACACCTGGCCTGCCTGCTGCTCCCACCCCTCATATAGAGAGGACCTGACACCTGGCCTGTCTGCTGCTCCCTCATATAGAGAGGACCTGACACCTGGCCTGTCTGCTGCTCCCACCCCTCATATAGAGAGGACCTGACACCTGGCCTGCCTGCTGCTCCCTCATATAGAGAGGACCTGACACCTGGCCTGCCTGCTGCTCCCACCCCTCATATAGAGAGGACCTGACACCTGGCCTGCCTGCTGCTCCCACCCCTCATATAGAGAGGACCTGACACCTGGCCTGCCTGCTGCTCCCTCATATAGAGAGGACCTGACACCTGGCCTGCCTGCTGCTCCCACCCCTCATATAGAGAGGACCTGACACCTGGCCTGCCTGCTGCTCCCACCCCTCATATAGAGAGGACCTGACACCTGGCCTGCCTGCTGCTCCCTCATATAGAGAGGACCTGACACCTGGCCTGCCTGCTGCTCCCACCCCTCATATAGAGAGGACCTGACACCTGGCCTGCCTGCTGCTCCCACCCCTCATATAGAGAGGACCTGACACCTGGCCTGCCTGCTGCTCCCTCATATAGAGAGGACCTGACACCTGGCCTGCCTGCTGCTCCCACCCCTCATATAGAGAGGACCTGACACCTGGCCTGCCTGCTGCTCCCACCCCTCATATAGAGAGGACCTGACACCTGGCCTGCCTGCTGCTCCCACCCCTCATATAGAGAGGACCTGACACCTGGCCTGCCTGCTGCTCCCACCCCTCATATAGAGAGGACCTGACACCTGGCCTGCCTGCTGCTCCCACCCCTCATATAGAGAGGACCTGACACCTGGCCTGCCTGCTGCTCCCTCATATAGAGAGGACCTGACACCTGGCCTGCCTGCTGCTCCCACCCCTCATATGGAGAGGACATGACACCTGGCCTGTCTGCTGCTCCCACCCCTCATATAGAGAGGACCTGACACCTGGCCTGCCTGCTGCTCCCTCATATAGAGAGGACCTGACACCTGGCCTGCCTGCTGCTCCCACCCCTCATATAGAGAGGACCTGACACCTGGCCTGCCTGCTGCTCCCACCCCTCATATAGAGAGGACCTGACACCTGGCCTGCCTGCTGCTCCCACCCCTCATATGGAGAGGACCTGACACCTGGCCTGCCTGCTGCTCCCACCCCTCATATGGAGAGGACCTGACACCTGGCCTGTCTGCTGCTCCCACCCCTCATATGGAGAGGACCTGACACCTGGCCTGTCTGCTGCTCCCACCCCTCATATGGAGAGGACCTGACACCTGGCCTGCCTGCTGCTCCCACCCCTCATATGGAGAGGACCTGACACCTGGCCTGCCTGCTGCTCCCACCCCTCATATAGAGAGGACCTGACACCTGGCCTGCCTGCTGCTCCCACCCCTCATATAGAGAGGACCTGACACCTGGCCTGCCTGCTGCTCCCTCATATAGAGAGGACCTGACACCTGGCCTGCCTGCTGCTCCCACCCCTCATATGGAGAGGACATGACACCTGGCCTGTCTGCTGCTCCCACCCCTCATATAGAGAGGACCTGACACCTGGCCTGCCTGCTGCTCCCTCCCTCATATAGAGAGGACCTGACACCTGGCCTGCCTGCTGCTCCCACCCCTCATATGGAGAGGACCTGACACCTGGCCTGCCTGCTGCTCCCACCCCTCATATAGAGAGGACCTGACACCTGGCCTGCCTGCTGCTCCCACCCCTCATATGGAGAGGACCTGACACCTGGCCTGCCTGCTGCTCCCACCCCTCATATAGAGAGGACCTGACACCTGGCCTGCCTGCTGCTCCCACCCCTCATATAGAGAGGACCTGACACCTGGCCTGCCTGCTGCTCCCACCCCTCATATAGAGAGGACCTGACACCTGGCCTGCCTGCTGCTCCCACCCCTCATATAGAGAGGACCTGACACCTGGCCTGCCTGCTGCTCCCACCCCTCATATAGAGAGGACCTGACACCTGGCCTGCCTGCTGCTCCCACCCCTCATATGGAGAGGACCTGACACCTGGCCTGCCTGCTGCTCCCACCCCTCATATGGAGAGGACCTGACACCTGGCCTGTCTGCTGCTCCCACCCCTCATATGGAGAGGACCTGACACCTGGCCTGTCTGCTGCTCCCACCCCTCATATGGAGAGGACCTGACACCTGGCCTGCCTGCTGCTCCCACCCCTCATATGGAGAGGACCTGACACCTGGCCTGCCTGCTGCTCCCACCCCTCATATAGAGAGGACCTGACACCTGGCCTGCCTGCTGCTCCCACCCCTCATATAGAGAGGACCTGACACCTGGCCTGCCTGCTGCTCCCTCATATAGAGAGGACCTGACACCTGGCCTGCCTGCTGCTCCCACCCCTCATATGGAGAGGACATGACACCTGGCCTGTCTGCTGCTCCCACCCCTCATATAGAGAGGACCTGACACCTGGCCTGCCTGCTGCTCCCTCATATAGAGAGGACCTGACACCTGGCCTGCCTGCTGCTCCCACCCCTCATATGGAGAGGACCTGACACCTGGCCTGCCTGCTGCTCCCACCCCTCATATAGAGAGGACCTGACACCTGGCCTGCCTGCTGCTCCCACCCCTCATATAGAGAGGACCTGACACCTGGCCTGTCTGCTGCTCCCACCCCTCATATAGAGAGGACCTGACACCTGGCCTGTCTGCTGCTCCCACCCCTCATATAGAGAGGACCTGACACCTGGCCTGCCTGCTGCTCCCACCCCTCATATAGAGAGGACCTGACACCTGGCCTGCCTGCTGCTCCCACCCCTCATATAGAGAGGACCTGACACCTGGCCTGCCTGCTGCTCCCACCCCTCATATAGACCTGACACCTGGCCTGCCTGCTGGGAAACAGATCATGTCATAATGTCGTATACAGAAACGATTAAAGCATGAAGGGAATCTAAGGACTGCTGTGTCTAATAGCAAGTGACTACCAAAGAGAATATACATACAATATACAATCTCAATACTCAGTGTAAACCTTTAGCAAGCTCTGTAACATTCTGGTCCTGGGTTGGTTAGGCCCAGCAGTAAGTCATTTAGATTACACAACACGAACACAAAAGTCCGAGTAACTACTCACAAGATGTCAGAAAAGCCGTCTAGCTTGCTCCGTTTATAAATTCCCGGAAACGTTCAATCCCAAAACGAATGTTTTTCCGTATACTGGCAAATTATTTTTTATTTCTGAACAATTGTCCTATTTTAAAGTAACACGACTTTCTCCATGCATCTTCTATGTGTGCTACCTCTCTCTGTCCGCCTGTCTGTCTGACACAGATAAATAGAAGGAGTAAGAGGTGTCACTGTTTAGTTCGACCACCATTCAGAGGGAGAGTAACAACCCATTCAGATGGCTGGGACACAAATAGAACCGTGACACATCATATGACCGACCAGCTGTGACGACAGAACACACCTCTCTCTCTCTCTCTCTCTCCCCCGTTCTCACTCTTTCTCTCTCCCCCTCGCTGTCTCCCTCCATCCCTCTCTCTCTCCCTGTCTCCCCCCATTCCTCTCGCTCTCCCTGTCTCCCCCCATCCCTCTCTCTCTCCCTGTCTCCCCCCATCCCCCATCCCTCTCTCTCTCTCCCCCTCCCTCCATCCTGCTCTCTCTCACTCTCTCCTTGACCGACAGTAGCCCATTCCTGTCAAGATACCTGGACTTCACACACTACAACATACACACACACAAACACAAAAATAATATTGATTTATTTTAAGAAACTTATTGAAGTCGATGGTTTTAGACGGAGATATAACGACGATTTAAATGGTTTCACTGTCTTAGATCTTAGATGGAAAACCGAAACAGCCCTATCTGGTGCAACAAACACAGAGACAGGAACAATCACCCACAAAACCCAACACCAAACAGGCTACCTAAATATGGTTCCCAATCAGAGACAATGACAAACACCTGCCTCTGATTGAGAACCATATCAGGCCCAAACACAGAAACAGACAAACAAGACATCCAACATAGAATGCCCACTCAGATCACACCCTGACCAAACAAAACATAGAAACATACAAAGCAAACTATGGTCAGGGTGTGACATGGGCAGGAAGATCACAACGCATATTGTAATCGTCTTCGCCTGTCTATAAAATGTGGACATAATCAAATGTGGACAAGATTAGGACAAAGGACGTATGTTAGACCCAGGTATAAAGGGGGGGTTTCAAAGGACGCATGTTAGAACCAGGTATAAACGGGGGGGTTTCAAAGGACGCATGTTAGAACCAGGTATAAACGGGGCCTGCGATAGATCAGTACACTGTATCCTATTCCTCTAAGCTTCCAAATAATGACATCTAACCTCACCTCGACAGAAAAGTAGGATCAATCCAATCAACTGACATCTCATGAGGCCATAGGCTAAAACAAAAATGGATACTATTTGGGGTGGTGAAATAGTCCCATCTTATTCTCTCCATTCCTATCAGCAAATAAATAGACTTTTCACACATTATCAAATCAAATCAAATTTTTATTTATATAGCCCTTCGTACATCAGCTGATGTCTCAAAGTGCTGTACAGAAACCCAGCCTAAAACCCCAAACAGCAAGCAATGCAGGTGTAGAAGCACGGTGGCTAGGAAACACTCCCTAGAAAGGCCAAAACCTAGGAAGAAAC
>NC_060185.1:8245789-8248289 GCF_021184085.1 Oncorhynchus gorbuscha | reverse complement strand
TTGGCATTCTCTCAACCAGCTTCACCTGGAATGCTTTTCCAACAGTCTTGATGGAGTTCCCACATACACTGAGCACTTGTTGGCTCCTTTTCCTTCACTCTGCAGTCCAACTCATCCCAAACCATCTCAATTGGGTTGAGGTCAGGTGATTGTGGAGGCCAGGTCATCTGATTCAGGACTCCATCACTCTCCTACCTCTCCTTCCTGCCCAGGGCAGCTGAATTGTGTGCATCCACCGCAAACAGCGCAGAAAAAACGAACGCATCATTGGGTTTACTACAGAAAGGATTGGTGATCGACTGAAGATGCCTTGGCTGAACACTGCACTAGGTACTAGGTAGTACACTAGGTACATAGCGTGCCTGTTGGTGACCACTGCACTAGGTACTAGGTAGTACACTAGGTACATAGGGTGCCTGTTGGTGACCACTGCACTAGGTACTAGGTAGTACACTAGGTACATAGGGTGCCTGTTGGTGACCACTGCACTAGGTACTAGGTAGTACACTAGGTACATAGGGTGCCTGTTGGTGACCACTGCACTAGGTACTAGGTAGTACACTAGGTACATAGGGTGCCTGTTGGTGACCACTGCACTAGGTACTAGGTAGTACACTAGGTACATAGGGTGCCTGTTGGTGACCACTGCACTAGGTACTAGGTAGTACACTAGGTACATAGGGTACTTGTTGGGACACAGCCAGTGACACTAGGTTGGCAGGCAGAAACACGGAAGGTTCCAAACAGACTGTAGATCCTCCAGCAGTTAGGCATGTGACACAAAACAAATGGTGCAATGCATTGAGTCAAGCTGAGCGTGTGACCCGCTTCACAACCCAAATAAATATTACTTAAACAACTGCTGTTAGCTGGAATCTGAACTTCTGAAGGACAACAGTACAACAGAACCCTGTCCATCCCCCTCTCCCCAATCCGACCCATCTCCCCATTCCACCCCTCCGACCCCCTCCGACTCCTCTCCCCCATCCGCCCCTTCCACCCCTCCGACTCCTCTCCCCCAATCTGCCCCTCTCCCCCTTCCACCCCTCCGACCCCTCTCCCCCAATCTGCCCTTCTTCGCCTCATGACACTACTGGGCATGCTCAAAACAAAGTGCCATGTGGGGGGGTGACTGAAGCGACAGCTCCATGATCTATGAGGCCTTTTCCTTTTCCTGGGATTCGGTCCATATTAACACTCAACCTGCCTGGCTGCCTGGGGGCCTGGGGGCCGGACGGCTGTGCCCTTCCCACTTTATAGCTAAAGACAAAGAGGCCGAACACAGGACTAATGAGTACACTGACACAACAGACATAGTAACATAGTATAGATTAGAACACTAAGTCTAGGATTAATGAGTACACTGACACAACAGACATAGTAACATGGTAACATGGTATAGATCCTCTAACCACCAGGCTACCTGCCTCCTCTAACCACTAGGCTACCTGCCTCTAACCACTAGGCTACCTGCCTCCTCTAACCACTAGGCTACCTGCCTCTGACCACTAGACTACCTGCCTCCTCTAACCACTAGGCTACCCGCCTCCTCTAACCACTAGGCTACCCACCTCCTCTAACCACTAGGCTACCCGCCTCCTCTAACCACTAGGCTACCCGCCTCCTCTAACCACTAGGCTACCCGCCTCCTCTAACCACTAGGCTACCCGCCTCCTCTAACCACTAGGCTACCCGCCTCCTCTAACCACTAGGCTACCCGCCTCCTCTAACCACTAGGCTACCTGCCTCCTCTAACCACTAGGCTACCTGCCTACTCTAACCACTAGGCTACCTGCCTCCTCTAACCGCTAGGCTACCTGCCTCCTCTAACCACTAGGCTACCTGCCTCCTCTAACCACTAGGCTACCTGCCTCCTCTAACCACTAGGCTACCTGCCTCCTTTAACCACTAGGCTACCTGCCTCCTCTAACCACTAGGCTACCTGCCTCCTCTAACCACTAGGCTACCTGCCCCCTCTAACCACTAGGCTACCTGCCGCCCCATGATTAACACACAGGTCTGCGACCTCCACCATGGCACGAAAGCCCAAATCACACAGAACAGGTACTCACAAGCACCAACGGACATTGTAACAATAACGGGACAGCTCAATGGAAACCGAAGGGCACACAAGTACTTATCCGTGGTAACAGGGGACAGGTGTGCGTAATGAAAGTTCCAGAGGGATCCGTTACAGATGTTTATTTCCCCATTCCATTACATTTTACGACGCATGTGTACCCTCCTGAACATGGCCTTGGTGGTTAGTGTATATTCTGGCGTTTGGCTGCTGTACAGATTCCCAGAGCTGGGAGGGTGTGGGCAGTCTGCTGTGGCCTGATAAACACAAACCCAGCTCTGGGGAGTTTAGAAAAGTGGTGGTAGTGGTAGTAGCAGTAGTAGTAACAGTAACAGTAGTAGCAGTAGTAGTTACAGTAATAGTAACAGTAGTAGTAGTAGCAGTAGTAACAGTAGTAGTAGTAGCAACAGTAGTAGTAAG
>NC_060185.1:8170789-8243289 GCF_021184085.1 Oncorhynchus gorbuscha | reverse complement strand
TACTAGTAGTAGTAGTAGTAGTAGTAGTAGTACTAGTAACAGTAGTAGTAGTAACAGTAGTACTAGTAGTAGTAGTAGTAGTAGTAGTACTAGTAGTAGTAGTAACAGTAGTAGTAGTAACAGTAGTAGTAACAGTAGTAGTAGTAACAGTAGTAGTAACAGTAGTACTAGTAGTGGTAACAGTAGTACTAGTAGTAGTAGTAGTAGTAGTAGTACTAGTAGTAGTAGTAGTAACAGTAGTAGTAGTAGCATTAGTAGAAGTAGATATTTGTTTACGTGGTTGCATCATATTTCTTTGCATACTTCCGCTGAAGCTTGCATCAATGCTTGAAAATATGTACAAACGCTTTCGAGAAGTACCCTCCGTACCCTCCGTACTCTCCGTACCCTCCGTACCCTCCGTGTGTCTTGAATTGGACTCTTTCTCCAACCCTCCAGTGCTCCAATTTGAATAGTACACATTTAGAGAAACAGCCACCGTTTTAGAATGGCCGGGAGCTTTATTATGTTGGAAAAAATCCCAATAAAAGAGGTTTATTAGGAGGACAAGATGCTTAATAGTTTAAAAAGAATAACGTATCTAAGCACACTATTCCAGACCGGTCTACAAGTTTTAAAGTTTGAATGGCGTTTTCAGCTGAAACGTAAGAGGAGTAGCGTTCCATTATAATATATCTGTCACGTGTGCTCCCTCACCAGTCTGCTCGTCATGGCGCACACCTGTCACCATGGTAACACGTAATTACGCATTGTGACACTCATCTGGACTCCATCACCTCCTTGATTACCTGCCCCTACATATCACTCCATTTGGTTCCTTCCCCAGTCGTCATGGTTTCTGTTTCTGGTCGGTGCGCTGTTTGTTTCATTGATTAATTAAAACGTATTCACTTCCTGAACTTGCTTCCCGACTCTCAGCGCACATATATGTTATATACGATGTAAAGTGTGACTCTTTCTTTTCTTTTCATTCAATAGACCTCTTATATGATTTAATATTGATGGTATTTTTTTTACGTTGTGGTCATATGCATTTTACTATTGAGAATACCACTTGAGGGCTCTACGCATTTTACTATTGAGAATACCACTTGAGGGCTCTACGCATTTTACTATTGAGAATACCACTTGAGGGCTCTACGCATTTTACTATTGAGAATACCACTTGAGGGCTCTACGCATTTTACTATTGAGAATACCACTTGAGGGCTCTACGCATTTTACTATTGAGAATACCACTTGAGGGCTCTACCCATTCTACACAAACGGAGCCGATGGAGGTCCGTTTGCATCGCGTTAAAAAATTCTGCCCCACAAATGGACATAGAACTACGCAGAGAGCGACGTATAGAACTACGCAGAGACGCATAGAACTACGCAGAGAGCGACGCAGAGAGCGACGCAGAGAACTACGCAGAAAGCGACGCAGAGAGCTACGCATAGAACTACGCAGAGAGCTACGCATAGAACTACGCAGAGAGCGACGCAGAGAGCTACGCATAGAACTACGCAGAGAGCGACACATAGAACTACGCAGAGAGCGACGCATAGAACTACGCAGAGCGACGCATAGAACTATGCAGAGAGCGACACAGAACTAAGCAGAGAGCGACACATAGAACTACGCAGAGAGCGACGCAGAGAGAGACGCATAGAACTACGCAGAGAGCGACGCAGAGAGACGCAGAGAGCGACGCAGAGAGCGACGCAGAGAGCGACGCAGAGAGCGACACATAGAACTACGCAGAGAGAGACGCAGAGAGCGACGCATAGAACTACGCAGAGAGAGACGCAGAGAGCGACGCAGAGAACTACGCAGAGAGCGACGCAGAGAGAGACGCAGAGAACTACGCAGAGAGCGATGCAGAGAGCGACGCAGAGAGCGACACAGAGAGCGACGCAGAGAACTACGCAGAGAGCGACACAGAGAGCGACACAGAGAGCTACGCAGAGAGCAGAGACACATAGAACTACGCAGAGAGAGCGATGCAGAGAACTACGACGCAGAGCGACGCAGAGAGCGACACAGAGAGCGACGCATAGAACTACGCAGAGAGCGACGCAGAGAGCGACGCAGAGAGCGACACAGAGAGCGACGCAGAGAGCGACGCATAGAACTACGCAGAGAGCGACGCAGAGAGCGACACAGAGAGCGACGCAGAGAGCGATGCAGAGAGCGACACAGAGAGCGACGCAGAAAGCGACGTAGAGAGCGACGCAGAGAGCGACGCAGAGAGCGCAGAGACGCAAGAGAACGCAGAGACGCAGAGAGCTACGCAGAGAGCGACGCAGAGAACTACGCAGAGAACTACGCAGAGAGCGACGCAGAGAGCGACGCAGAGAACTACGCAGAGAGCGACGCAGAGAACGACGCAGAGAGAGACGCAGAGAGCGACACATAGAACTACGCAGAGCGCGACACATAGAACTACGCAGAGCGCGACACATAGAACTACGCAGAGAGCGACACATAGAACTACGCAGAGAGCGACACATAGAACTACGCAGAGAACGACGCAGAGAACTACGCAGAGAGCGACGCATAGAACTACACAGAGAGCGACGTAGAGAGCGACACATAGAACTACGCAAAGCGACACATAGAACTACGCAGAGAGCGACGCAGAGAACTACGCAGAGAGCGACGCATAGAACTACGCAGAGAGCGACACATAGAACTACGCAGAGAGCGACACATAGAACTACGCAGAGAGCGACACATAGAACTACGCAAAGCGACACATAGAACTACGCAGAGAGCGACGCAGAGAGCGACACAGAGAGCGACGTATAGAACTACGCAGAGAGCGACGCAGAGAACGACGCAGAGAACTACGCAGAGAGCGACGCAGAGAACGACGCAGAGAATGACGCAGAGAACTACGCAGAGAGCGACGCAGAGAACGACGCAGAGAACTACGCAGAGAGCGATGCAGAGAGCGACGCAGAGAGCGACAGAGAGCGACACAGAGAGCGACACAGAGAGCGACGCAGAGAGCGACGCATAGAACTACGCAGAGAGCGATGCAGAGAGCGACGCAGAGAGCGACGCAGAGAGCTACGCAGAGAGCGACGCAGAGCGACGCAGAGAGCGACACAGAGAGCGACGCATAGAAATACGCAGAGAGCGACGCAGAGAGCGACACAGAGAGCGACGCAGAGAGCGATGCAGAGAGCGACACAGAGAGCGACGCAGAAAGCGACGTAGAGAGCGACGCAGAGAGCGACGCAGAGAGCGACGCAAAGAACTACGCAGAGAGCGACGCAGAGAGCGACGCAGAGAACTACGCAGAGAACTACGCAGAGAGCGACGCAGAGAGCGACACAGAGAACTACGCAGAGAGCGACGCAAAGAACTACGCAGAGAGCGACGCAGAGAGCGACGCAGAGAGCGACGCAGAGAACTACGCAGAGAACTACGCAGAGAGCGACGCAGAGAGCGACGCAAAGAACTACGCAGAGAGCGACGCAGAGAACTACGCAAAGAGCGACGCAGAGAGCGACGCAGAGAGCAACACAGAGAGCGACACAGAGAGCGACGCAGAGAGCGACACAGAGAGCGACACAGAGAGCGACGCAGAGAGCGACACAGAGAGCGACACAGAGAGCGACGCAGAGAGCGACACAGAGAGCGACGCAGAGAGCGACGCAGAGAACTACGCAGAGAACTACGCAAAGAGCGACGCAGAGAGCGACGCAGAGAACTACGCAGAGAGCGACGCAGAGAACTACGCAGAGAGCGACGCAGAGAACTACGCAGAGAGCTACGCAGAGAGCAACGCAGAGCGACGCATAGAACTATGCAGAGAGCGACACAGAACTACACAGAGAGCGACGCATAGAACTACGCAGAGCGACGCATAGAACTATGCAGAGAGCGACACAGAACTAAGCAGAGAGCGACACATAGAACTACGCAGAGAGCGACGCATAGAACTACGCAGAGAGCGACGCAGAGAGAGACGCAGAGAGCGACGCATAGAACTACGCAGAGAGCGACGCAGAGAGAGACGCAGAGAGCGACACATAGAACTACGCAGAGCGCGACACATAGAACTACGCAGAGAGCGACACATAGAACTACGCAGAGAGCGACACATAGAACTACGCAGAGAGCGACACATAGAACTACGCAGAGCGCGACACATAGAACTACGCAGAGAACGACACATAGAACTACGCAGAGAGCGACACATAGAACTACGCAGAGAGCGACACATAGAACTACGCAGAGCGACACATAGAACTACGCAGAGAGCGACGCATAGAACTACGCAGAGAGCGACGCATAGAACTACGCAGAGAGCGACGCAGAGAGCGACACATAGAACTACGCAGAGCGACACATAGAACTACGCAGAGAGCGACACATAGAACTACGCAGAGCGACACATAGAACTACGCAGAGAGAGACGCAGAGAGCGACGCAGAGAGAGACGCATAGAACTACGCAGAGAGCGACGCAGAGAGAGACGCATAGAACTACGCAGAGCGACGCAGAGAACTACGCAGAGAACTACGCAGAGAACTACGCAGAGAGCGACGCATAGAACTACGCAGAGAGCGACGCAGAGAACTACGCAGAGAACTACGCAGAGAACTACGCATAGAGCGACGCAGAGAACTACGCAGAGAACTACGCAGAGAGCGACGCATAGAACTACGCAGAGAGCGACGCAGAGAGAGACGCAGAGAACTACGCAGAGAGCGATGCAGAGAGCGACGCAGAGAGCGACACAGAGAGCGACACAGAGAGCGACGCAGAGAACTACGCAGAGAGCGATGCAGAGAGCGACGCAGAGAGCGACACAGAGAGCGACGCAGAGAACTACGCAGAGAGCGATGCAGAGAGCGACGCAGAGAGCGACACAGAGAGCGACGCAGAGAGCGACACAGAGAGCGACGCA
The DNA here is from genome assembly GCF_021184085.1 of Oncorhynchus gorbuscha. Classification (NCBI taxonomy): domain Eukaryota; kingdom Metazoa; phylum Chordata; class Actinopteri; order Salmoniformes; family Salmonidae; genus Oncorhynchus; species Oncorhynchus gorbuscha. The sequence continues at coordinate 8,238,382 of NC_060185.1, read as the reverse complement.
GAGAACTACGCAGAGAGCGATGCAGAGAGCGATGCAGAGAGCGACGCAGAGAGCGACACAGAGAGCGACGCAGAGAACTACGCAGAGAGCGATGCAGAGAGCGACGCAGAGAGCGACACAGAGAGCGACGCAGAGAACTACGCAGAGAGCGACACAGAGAGCGACACAGAGAGCGACGCAGAGAGCGACGCATAGAACTACGCAGAGAGCGACGCAGAGAGCAACACATAGAACTACGCAGAGAACGACGCAGAGCGACGCTGAGAGCGACGCAGAGAGCGACGCATAGAACTACGCAGAGAGCGACGCAGAGAACTACGCAGAGAGCGACGCAGAGAACTATGCAGAGAGCGACGCAGAGAACTACGCAGAGAACTACGCAAAGAGCGACGCAGAGAGCGACGCAGAGAACTACGCAGAGAGCGACGCAGAGAGCGATGCAGAGAACTACGCAGAGAGCGACGCAGAGAGCGATGCAGAGAACTACGCAGAGAGCGACGCAGAGAGCGATGCAGAGAACTACGCAGAGAGCGACGCAGAGAACTACGCAGAGAACTACGCAAAGAGCGACGCAGAGAGCGACGCAGAGAACTACGCAGAGAGCGATGCAGAGAACTACGCAGAGAGCGACGCAGAGAACTACGCAGAGAGCGACGCAGAGAGCGACGCAGAGAACTACGCAGAGAGCGACGCTGAGAGACAGAGAGAGACAGACAACGTCAGCACGTTTGCATAAACGGTGTATAGCGCTTATGTAGGGAGTAACTGCCAAAAGGTTGAACATACATATTAGGATCGTAAGAAAATCCATACATAAATGAATAAGGTGAATGCACCAATTTGTAAGTCGCTCTGGATAAGAGCGTCTGCTAAATGACTTCAATGTAAATGTAAATAGGATCGTAAGAAAAGCCATGCATGAAACAAAACAGAAAACGTTCAATTAGATGTGTAAACGTACCTTATGTTACGACTTTGAATGAACATTTAAATGCTCCTATTTTTATTTTACCATCTCCCTTTACTCGCTTACAGATCATTTTTATACGTACAAACTTTTGTCTGTAATGTGGCATCTGCAAAGGACATACTAGTATAGCAAGCAACTTTTAGCTCAGACGTTACAGACGCTTTGTAGCTTCCGGTTTCATTTCCCAAAAAAAGTCTGGAGCTTTTTATAGAACTGCATTCAATACAGATATCGAAGAAGCAGTTTATGGCGTAGTAAAGGCTTGGCCCTTCAGCACATGACGTGTGTGATAATGATAAAGAAACAGAAGAGCCTTGTAAGATAAACCACCTGAGCTGCAAAATAGAAAGTCCATTTGATTTAGGCCTATTTCGCTCTCTAAATATACCATGCTCTTGCCTACGTTTAACCTCTCCCTTTGTTCATATTTATTTATTTTATTTAATCTTTATTTAACCAGGCAAGTCGGCCTAGGAACAGTGGGTTAACTGCCTGTTCAGGGGCAGAACGACAGATTTGTACCTTGTCAGCTCGGGGGTTTGAACTTGCAACCTTCCAGTTACTAGTCCAACGCTCTAACCACAATCCATATGTTCATGACCCGATTCATATAAATCTGTAAGAATGTGCGCTGAGAGTCGGGAAGCAAGTTCAGGGAGTGAGTGTTTGAATAAATAAACACAACAATACAAAACAAGAAACACAAACAACGCACAGACATGAAACAGAAACAATGACACCTGGGGAAGGAACCAAAGGGAGTGACATATATAGGGAAGGAACCAAAGAGTGACATATATAGGGAAGGAACCAAAGGGAGTGACATATATAGGGAAGGAACCAAAGAGTGACATATATAGGGAAGGAACCAAAGAGAGTGACATATATAGGGAAGGAACCAAAGGGAGTGACATATATAGGGAAGGAACCAAAGGGAGTGACATATATAGGGAAGGAACCAAAGGGAGTGACATATATAGGGAAGGAACCAAAGGGAGAGACATATATAGGGAAGGAACCAAAGGGAGTGACATATATATAGGGAAGGAACCAAAGAGAGTGACATATATAGGGAAGGAACCAAAGGGAGTGACATATATAGGGAAGGAACCAAAGGGAGAGACATATATAGGGAAGGAACCAAAGGGAGTGACATATATAGGGAAGGAACCAAAGAGAGTGACATATATAGGGAAGGAACCAAAGAGAGTGACATATATAGGGAAGGAACCAAAGAGAGTGACATATATAGGGAAGGAACCAAAAGAGGGAGTGACATATATAGGGAAGGAACCAAAGGGAGTGACATATATAGGGAAGGAACCAAAGGGAGTGACATATATAGGGAAGGAACCAAAGGGAGTGACATATATAGGGAAGGAACCAAAGGGAGTGACATATATAGGGAAGGAACCAAAGAGTGACATATATAGGGAAGGAACCAAAGAGAGTGACATATATAGGGAAGGGGAGTGACATATATAGGGAAGGAACCAAAGGGAGTGACATATATAGGGAAGGAACCAAAGAGAGTGACATATATAGGGAAGGAACCAAAGAGTGACATATATAGGGAAGGAACCAAAAGAGAGACATATATAGGGAAGGAACCAAAGAGAGTGACATATATAGGGAAGGAACCAAAGGGAGTGACATATAGGGAAGGGAAGGAGTGACCAAGGGAAGGAACCAAAGAGTGACATATATAGGGAAGGAACCAAAGAGAGTGACATATATAGGGAAGGAACCAAAGGGAGTGACATATATAGGGAAGGAACCAAAGGGAGTGACATATATAGGGAAGGAACCAAAGGGAGTGACATATATAGGGAAGGAACCACAGGGAGTGACATATATAGGGAAGGAACCAAAGAGAGTGACATATATATAGGGAAGGAACCAAAGAGTGACATATATAGGGAAGGAACCAAAGAGAGTGACATATATAGGGAAGGAACCAAAGAGTGACATATATAGGGAAGGAACCAAAGGGAGTGACATATATAGGGAAGGAACCAAAGAGAGTGACATATATAGGGAAGGAACCAAAGAGTGACATATATAGGGAAGGAACCAAAGGGAGTGACATATATAAGGAAGGAACCAAAGAGTGACATATATAGGGAAGGAACCAAAGAGAGTGACATATATAGGGAAGGAACCAAAGAGTGACATATATAGGGAAGGAACCAAAGGGAGTGACATATATAGGGAAGGAACCAAAGAGAGTGACATATATAGGGAAGGAACCAAAGAGTGACATATATAGGGAAGGAACCAAAGGGAGAGACATATATAGGGAAGGAACCAAAGGGAGAGACATATATAGGGAAGGAACCAAAGAGAGTGACATATATAGGGAAGGAACCAAACGGAGGGACATGTATAGGGAAGGAACCAAAGGGAGTGACATGTATAGGGAAGGAACCAAAGAGAGTGACATGTATAGGGAAGGAACCACAGGGAGTGACATGTATAGGGAAGGAACCAAAGAGAGTGACATGTATAGGGAAGGAACCACAGGGAGTGACATGTATAGGGAAGGAACCACAGGGAGTGACATATATAGGGAAGGAACCAAAGGGAGTGACATATATAGGGAAGGAACCAAAGGGAGTGACATATATAGGGAAGGAACCAAAGGGAGTGACATATATAGGGAAGGAACCAAAGAGTGACATATATAGGGAAGGAACCAAAGAGAGTGACATATATAGGGAAGGAACCAAAGGGAGTGACATGTATAGGGAAGGAACCAAAGGGAGAGACATATATAGGGAAGGAACCAAAGAGAGTGACATGTATAGGGAAGGAACCACAGGGAGTGACATGTATAGGGAAGGAACCAAAGAGAGTGACATATATAGGGAAGGAACCAAAAGAGAGTGACATATATAGGGAAGGAACCAAAGAGAGTGACATATATAGGGAAGGAACCAAAGGGAGAGACATATATAGGGAAGGAACCAAAGAGAGTGACATATATAGGGAAGGAACCAAAGAGAGTGACATATATAGGGAAGGAACCAAAGAGAGTGACATATATAGGGAAGGAACCAAAGAGTGACATATATAGGGAAGGAACCAAAGGGAGTGACATATATAGGGAAGAAACCAAAGAGAGTGACATATATAGGGAAGGAACCAAAGAGTGACATATATAGGGAAGGAACCAAAGAGAGAGTGACATATATAGGGAAGGAACCAAAGAGAGTGACATATAGGGAAGGAACCAAAGAGAGTGACATATATAGGGAAGGAACCAAAGGGAGTGACATATATAGGGAAGGAACCAAAGGGAGTGACATAGAGAAGGACAATATAGGGAAGGAACCAAGAGAGTGACATATATAGGGAAGGAACCAAAGGGAGTGACATATATAGGGAAGGAACCAAAGGGAGTGACATATATAGGGAAGGAACCAAAGGGAGTGACATATATAGGGAAGGAACCAAAGGGAGTGACATATATAGGGAAGGAACCAAAGAGTGACATATATAGGGAAGGAACCAAAGGGAGTGACATATATAGGGAAGGAACCAAAGAGAGTGACATATATAGGGAAGGAACCAAAGAGTGACATATATAGGGAAGGAACCAAAGGGAGAGACATATATAGGGAAGGAACCAAAGAGAGTGACATATATAGGGAAGGAACCAAAGGAGTGACATGTATAGGGAAGGAACCAAAGAGAGTGACAAAGGGATGACATGTATAGGGAAGGAACCAAAGGGAGTGACATGTATAGGGAAGGAACCAAAGAGAGTGACATGTATAGGGAAGGAACCACAGGGAGTGACATGTATAGGGAAGGAACCAAAGGAGTGACATGTATAGGGAAGGAACCAAGGGAGTGACATGTATAGGGAAGGAACCACAGGGAGTGACATGTATAGGGAAGGAACCAAAGAGAGTGACATGTATAGGGAAGGAACCACAGGGAGTGACATGTATAGGGAAGGAACCAAAGAGTGACATGTATAGGGAAGGAACCAAAGGGAGTGACATATATAGGGAAGGAACCAAAGGGAGTGACATATATAGGGAAGGAACCAAAGGAGTGACATATATAGGGAAGGAACCAAAGGGAGTGACATATATAGGGAAGGAACCAAAGGGAGTGACATATATAGGGAAGGAACCAAAGGGAGTGACATATATAGGGAAGGAACCAAAGAGTGACATATATAGGGAAGGAACCAAAGGGAGTGACATATATAGGGAAGGAACCAAAGAGAGTGACATATATAGGGAAGGAACCAAAGGGAGTGACATATATAGGGAAGGAACCAAAGAGAGTGACATATATAGGGAAGGAACCAAAAGAGTGACATATATAGGGAAGGAACCAAAGAGAGTGACATATATAGGGAAGGAACCAAAGAGAGTGACATATATAGGGAAGGAACAAAGGGAGTGACATTTAGGGAAGGAACCATATATAGGGAAGGAACCAAAGGGAGTGACATATATAGGGAAGGAACCAAAGAGAGTGACATATATAGGGAAGGAACCAAAGAGTGACATATATAGGGAAGGAACCAAAGGGAGTGACATATATAGGGAAGGAACCAAAGAGTGACATATATAGGGAAGGAACCACAGGGAGTGACATATATAGGGAAGGAACCAAAGAGAGTGACATATATAGGGAAGGAACCAAAGGGAGTGACATATATAGGGGAAGGAACCAAAGGGAGTGACATATATAGGGAAGGAACCAAAGAGTGACATATATAGGGAAGGAACCAAAGAGAGTGACATATATAGGGAAGGAACCAAAGAGTGACATATATAGGGAAGGAACCAAAGGGAGTGACATATATAGGGAAGGAACCAAAGAGAGTGACATATATAGGGAAGGAACCAAAGAGTGACATATATAGGGAAGGAACCAAAGGGAGTGACATATATAGGGAAGGAACCAAAGAGTGACATATATAGGGAAGGAACCAAAGAGAGTGACATATATAGGGAAGGAACCAAAGAGTGACATATATAGGGAAGGAACCAAAGGGAGTGACATATATAGGGAAGGAACCAAAGAGAGTGACATATATAGGGAAGGAACCAAAGAGTGACATATATAGGGAAGGAACCAGAGAGTGACATATATAGGGAAGGAACCAAAGAGAGTGACATATATAGGGAAGGAACCAAACGGAGGGACATATATAGGGGAAGGAACCAAAGAGAGTGACATATATAGGGAAGGAACCAAAGGGAGTGACATGTATAGGGAAGGAACCAAAGAGAGTGACATATATAGGGAAGGAACATGTATAGGGAAGGAACCAAAAAGAGAGTGACATGTATAGGGAAGGAACCAAGGGAGTGAATGTATAGGGAAGGAACCAAAGAGAGTGACATGTATAGGGAAGGAACCAAAGAGAGTGACATGTATAGGGAAGGAACCAACAGGGAGTGACATGTATAGGGAAGGAACCAAAGAGAGTGACATATATAGGGAAGGAACCAAAGGGAGTGACATGTATAGGGAAGGAACCAAAGGGAGTGACATATATAGGGAAGGAACCAAAGAGAGTGACATATATAGGGAAGGAACCAAAGGAGTGACATATATAGGGAAGGAACCAAAGGGAGTGGGAAGGAACCAAAGGGAGTGACATATATAGGGAAGGAACCAAAGGGAGTGACATATATAGGGAAGGAACCAAAGGGAGTGACATATATAGGGAAGGAACCATATATAGGGAAGGAACCAAAGAGTGACATATATAGGGAAGGAACCAAAGAGAGTGACATATATAGGGAAGGAACCAAAGGAGTGACATATATAGGGAAGGAACCAAAGGGAGTGACATATATAGGGAAGGAACCAAAGAGAGTGACATATATAGGGAAGGAACCAAAGGGAGTGACATATATATAGGGAAGGAACCAAAGGAGTGACATATATAGGGAAGGAACCAAAGGGGGAGTGACATATATAGGGAAGGAACCAAAGGGAGTGACATATATAGGGAAGGAACCAAAGGGAGTGACATATATAGGGAAGGAACCAAAGAGTGACATATATAGGGAAGGAACCAAAGGAGTGACATATATAGGGAAGGAACCAAAGAGTGACATATATAGGGAAGGAACCAAAGAGAGTGACATATATAGGGAAGGAACCAAAGGGAAGGAACCAAAGAGTGACATATATAGGGAAGGAACCAAAGAGAGACATATATAGGGAAGGAACAAAGAGAGTGACATATAGGGAAGGAACCAAAGGGAGTGACATATATAGGGAAGGAACCAAAAGAGTGACATATATAGGGAAGGAACCAAAGGGAACATATATAGGGAAGGTGAGTGACATATATAGGGAAGGAACCAAAGGAGTGACATATATAGGGAAGGAACCAAAGGAGTGACATATATAGGGAAGGAACCAAAGGGAGTGACATATATAGGGAAGGAACCAAAGAGAGTGACATATATAGGGAAGGAACAAAGGGAGTGACATATATAGGGAAGGAACCAAAGGGAGTGACATATATAGGGAAGGAACCAAAGAGTGACATATATAGGGAAGGAACCAAAGAGAGTGACATATATAGGGAAGGAACCAAAGAGTGACATATATAGGGAAGGAACCAAAGGGAGTGACATATATAGGGAAGGAACCATAGGGAAGGAACCAAAGGGAGTGACATATATAGGGAAGGAACCAAAGAGTGACATATATAGGGAAGGAACCAAAGAGAGTGACATATATAGGGAAGGAACCAAAAGAGTGACATATATAGGGAAGGAACCAAAGGGAGTGACATATATAGGGAAGGAACCAAAGGGAGAGTGACATTTATAGGGAAGGAACCAAAGAGTGACATATATAGGGAAGGAACCAAAGGGGAGTGACATATATAGGGAAGGAACCAAAGAGAGTGACATATATAGGGAAGGAACCAAACGGAGGGACATATATAGGGAAGGAACCAAAGAGAGTGACATATATAGGGAAGGAACCAAAGGGAGTGACATGTATAGGGAAGGAACCAAAAGAGTGACATATATAGGGAAGGAACCATAGGGAAGACAGGGAGTGACATATATAGGGAAGGAACCAAAGGGAGTGACATGTATAGGGAAGGAACCAAAGGGAGTGACATATATAGGGAAGGAACCAAAAGAGTGACATATAGGGAAGGAACCAAAAGAGTGACATATATAGGGAAGGAAGGAACCAAAGAAGAGTGACATATATAGGGAAGGAACCAAAGGAGTGACATATATAGGGAAGGAACCAAAGGGAGTGACATATATAGGGAAGGAACCAAAGGAGTGACATATATAGGGAAGGAACCAAAGAGTGACATATATAGGGAAGGAACCAAAGGGAGTGACATATATAGGGAAGGAACCAAAGAGAGTGACATATATAGGGAAGGAACCAAAGAGTGACATATATAGGGAAGGAACCAAAGGAGAGACATATAGGGAAGGAACCAAAGGAGTGACATATATAGGGAAGGAACCAAAGGGAGTGACATATATAGGGAAGGAACCAAAGAGAGTGACATATATAGGGAAGGAACCAAAGGAGTGACATGTATAGGGAAGGGGAGGACATATATAGGGAAGGAACCAAAGAGAGTGACATATATAGGGAAGGAACCAAAGGGAGTGACATGTATAGGGAAGGAACCACAGGGAGTGACATGTATAGGGAAGGAACCAAAGAGAGTGACATGTATAGGGAAGGAACCACAGGGAGTGACATGTATAGGGAAGGAACCAAAGAGAGTGACATATATAGGGAAGGAACCAAAGAGAGTGACATATATAGGGAAGGAACCAAAGAGAGTGACATATATAGGGAAGGAACCAAAAGGGAGTGACATATATAGGGAAGGAACCAAAGGGAGTGACATATATAGGGAAGGAACCAAAGGGAGTGACATATATAGGGAAGGAACCAAAGGGAGTGACATATATAGGGAAGGAACCAAAGAGTGACATATATAGGGAAGGAACCAAAGAGAGTGACATATATAGGGAAGGAACCAAAGGGAGTGACATATATAGGGAAGGAACCAAAGGAGTGACATATATAGGGAAGGAACCAAAGAGAGTGACATATATAGGGAAGGAACCAAAGAGTGACATATATAGGGAAGGAACCAAAGAGAGTGACATATATAGGGAAGGAACCAAAGAGAGTGACATATATAGGGAAGGAACCAAGGGAGTGACATATATAGGGAAGGAACCAAAGGGAGTGACATATATAGGGAAGGAACCAAAGGGAGTGACATATATAGGGAAGGAACAAAGAGTGACATATATAGGGAAGGAACCAAAAGGGAGTGACATATATAGGGAAGGAAGGAGTGACATATATAGGGAAGGAACCAAAGGAGTGACATATATAGGGAAGGAACCAGGGAGTGACATATATAGGGAAGGAACCAAAGGGAGTGACATATATAGGGAAGGAACCAAAGAGAGTGACATATATAGGGAAGGAACCAAAGAGTGACATATATAGGGAAGGAACCAAAGGGAGTGACATATATAGGGAAGGAACCAAAGAGAGTGACATATATAGGGAAGGAACCAAAGAGTGACATATATAGGGAAGGAACCAAAGGGAGTGAGGAAGGAACCAAAGAGTGACATATATAGGGAAGGAACCAAAGAGAGTGACATATATAGGGAAGGAACCAAAGAGTGACATATATAGGGAAGGAACCAAAGGGAGTGACATATATAGGGAAGGAACCAAAGAGTGACATATATAGGGAAGGAACCAAAGGGAGTGACATATATAGGGAATGAACCAAAGAGTGACATATATAGGGAAGGAACCAAAGGGAGAGACATATATAGGGAAGGAACCAAAGAGAGTGACATATATAGGGAAGGAACCAAACGGAGGGACATATATAGGGAAGGAACCAAAGGGAGTGACATGTATAGGGAAGGAACCACAGGGAGTGACATGTATAGGGAAGGAACCAAAGAGAGTGACATGTATAGGGAAGGAACCACAGGGAGTGACATGTATAGGGAAGGAACCAAAGAGAGTGACATGTATAGGGAAGGAACCAAAGGGAGTGACATGTATAGGGAAGGAACCACAGGGAGTGACATGTATAGGGAAGGAACCAAAGAGAGTGACATGTATAGGGAAGGAACCACAGGGAGTGACATGTATAGGGAAGGAACCAAAGAGAGTGACATGTATAGGGAAGGAACCACAGGGAGTGACATGTATAGGGAAGGAACCAAAGAGAGTGACATGTATAGGGAAGGAACCAAAGGGAGAGACATATATAGGGAAGGAACCAAAGAGAGTGACATGTATAGGGAAGGAACCACAGGGAGTGACATGTATAGGGAAGGAACCAAAGAGAGTGACATATATAGGGAAGGAACCAAAGAGAGTGACATATATAGGGAAGGAACCAAAGGGAGTGACATATATAGGGAAGGAACCAAAGGGAGTGACATATATAGGGAAGGAACCAAAGGGAGAGACATATATAGGGAAGGAACCAAAGAGAGTGACATATATAGGGAAGGAACCAAAGAGAGTGACATATATAGGGAAGGAACCAAAGGGAGTGACATATATAGGGAAGGAACCAAAGGGAGTGACATATATAGGGAAGGAACCAAAGGGAGTGACATATATAGGGAAGGAACCAAAGAGAGTGACATATATAGGGAAGGAACCAAAGAGAGTGACATATATAGGGAAGGAACCAAAGAGAGTGACATATATAGGGAAGGAACCAAAGGGAGTGACATATATAGGGAAGGAACCAAAGGGAGTGACATATATAGGGAAGGAACCAAAGGGAGTGACATATATAGGGAAGGAACCAAAGGGAGTGACATATATAGGGAAGGAACCAAAGGGAGTGACATATATAGGGAAGGAACCAAAGAGTGACATATATAGGGAAGGAACCAAAGAGAGTGACATATATAGGGAAGGAACCAAAGAGTGACATATATAGGGAAGGAACCAAAGGGAGTGACATATATAGGGAAGGAACCAAAGAGAGTGACATATATAGGGAAGGAACCAAAGAGTGACATATATAGGGAAGGAACCAAAGAGAGAGACATATATAGGGAAGGAACCAAAGAGAGTGACATATATAGGGAAGGAACCAAAGGGAGTGACATATATAGGGAAGGAACCAAAGGGAGTGACATATATAGGGAAGGAACCAAAGGGAGTGACATATATAGGGAAGGAACCAAAGAGAGTGACATATATAGGGAAGGAACCAAAGAGTGACATATATAGGGAAGGAACCAAAGGGAGTGACATATATAGGGAAGGAACCAAAGAGTGACATATATAGGGAAGGAACCACAGGGAGTGACATATATAGGGAAGGAACCAAAGAGAGTGACATATATAGGGAAGGAACCAAAGGGAGTGACATATATAGGGAAGGAACCAAAGGGAGTGACATATATAGGGAAGGAACCAAAGAGTGACATATATAGGGAAGGAACCAAAGAGAGTGACATATATAGGGAAGGAACCAAAGAGTGACATATATAGGGAAGGAACCAAAGGGAGTGACATATATAGGGAAGGAACCAAAGAGAGTGACATATATAGGGAAGGAACCAAAGAGTGACATATATAGGGAAGGAACCAAAGGGAGTGACATATATAAGGAAGGAACCAAAGAGTGACATATATAGGGAAGGAACCAAAGAGAGTGACATATATAGGGAAGGAACCAAAGAGTGACATATATAGGGAAGGAACCAAAGGGAGTGACATATATAGGGAAGGAACCAAAGAGAGTGACATATATAGGGAAGGAACCAAACGGAGGGACATATATAGGGAAGGAACCAAAGAGAGTGACATATATAGGGAAGGAACCAAAGAGTGACATATATAGGGAAGGAACCAAAGGGAGTGACATATATAGGGAAGGAACCAAAGAGAGTGACATATATAGGGAAGGAACCAAACGGAGGGACATATATAGGGAAGGAACCAAAGAGAGTGACATATATAGGGAAGGAACCAAAGGGAGTGACATGTATAGGGAAGGAACCAAAGAGTGACATATATAGGGAAGGAACCAAAGAGAGTGACATATATAGGGAAGGAACCAAAGAGAGTGACATGTATAGGGAAGGAACCAAAGAGAGTGACATGTATAGGGAAGGAACCACAGGGAGTGACATGTATAGGGAAGGAACCACAGGGAGTGGCATGTATAGGGAAGGAACCAAAGAGAGTGACATGTATAGGGAAGGAACCAAAGAGAGTGACATGTATAGGGAAGGAACCACAGGGAGTGACATGTATAGGGAAGGAACCACAGGGAGTGACATGTATAGGGAAGGAACCAAAGAGAGTGACATGTATAGGGAAGGAACCACAGGGAGTGACATGTATAGGGAAGGAACCACAGGGAGTGACATGTATAGGGAAGGAACCACAGGGAGTGACATGTATAGGGAAGGAACCACAGGGAGTGACATGTATAGGGAAGGAACCAAAGAGAGTGACATATATAGGGAAGGAACCACAGGGAGTGACATGTATAGGGAAGGAACCACAGGGAGTGACATGTATAGGGAAGGAACCAAAGAGAGTGACATGTATAGGGAAGGAACCAAAGGGAGTGACATATATAGGGAAGGAACCAAAGGGAGAGACATATATAGGGAAGGAACCAGAGAGTGACATATATAGGGAAGGAACCAAAGAGAGTGACATATATAGGGAAGGAACCAAAGGGAGTGACATATATAGGGAAGGAACCAAAGAGAGTGACATATATAGGGAAGGAACCAAAGGGAGTGACATATATAGGGAAGGAACCAAAGGGAGAGACATATATAGGGAAGGAGTGACATATATAGGGAAGGAACCAAAGAGAGTGACATATATAGGGAAGGAACCAAAGGGAGTGACATATATAGGGAAGGAACCAAAAGAGTGACATATATAGGGAAGGAACCAAAGGGAGTGACATATATAGGGAAGGAACCAAAGAGAGTGACATATATAGGGAAGGAACCACAGGGAGTGGCATGTATAGGGAAGGAACCAAAGGGAGTGACATATATAGGGAAGGAACCAGAGAGAGTGACATATATAGGGAAGGAACCAAAGGAGAGACATATATAGGGAAGGAACCAAAGAGAGTGACATATATAGGGAAGGAACCAAAGGGAGAGACATATATAGGGAAGGAACCAGAGAGTGACATATATAGGGAAGGAACCAAAGAGAGTGACATATATAGGGAAGGAACCAAAGGGAGAGACATATATAGGGAAGGAACCAAAGGGAGGGACATATATAGGGAAGGAACCAAAGAGAGTGACATATATAGGGAAGGAACCAAAGAGACTGAAGGTCATCGAGGAGGTGATGGAGTCCAGGTGAGTGGCATAATGCGATTATGCATGTAACAATGGTGACAGGTGTGCACCATAACGAGCAGCCGGTGACCTAGAGGCCCAGAAAGGGAGCACATATGACAAAATCACGTCAAATTATTTTTAAGTTCATATTAAACCCTCCTACAGAATATGCTTTGGCAAGATTTTTGAGTGATAAAATAACTATCCAAATATTATATTAAAAAATATATATATTTTTAGTGGCAGACTCCAGAAATCCATTACATTAGCTACCTAAATATGAAGTAAAATAGACTGAAGAGTAATAGAGAATGAATACTTGTAACTTGAAAATGGGCAGGATACCTCTTTCCCGGGTTTCCCTGACTTCTGTTTTCTTTCAATACTGAGTTATTCTTGTTCGCATAGCACTCCTCACAGGCCGTTTGGTGTACAATCATGGCCAAAAGTTGAGAATGACACAAATATTAATTTTCACTAAGTCTGCTACCTCAGTGTCTTTAGATATTTTTGTCAGATGTTACTATGGAATACAGAATTATAATTACAAGCATTTCATAAGTGTCCAAGGCTTTTATTTAACAATTACATGAAGATGATGCAAAGAGTAAATATTTGCAGTGTTGACCCTTCTTTTTCAAGACCTCTGCAATCTGCCCTGGCATGCTGTCAATTAACTTCTGGGCCACATCCTGACTGATGGCAGCCCATTCTTGCATAATCAATGCTTGGAGTTTGTCAGAATTTGCAGGTATTTGTTTGTCCACCCACCTCTTGAGGATTGACCACATATTCTCAATGGGATTAAGGTCGAGGGAGTTTCCTGGCCATGGACCCAAAATATTGATGTTTTGTTCCCCGAGCCACTTAGTTATTACTTTTGCCTTATGGCAAGGTGGTCCATCATACTGGAAAAGGCATTGTTCATCACCAAACTGTTCCTGGGTGGTTGGGAGAAGTTGCTATAGGAGGATGTGTTGGTACCATTCATTATTCATGGCTGTGTTCTTAGGCAAAATTGTGAGTGAGCCCACTCCCTTGGCTGAGAAGCAACCCCACACATGAATGGTCTCAGGATGCTTTACTGTTGGCATGACACAGGTCTGATGGTAGCGCTCACCTTGTCTTCTCCAGACAAGCTTTCTTCCAGATGCCCCAAACAATCGGAAAGGGGATTCATCAGAGAAAATGACTTTACCCCAGTCCTCAGCAGTACAATCCCTGTATCTTTTGCAGAATATCAGTCTGTCCCTGATGTTTTTCCTGGAGAGAAGTGGCTTCTTTGCTGCCCTTCTTGACACCAGGTCATCCTCCAAAAGTCTTTGCCTCACTGTGCGTGCATTTGCACTCACACCTGCCTGCTGCCATTCCTGAGCATGCTCTGTACTGGTGGTGCCCTGATCCCGCAGCTGAATCAACTTTAGGTGACGGTCCTGATGCTTGCTGGATTTTCTTGGGCGCCCTGAAACCTTCTTCACAACAATTGAACCGCTCTCCATGAAGTTCTTGATGATCCGATAAATGGTTGATTTAGGTGCAATCTTATTGGCAGCAATATCCTTGCCTGTGAAGCCCTTTTTGCGTAAACCAATGACGATGGCACGTATTTCCTTGCAGGTAATCATGGTTGACAGAGGAAGAACAATGATTCCAAGCACCACCATCCTTTTGAAGCTTCCAGTCTGTTATTCAAACTCAATCAGCATGACAGTGATCTCCAGCCTTGTCCTCGTCAACACTCACACCTGTGTTAACGAAAAAAATCACTGACATGATGTCAGCTGGTCCTTTTGTGGCAGGGCTGAAATGCAGCGGAAATGTTTTTTTGGGGGGATTCAGTTCATTTGCATGGCAAAGAGGGACTTTGCAATTAATTATAATTCATCTGATCTAGCCTCCACAGATCCCTTTTTTGTTTGTCTGTTTGTTTTGTCTTATTGGTTTCACCTGTTTTCCTTTTGTTTGGTTTAATGAGCTTCCCTTATTTTTACTAGGTAGACCCGCCCTTGTTTTGTGCGGGATTGTCTTTATGTTACGTGTGTGTGCATGTTAGTTAGTGGTGGATTTTCTTCTCTTAAACTTGGCACCCTGTGTTTTTTTGGGGGGATGTCACGTTGTATGTCCGCGCCCTGCATCATTGGGCTTATCATTTTGTGTGCCGAAGTAAAGAGCACTTTACCCCAGTGGAACTCTCTGCGTTTGATTCCTTCGCCCACCTAGTCCCCCGTGACACGATCGCTCGTCATAACATTCTAGAGTGGATGCAAATTGCCATCATACAAAACTGAGGCAGCAGAATTTGTGAAAATTAATATGTCATTTTTATAACTTTTGACCATGGCCCATAGGGTAGTAGTGCACTACAATATATGGAATATGGTGCTATTTGGGATGTACACAGTACCCCTGCCCTGTCAGAAGTCAGTTAGCCCCACACCTGCCTGTCCCAGATCTTTCAGATGCCCTATATAGTGCACTACTACCCTATGGGCCCTGGTCAAAAGTAGTTCCCTATAAAGGGATTTGGGTGGAGAATGATGGAGGCCACTGTGTTCTTGGGGACCTTCAATGCTGAAGAAATTTGTTGGTACCCTTCCCCAGATCTGTGCCCCCACACAATCCTGTCTCAGAGCTTTACAGACAGTTCCTTCAACCTCATGGCTTGGTTTTTACTCTGACATTCACTATTAACTGTGAAACCTTTTTATATAGACAGGGTGTGTTATATAGACAGGGTGTGTTATATAGACAGGGTGTGTTATATAGACAGGGTGTGTTATATAGACAGGGTGTGTTATATAGACAGGGTGTGTTATATAGACAGTGGACAGGGTGTGTTATATAGACAGGGTGTGTTATATAGACAGGGTGTGTTATATAGACAGGTGTGTTATATAGACAGGGTGTGTTATATAGACAGGGTGTGTTATATAGACAGGGTGTGTTATATAGACAGGGTGTGTTATATAGACAGGGTGTGTTATATAGACAGGGTGTGTTATATAGACAGGGTGTGTTATATAGACAGGGTGTGTTATATAGACAGGGTGTGTTATATAGACAGGTGTGTTATATAGACAGGGTGTGTTATATAGACAGGTGTGTTATATAGACAGGGTGTGTTATATAGACAGGGTGTGTTATATAGACAGGGTGTGTTATATAGACAGGGTGTGTTATATAGACAGGGTGTGTTATATAGACAGGGTGTGTTATATAGACAGGGTGTGTTATATAGACAGGGTGTGTTATATAGACAGGGTGTGTTATATAGACAGGGTGTGTTATATAGACAGGGTGTGTTATATAGACAGGGTGTGTTATATAGACAGGGTGTGTTATATAGACAGGGTGTGTTATATAGACAGGTGTGTTATATAGACAGGGTGTGTTATATAGACAGGGTGTGTTATATAGACAGGGTGTGTTATATAGACAGGGTGTGTTATATAGACAGGGTGTGTTATATAGACAGGGTGTGTTATATAGACAGGGTGTGTTATATAGACAGGGTGTGTTATATAGACAGGGTGTGTTATATAGACAGGGTGTGTTATATAGACAGGGTGTGTTATATAGACAGGGTGTGTGTTATATAGACAGGGTGTGTTATATAGACAGGGTGTGTTATATAGACAGGGTGTGTTATATAGACAGGGTGTGTTATATAGACAGGGTGTGTTATATAGACAGGGTGTGTTATATAGACAGGGTGTGTTATATAGACAGGGTGTGTTATATAGACAGGGTGTGTTATATAGACAGGGTGTGTTATATAGACAGGGTGTGTTATATAGACAGGGTGTGTTATATAGACAGGGTGTGTTATATAGACAGGGTGTGTTATATAGACAGGGTGTGTTATATAGACAGGGTGTGTTATATAGACAGGGTGTGTTATATAGACAGGGTGTGTTATATAGACAGGGTGTGTTATATAGACAGGGTGTGTTATATAGACAGGGTGTGTTATATAGACAGGGTGTGTTATATAGACAGGGTGTGTTATATAGACAGGGTGTGTTATATAGACAGGGTGTGTTATATAGACAGGGTGTGTTATATAGACAGGGTGTGTTATATAGACAGGGTGTGTTATATAGACAGGGTGTGTTATATAGGGTGTGTTATATAGACAGGGTGTGTTATATAGACAGGGTGTGTTATATAGACAGGGTGTGTTATATAGACAGGGTGTGTTATATAGACAGGGTGTGTTATATATAGACAGGGTGTGTTATATAGACAGGGTGTGTTATATAGACAGGGTGTGTTATATAGACAGGGTGTGTTATATAGACAGGGTGGTGTGTTATATAGACAGGGTGTGTTATATAGACAGGGTGTGTTATATAGACAGGGTGTGTTATATAGACAGGGTGTGTTATATAGACAGGGTGTGTTATATAGACAGGGTGTGTTATATAGACAGGGTGTGTTATATAGACAGGGTGTGTTATATAGACAGGGTGTGTTATATAGACAGGGTGTGTTATATAGACAGGGTGTGTTATATAGACAGGGTGTGTTATATAGACAGGGTGTGTTATATAGACAGGGTGTGTTATATAGACAGGGTGTGTTATATAGACAGGGTGTGTTATATAGACAGGGTGTGTTATATAGACAGGGTGTGTTATATAGACAGGGTGTGTTATATAGACAGGGGGTGTGTTATATAGACAGGGTGTGTTATATAGACAGGGTGTGTTATATAGACAGGGTGTGTTATATAGACAGGGTGTGTTATATAGACAGGGTGTGTTATATAGACAGGGTGTGTTATATAGACAGGGTGTGTTATATAGACAGGGTGTGTTATATAGACAGGGTGTGTTATATAGACAGGGGTGTTATATGTGTTATATAGACAGGGTGTGTTATATAGACAGGGTGTGTTATATAGACAGGGTGTGTTATATAGACAGGGTGTGTTATATAGACAGGGTGTGTTATATAGACAGGGTGTGTTATATGTGTTATATAGACAGGGTGTGTTATATAGACAGGGTGTGTTATATAGACAGGGTGTGTTATATAGACAGGGTGTGTTATATAGACAGGGTGGTTATATGACAGGGTGTTATATAGACAGGGTGTGTTATATAGACAGGGTGTGTTATATACAGGGTGTATAGACAGGGTGTGTTATATAGACAGGGTGTGTTATATAGACAGGGTGTGTTATATAGACAGGGTGTGTTATATAGACAGGGTGTGTTATATAGACAGGGTGTGTTATATAGACAGGGTGTGTTATATAGACAGGGTGTGTTATATAGACAGGGTGTGTTATATAGACAGGGTGTGTTATATAGACAGGGTGTGTTATATAGACAGGGTGTGTTATATAGACAGGGTGTGTTATATAGACAGGGTGTGTTATATAGACAGGGTGTGTTATATAGACAGGGTGTGTTATATAGACAGGGTGTGTTATATAGACAGGGTGTGTAGACAGGGTGTGTTATATAGACAGGGTGTGTTATATAGACAGGGTGTGTTATATAGACAGGGTGTGTTATATAGACAGGGTGTGTTATATAGACAGGGTGTGTTATATAGTATAGACAGGGTGTGTTATATAGACAGGGTGTGTTATATAGACAGGGTGTGTTATATAGACAGGGTGTGTTATATAGACAGGGTGTGTTATATAGACAGGGTGTGTTATATAGACAGGGTGTGTTATATAGACAGGGTTATATGTGTTATATAGACAGGGTGTGTTATATAGACAGGGTGTGTTATATAGACAGGGTGTGTTATATAGACAGGGTGTGTTATATAGACAGGGTGTGTTATATAGACAGGGTGTGTTATATAGACAGGGTGTGTTATATAGACAGGGTGTGTTATATAGACAGGGTGTGTTATATAGACAGGGTGTGTTATATAGACAGGGTGTGTTATATAGACAGGGTGTGTTATATAGACAGGGTGTGTTATATAGACAGGGTGTGTTATATAGACAGGGTGTGTTATATAGACAGGGTGTGTTATATAGACAGGGTGTGTTATATAGACAGGGTGTGTTATATAGACAGGGTGTGTTATATAGACAGGGTGTGTTATATAGACAGGGTGTGTTATATATAGACAGGGTGTGTTATATAGACAGGGTGTGTTATATAGACAGTTATATAGACAGGGTGTGTTATATAGACAGGGTGTGTTATATAGACAGGGTGTGTTATATAGACAGGGTGTGTTATATAGACAGGGTGTGTTATATAGACAGGGTGTGTTATATAGACAGGGTGTGTTATATAGACAGGGTGTGTTATATAGACAGGGTGTGTTATATAGACAGGGTGTGTTATATAGACAGGGTGTGTTATATAGACAGGGTGTGTTATATAGACAGGGTGTGTTATATAGACAGGGTGTGTTATATAGACAGGGTGTGTTATATAGACAGGGTGTGTTATATAGACAGGGTGTTATATGTTATATAGACAGGGTGTGTTATATAGACAGGGTGTGTTATATAGACAGGGTGTGTTATATAGACAGGGTGTGTTATATAGACAGGGTGTGTTATATAGACAGGGTGTGTTATATAGACAGGGTGTGTTATATAGACAGGGTGTGTTATATAGACAGGGTGTGTTATATAGACAGGGTGTGTTATATAGACAGGGTGTGTTATATAGACAGGGTGTGTTATATAGACAGGGTGTGTTATATAGACAGGGTGTGTTATATAGACAGGGTGTGTTATATAGACAGGGTGTGTTATATAGACAGGTGTGTTATATAGACAGGGTGTGTTATATAGACAGGGTGTGTTATATAGACAGGTGTGTTATATAGACAGGGTGTGTTATATAGACAGGGTGTGTTATATAGACAGGGTGTGTTATATAGACAGGGTGTGTTATATAGACAGGGTGTGTTATATAGACAGGTGTGTTATATAGACAGGGTGTGTTATATAGACAGGTGTGTTATATAGACAGGGTGTGTTATATAGACAGGTGTGTTATATAGACAGGGTGTGTTATATAGACAGGGTGTGTTATATAGACAGGGTGTGTTATATAGACAGGGTGTGTTATATAGACAGGGTGTGTTATATAGACAGGTGTGTTATATAGACAGGGTGTGTTATATAGACAGGGTGTGTTATATAGACAGGGTGTGTTATATAGACAGGGTGTGTTATATAGACAGGGTGTGTTATATAGACAGGGTGTGTTATATAGACAGGGTGTGTTATATAGACAGGGTGTGTTATATAGACAGGGGGTGTGTTATATAGACAGGGTGTGTTATATAGACAGGGTGTGTTATATAGACAGGTGTGTTATATAGACAGGGTGTGTTATATAGACAGGGTGTGTTATATAGACAGGGTGTGTTATATAGACAGGGTGTGTTATATAGACAGGGTGTGTTATATAGACAGGGTGTGTTATATAGACAGGTGTGTTATATAGACAGGTGTGTGCCTTTCCAAATCATGTCCAATTAATTGAATGTACCACAGGTGGACCCCAATCAAGTTGTAGAAACATCTCAAGGATGATCAATGGAAACAGGATGCACCTGAGCTCAAATTCCAGACTCATAGCGAAGGATCTGAATACTGATGTAAATAAGGTGTCACTGTATTTTAGATTTAATACATTTGCAAACATGACTAAAAACAAGTTTCTTCTTTGTACCATTATGGTGTATCGTGTGTAGATTGATGAGGTAAAAAATGTATTTGAATCCATGTTAGAATAAGGCTGTAACACAACAAAATGTGGAAAAGGTGAAGCGGTCTGAATAATATAATAATAATAATATATGCCATTTAGCAGACGCTTTTATCCAAAGCGACTTACAGTGATGTGTGCATACATTCTACGTATGGGTGGTCCCGGGGATCGAACCCACTACCCTGGCGTTACAAGCGCCATGCTCTACCAACTGAGCTACAGAAGGACTGTATATATAGATTCTACAGACCCTACAGAGCATTCCCCAACCCCACTTTCCCAACCCCACATTCCCAACCCCACATTCCCAACCCCACTTTCCCCAACCCCACTTTCCCCAACCCCACTTTCCCCAACCCCACATTCACAACCCCACTTTCCCAACCCCACTTTCCCAACCCCACATTCCCAACCCCACAATCCCAACCCCACTTTCCCCAACCCCACATTCACAACTTTCCCAACCCCACTTTCCCAACCCCACATTCCCAACCCCACAATCCCAACCCCACTGTCCCAACCCCACATTCCCAACCCCACATTCCCAACCCCACATTCCCAACCCCACTTTCCCAACCCCACATTCCCAACCCCACATTCACAACGCCACTTTCCCAACCCCACATTCCCAACCCCACATTCCCAACCCCACTTTCCCAACCCCACATTCCCAACCACACATTCCCAACCCCACTTCCCCAACCCCACATTCCCAACCCCACATTCCCCAACCCCACATTCCCAACCCCACTTTCACAACCCCACATTCACAACCCCACTTTCCCAACCCCACTTTCACGTCAGAAGAAATTGTATATTTTTTCACTATGAGCCCAATACTGTCAATATATCAGTTTGAACATTGTATTTTTTAATAGTTAATCATTCATATCTTGCATTTGCTTATAAGCACAATAGAGTACCGCTGTAGGAGTAATAATACCCATAAAACCTAGCGATCGAACAGGGAAATGGTTTCAAACGTTTTTAAACCATTTATTTTTTCCCCATTGGGTATTTTTTCCCCATTGGGTATTTTTTCCCCATTGGGTATTTTTGGGAAACATTTAAAATAAGGGCTGTGTTTCGTGTAGGTTTACACTGGTGTGATATTTTGATAATCATGTAAATATCTCCTGAACAAGGTGAGTTGTATTAATATATGCATTTACCCAACCACAAAATGTAATGCGAATTAGCTGCTAATATGGCTATCATAAAGAACTACAAATACCATGATGATCCGGACCAGACTGCCGAATCGAGGCAAAGGTACGAATCTCTGGATAAACTAAAAGTTAGTCATTAATTAAATTGTCTACATTTCCTTAAATTGACAATTCTGTGAACTGTCTTGGGCAAGTTTAACATTTACACAATACCTATGATCAAAGGTGTCCGCTAGAGATGACATACAAGAGGAGTTTGCAGGGTATTTGTTGTCCAGCATGATGTCTACTTTGATGCGAATTAACATTTTCAAATCTGAGAGTAAATAGAGCCAATATCCTAGAGAGATTTACACGGTTATCAAAACGTCACGCCAGGGAAAACCTACACCCAAACGCAGCCCTTATTTGAAGTAATTCTAAAAATCCCCTTAG
Organism: Oncorhynchus gorbuscha; assembly: GCF_021184085.1. Taxonomy (NCBI): domain Eukaryota; kingdom Metazoa; phylum Chordata; class Actinopteri; order Salmoniformes; family Salmonidae; genus Oncorhynchus; species Oncorhynchus gorbuscha. Next base: position 8,215,725 of record NC_060185.1, on the reverse strand, counting down.
GAAAAATAAATAGTGGAAAAACGATTGGAAGCATGTCCCTGTCTGACCGAGGGGTTTTATAACACATCCACTGTGGCTCTGTACAAATGGTCATTGATTCAAATGTTATATCTTTTGAATTAGTTATCCACCTTGCAATGTTTTGAACTGCGGGCTATTATTTAAAAGTGTCCTCGTTACCATGGTACATGCACTTCATGGTTCGTGCTGCTAGCAAAAATAGTAGTAGGATGTAGGTGGTTTTAATATATACTATGGTATGTAGCCAGAACAATCCAACTATGAGCACGGCGTGGTGGCTTTGGGACGGAAAAGAAGAAAAAAAACATGAGGTCGCGGTCAACTTGACATGACAGGCTGCCTACTGCAGCCCTCTACAATAACATTGTAACCTCGATCTATGGTGAAAGGTACATTGTTTATCAATATGGGGTGTATAGGAAGCTCGATGAGCACAAATTGTTACATTGTACAGCCTGCGGAACGCGGAGCGCACACATAAAGAAGCATGCGGACATGCGCCCAGAAAGAAGCATGCGGACACGCGCCCAGAAAGAAGCATGCGGACACGCGCCCAGAAAGAAGCATGCTGACAAGCGCCCAGAAAGAAGCAGGCGGACATGCGCCCAGAAAGAAGCAAGCGGCAATGCGCCCAGAAAGAAGCAAGCGGACATGCGCCCAGAAAGAAGCAAGCGGACATGCGCCCAGAAAGAAGCATGCGGACATGCGCCCAGAAAGAAGCAAGCGGACATGCGCCCAGAAAGAAGCAAGCGGACATGCGCCCAGAAAGAAGCAAGCGGACATGCGCCCAGAAAGAAGCATGCGGACATGCGCCCAGAAAGAAGCATGCGGACACGCGCCCAGAAAGAAGCATGCGGACACGCGCCCAGCACGCTATAAAAGGAAATGTATTCAGTAGTTGTTACCAGCTACTACTACAACTGTACTACACGACTACTAAACTTCCTCATTTATTTCCTGCTCTAAATTAACAATGGTAATTTCCATGTCATGTGCGCAAATGCAGCTTATTATTTACTAGTAATACATTTTGCGGTTTATAACCCAGTCATACAACTGATTAGAATGTTGCATCAGCTCAAACACGGATCCTACAAGATCATGTGCATCGCCCTAACCTTCCGGTGACTTTAGTAGTAACTTCATGTACGGACAAAAATGCACTGGCTACAAAATGAAAACTTACACACAAAAAAAAATAAGCAATTTCTCACAATTAAAAAAATAGTAATAATATGGGCTTTACTTTATAATGTAAAAGTTGTTACCTTGCAGTTGCCGCTGAAAGAAAAACAATCCTAGGGTAACTTCTTTACGATATAGGCTAATTATGTTAGCTACACAGACTTCAACTGAAGGACGAGATCAGTTTCGTTGCAGCGTTGTGATAAATGGCGAGGACAACTTCATCTTCGTTAGGAAGGAGCACTTCAACCTTGAATGGCAACTTTTCTAACTCCGCCCTGCAGTTCTCATTGGACTGTTCCGTTCTGAAACTGGCCTCCTGTTCTGCCATCGCCCCAGTACTGTATTATTCACGGGGTAGGAGGCGCCTGTTGGCCCGCCTATGTACAATTCAGAGGAGGAAATTAGGCCAAGTGACATAGATGTGTCAGACACCTTTTCCGTGTCAAATGGCACCACATTCCCAATATGAAGCCCTGCATTTGACCATAGCCCTCTATGGGCCCTGGTCAAAAGTAGTCGACTGATAGTGATGGACAATCCGTCTCTTTTCAGTGAACCGGCTCGTTCGGTTCAGTTCACCAAAAAGAGCCGACTCTTTTGGCTTCCAAAAGGCTCTTTAAAAAAAAAAGTTTTGTATTTTTTTTCAAGTCAAACAGTTTGCGATAATTTGACTATGATTGGTGTTAAAACAATTCTAATTAAATTATTAAATGAAATCATACTCTACCTTAATTTAACCACAATGTATTTAAAAGTGCATTAGATTGTTATAAAAAATAATGCTATTAAACATTTGCATTTAAAGTATAACTGTTTAATGTATATAAACAAAGTGCATATAAATGTAACAATTAAAAACTAATATAATCTGAACAACATATCAAAGAAAAATAAAAAACAATGTGAAAAACTGCAGCATCCCAGTTAAAACATGAAACTGGTCCGTCTTTTCTCTCTCTTCTTTATTGCCATGTTATAACCAGCACCACACAGCAATGCTGACCATATTCTGCTTTTATGAGAGATTTGCATTCAGAAATGCAAGCTGGCTCACTTTCGAGGGGCTGATGCGGTTTCTTCTCCCAGTAATTATTTGTCCTGTTTTCGAGAAGACCCTCTCAAAGGGAACGGATGTGGCCACTATGCAGAGTCTCCCTGTCATGACAGAGGCCTTGTTCTCCCACCAGCTCAGAGGATCTGCAGATCATGGAGGAGGGGCTCCTACAAATAGGATCGGACCTCCATTATGACATCTGCTGAGGGATTCCTTTGTGCTGCTGTAACGGATGTGAAACAGCTAACTTAGTTAGCGGTGCGCGCTAAATGGCGTTTCAATCGGTTACGTCACTTGCTCTGAGACCTTGAGTAGTAGTTCCCCTTGCTCTGCAAGGGCCGCGGCTCTTGTGGAGCGATGGGTAACGATGCTTTGAGGGTGAATGTTGTCGTTGTGTGCAGAAGGTCCCTGGTTTGCGCCCGGGTATGGGCGAGGGGACGGTTTAAAGTTATACTGTTACACTGCATCCCCAGTTGCTCTCTCGTCAAACAGCAGACATTTGTGGCACTACTGCTAGTGCTTCAGCTCCATCTGATCCCTCTTCTTCCTGTTGCCCTGGTGCCTGATCCAGCTGACTACTGGGGCTGTCCCTCCCTCTTCTTCCTGTTGCCCTGGTGCCTGAGCCAGCTGACTGCTGGGGCTGTCCCTCCCTCTTCTTCCTGTTGCCCTGTTGCCTGAGCCAGCTGACTGATGGGGCTGTCCCTCCCTCTTCTTCCTGTTGCCCTGGTGCCTGAGCCAGCTGACTACGGGGGCTGTCCCTCCCTCTTCTTCCTGTTGCCCTGGTGCCTGAGCCAGCTGACTACGGGGGCTGTCCCTCCCTCTTCTCCCTAGTGCCTGAGCCAGCTGACTGCTGGGGCTGTCCCTCCCTCTTCTCCCTAGTGCCTGAGCCAGCTGACTGCTGGGGCTGTCACTCCCTCTTCTCCCTAGTGCCTGAGCCAGCTGACTGCTGGGGCTGTCCCTCCCTCTTCTCCCTAGTGCCTGAGCCAGCTGACTGCTGGGGCTGTCACTCCCTCTTCTCCCTAGTGCCTGAGCCAGCTGACTGCTGGGGCTGTCACTCCCTCTTCTCCCTAGTGCCTGAGCCAGCTGACTGCTGGGGCTGTCCCTCCCTCTTCTCCCTAGTGCCTAAGCCAGCTGACTGCTGGGGCTGTCCCTCCCTCTTCTCCCTAGTGCCTGAGCCAGCTGACTGCTGGGGCTGTCCCTCCCTCTTCTCCCTAGTGCCTGAGCCAGCTGACTGCTGGGGCTGTCCCTCCCTCTTCTCCCTAGTGCCTGAGCCAGCTGACTGCTGGGGCTGTCCCTCCCTCTTCTCCCTAGTGCCTGAGCCAGCTGACTGCTGGGGCTGTCCCTCCCTCTTCTCCCTAGTGCCTGAGCCAGCTGACTGCTGGGGCTGTCCCTCCCTCTTCTCCCTAGTGCCTAAGCCAGTTGACTGCTGAGGCTGTCTCTCCCTGCTGCTGAGGTTATTCTTTGAAGAGCCTCATCAATCCCTCTGGCATCACTGAAGGCTAACTTCTTAAACCTGGGGTCAAGTGCAGCGGTTTCTGATAGCACGTGATTATATTCCCTTCTGTGGAACTTTCTGTCCATTGATGAATATAGGGTGTCCGTCAACTCTGTCGCATGTCCTGTGGTTACATTTGCTTCTCTCTGGTGGCTGGCTGTGATTGGCTGCAGACCCTTACACGGGAGTATCATTTTTGAGCCTGTCACATAGCTGAAAAGAGAGAACAATAACTTATTAGTACAGGTTCATGTTTTGTCTACTGATACTACATTCTCATCTACTGCTCATATACGTATAACACCTGATTAAATAATGATGCAGTAATAACTGCTTACTGTACCTCGCTCCACTGATCTCCATAGTGACCTGCTCAAAGGGTTCCAGGACTCTGCACACCTCCTCCACCACCTCCCCCACCACCTCCTCCATCACCTCCTCCATCACCTCCTCCATCACCTCCTCCACCACCTCCTCCATCACCTCCCATTCCTCTTGGGTCAGAGCATCAACAGGTGCGTTGACAACGGCCAGGGTAGAGATGACGGCATCCTTTGACTCAAGAAACCGCTTCCAACTTTTAAAATGTTGAATTCCACCTTGTAGTTCAGTCTTGTTTAGGCCTCAGCTCAGGCATCCCCATTTGGTGTTGTGTAGACTTTAGTTTTTCAGAACCTACTGTGCTCCTGTGGAAATATTCCACAGCTACTTTCAATTTCACTCATCACCTTCAGAGTATCTCTTACATTCAGGTTGATTGTGTGGGCTGGAGGATGGGAAGACATGAAGACATGAAGACATGGAGGATGGGAAGACATGAAGACATGAAGACATGGAGGATGGGAAGACATGAAGACATGAAGACATGGAGGATGGGAAGACATGAAGACATGAAGACATGGAGGATGGGAAGACATGAAGACATGAAGACATGGAGGATGGGAAGACATGAAGACATGAAGACATGGAGGATGGGAAGACATGAAGACATGGAGGATGGGAAGACATGAAGACATGGAGGATGGGAAGACATGAAGACATGGAGGATGGGAAGACATGAAGACATGGAGGATGGGAAGACATGAAGACATGGAGGATGGGAAGACATGGAGGATGAAGACATGGAGGATGGGAAGACATGAAGACATGGAGGATGGGAAGACATGAAGACATGGAGGATGGGAAGACATGAAGACATGGAGGATGGGAAGACATGAAGACATGGAGGATGGGAAGACATGAAGACATGGAGGATGGGAAGACATGAAGACATGGAGGATGGGAAGAAGACATGGAGGATGGGAAGACATGGAGGATGGGAAGACATGAAGACATGGAGGATGGGAAGACATGAAGACATGGAGGATGGGAAGACATGAAGACATGGAGGATGGGAAGACATGAAGACATGGAGGATGGGAAGACATGAAGACATGGAGGATGAAGACATGAAGACATGAAGACATGGAGGATGGGAAGACATGAAGACATGGAGGATGGGAAGACATGAAGACATGGAGGATGGGAAGACATGAAGACATGGAGGATGGGAAGACATGAAGACATGGAGGATGGGAAGACATGAAGACATGAAGACATGAAGACATGAAGACATGGAGGATGGGAAGACATGAAGACATGGATGGGAAGATGGGAAGACATGAAGACATGAAGACATGGAGGATGGGAAGACATGAAGACATGGAGGATGGGAAGACATGAAGACATGGAGGGATGAAGACATGGAGGATGGGAAGACATGAAGACATGAAGACATGGAGGATGGGAAGACATGAAGACATGGAGGATGGGAAGACATGAAGACATGGAGGATGGGAAGACATGAAGACATGGAGGATGGGAAGACATGAAGACATGGAGGATGGGAAGACATGAAGACATGGAGGATGGGAAGACATGAAGACATGGAGGATGGGAAGACATGAAGACATGGAGGATGGGAAGACATGAAGACATGGAGGATGAAGACATGGAGGATGGGGAAGGAAGACATGAAGACATGAAGGATGGAGGAAGGAAGACATGAAGACATGGAGGATGGGAAGACATGAAGACATGGAGGATGGGAAGACATGAAGACATGGAGGATGGGAAGACATGAAGACATGGAGGATGGGAAAGACATGAAGACATGGAGGATGGGAAGACATGAAGACATGAAGACATGGAGGATGGGAAGACATGAAGACATGGAGGAGGATGGGAAGACAGAAGACATGGAGGATGGGAAGACATGAAGACATGGAGGATGGGAAGACATGAAGACATGGAGGATGGGAAGACATGAAGACATGAAGACATGGAGGATGGGAAGACATGAAGACATGGAGGATGGGAAGACATGAAGACATGGAGGATGGGAAGACATGAAGACATGGAGGATGGGAAGACATGAAGACATGAAGACATGGAGGATGGGAAGACATGAAGACATGAAGACATGGAGGATGGGAAGACATGGAGGATGGGAAGACATGAAGACATGGAGGATGGGAAGACATGAAGACATGGAGGATGGGAAGACATGAAGACATGGAGGATGGGAAGACATGAAGACATGAAGACATGGAGGATGGGAAGAGACATGGAGGATGGGAAGACATGAAGACATGGGATGGGAAGACATGAAGACATGGAGGATGAAGACATGGAGGATGGGAAGACATGAAGACATGGAGGATGGGAAGACATGAAGACATGGAGGATGGGAAGACATGAAGACATGGAGGATGGGAAGACATGAAGACATGGAGGATGGGAAGACATGAAGACATGGAGGATGGGAAGACATGAAGACATGGAGGATGGGAAGACATGAAGACATGAAGACATGGAGGATGGGAAGACATGAAGGGAAGACATGAAGACATGGAGGATGGGGACATGAAGACATGAAGACATGGAGGATGGGAAGACATGAAGACATGGAGGATGGGAAGACATGAAGACATGAAGACATGGAGGATGGGAAGACATGAAGACATGGAGGATGGGAAGACATGAAGACATGGAGGATGGAAGGATGGGAAGACATGAAGACATGGAGGATGGGGGAAGACATGAAGACATGGAGGATGGGAAGACATGAAGACATGGAGGATGGGAAGACATGGAGGATGGGAAGACATGAAGACATGGAGGATGGGAAGACATGAAGACATGAAGACATGGAGGATGGGAAGACATGAAGACATGGAGGATGGGAAGACATGAAGACATGAAGACATGGAGGATGGGAAGACATGAAGACATGGAGGATGGGAAGACATGAAGACATGAAGACATGAAGACAGGAAGACATGAAGACATGGAGGATGGGAAGACATGAAGACATGGATGGGACATGAAGACATGAAGACATGGAGGATGGGAAGACATGAAGACATGGAGGATGGGAAGACATGAAGACATGGAAGATGAAGGAAGACATGAAGACATGAAGACATGAAGATGGAGGATGGGAAGACATGAAGACATGAAGACATGAAGACATGAAGACATGGAGGATGGGAAGACATGAAGACATGAAGACATGGGAAGACATGAAGACATGGAGGAGAAGACATGGGAAGACATGAAGACATGGAGGATGGGAAGACATGAAGACATGGAGGATGGGAAGACATGAAGACATGGAGGATGAAGACATGAAGACATGAAGACATGGAGGATGGGAAGATGGGAAGACATGAAGACATGGAGGATGGGAAGACATGAAGACATGGAGGATGGGAAGACATGAAGACATGGAGGATGGGAAGACATGAAGACATGGAGGATGGGAAGACATGAAGACATGGAGGATGGGAAGACATGGAGGATGGGAAGACATGAAGACATGGAGGATGGGAAGACATGAAGACATGAAGACATGGAGGATGGGAAGACATGAAGACATGGAGGATGGGAAGACATGAAGACATGGAGGATGGGAAGACATGGAGGATGGGAAGACATGAAGACATGGAGGATGGGAAGACATGAAGACATGGGAAGACATGAAGACATGGGAAGACATGAAGACATGAAGACATGGATGAAGGATGGGAAGACATGAAGACATGGGATGGGAAGATGAAGGAAGACATGGAGGATGAAGACATGAAGACATGGAGGATGGGAAGACATGAAGACATGGAGGATGGGAAGACATGAAGACATGGAGGATGGGAAGACATGAAGACATGGAGGATGGGAAGACATGGAGGATGGGAAGACATGAAGACATGGAGGATGGGAAGACATGAAGACATGGAGGATGGGAAGACATGAAGACATGGAGGATGGGAAGACATGGAGGATGGGAAGACATGAAGACATGAAGACATGAAGACATGGAGGATGGGAAGACATGAAGACATGGAGGATGGGAAGACATGAAGACATGGAGGATGGGAAGACATGAAGACATGGAGGATGGGAAGACATGAAGACATGGAGGATGGGAAGACATGAAGACATGGAGGATGGGAAGACATGAAGACATGGAGGATGGGAAGACATGAAGACATGGAGGATGGGAAGACATGAAGACATGGAGGATGGGAAGACATGAAGACATGGAGGATGGGAAGACATGAAGACATGGAGGATGGGAAGACATGAAGACATGGAGGATGGGAAGACATGAAGACATGGAGGATGGGAAGACATGAAGACATGGAGGATGGGAAGACATGAAGACATGGGAAGACATGGGAAGATGAAGACATGGAGGATGGGAAGACATGAAGACATGGAGGATGGGAAGACATGAAGACATGGAGGATGGGAAGACATGAAGACATGGAGGATGGGAAGACATGAAGACATGGAGGATGGGAAGACATGAAGACATGAAGACATGGAGGATGGGAAGACATGAAGACATGGAGGATGGGAAGACATGAAGACATGAAGACATGGAGGATGGGAAGACATGAAGACATGGAGGATGGGAAGACATGAAGACATGGAGGATGGGAAGACATGAAGACATGAAGACATGGAGGATGGGAAGACATGAAGACATGAAGACATGGAGGATGGGAAGACATGAAGACATGGAGGATGGGAAGACATGGAGGATGGGAAGACATGAAGACATGGAGGATGGGAAGACATGAAGACATGGAGGATGGGAAGACATGAAGACATGGAGGATGGGAAGACATGAAGACATGGAGGATGGGAAGACATGAAGACATGAAGACATGAAGACATGGAGGATGGGAAGACATGAAGACATGGAGGATGGGAAGACATGAAGACATGGAGGATGGGAAGACATGAAGACATGGAGGATGGGAAGACATGAAGACATGGAGGATGGGAAGACATGAAGACATGAAGACATGGAGGATGGGAAGACATGAAGACATGGAGGATGGGAAGACATGAAGACATGGAGGATGGGAAGACATGAAGACATGGAGGATGGGAAGACATGAAGACATGGAGGATGGGAAGACATGAAGACATGGAGGATGGGAAGACATGAAGACATGGAGGATGGGAAGACATGAAGACATGAAGACATGGAGGATGGGAAGACATGAAGACATGAAGACATGGAGGATGGGAAGACATGAAGACATGGAGGATGGGAAGACATGAAGACATGAAGACATGGAGGATGGGAAGACATGAAGACATGGAGGATGGGAAGACATGAAGACATGGAGGATGGGAAGACATGAAGACATGAAGGATGGAGGATGGGAAGACATGAAGACATGAAGACATGGAGGATGGGAAGACATGAAGACATGGAGGATGGGAAGACATGAAGACATGAAGACATGGAGGATGGGAAGACATGAAGACATGGAGGATGGGAAGACATGAAGACATGGAGGATGGGAAGACATGGAGGATGGGAAGAAGACATGGAGGAAGACAAGACATGGAGGATGGGAAGACATGAAGACATGGAGGATGGGAAGACATGAAGACATGGAGGATGGGAAGACATGAAGACATGGAGGATGGGAAGACATGAAGACATGAAGACATGGAGGATGGGAAGACATGAAGACATGGAGGATGGGAAGACATGAAGACATGGAGGATGGGAAGACATGAAGACATGAAGACATGGAGGATGGGAAGACATGAAGACATGGAGGATGGGAAGACATGAAGGATGGGAAGACATGGAGGATGGGAAGACATGAAGACATGGAGGATGGGAAGACATGAAGACATGGAGGATGGGAAGACATGAAGACATGGAGGATGGGAAGACATGAAGACATGGAGGATGGGAAGACATGAAGACATGGAGGATGGGAAGACATGAAGACATGAAGACATGGAGGATGGGAAGACATGAAGACATGGAGGATGGGAAGACATGAAGACATGGAGGATGGGAAGACATGAAGACATGGAGGATGGGAAGACATGAAGACATGGAGGATGGGAAGACATGAAGACATGAAGACATGAAGACATGGAGGATGGGAAGACATGAAGACATGGAGGATGGGAAGACATGAAGACATGGAGGATGGGAAGACATGAAGACATGGAGGATGGGAAGACATGAAGACATGAAGACATGGAGGATGGGAAGACATGAAGACATGGAGGATGGGAAGACATGAAGACATGGAGGATGGGAAGAGGATGAAGACATGGAGGATGGGAAGACATGGAGACATGAAGACATGGAGGATGGGAAGACATGAAGACATGGAGGATGGGAAGACATGAAGACATGGAAGGATGGGAAGACATGAAGACATGGAGGATGGGAAGACATGAAGACATGGAAGACATGGAGGATGGGAAGACATGAAGACATGGAGGATGGGAAGATGAAGACATGGAGGATGGGAAGACATGAAGACATGGAGGATGGGAAGACATGAAGACATGGAGGATGGGAAGACATGAAGACATGGAGGATGGGAAGACATGAAGACATGGAGGATGGGAAGACATGAAGACATGGAGGATGGGAAGACATGAAGACATGGAGGATGGGAAGACATGAAGACATGGAGGATGGGAAGACATGAAGACATGGAGGATGGGAAGACATGAAGACATGGAGGATGGGAAGACATGAAGACATGGAGGATGGGAAGACATGAAGACATGGAGGATGGGAAGACATGAAGACATGGAGGATGGGAAGACATGAAGACATGGAGGATGGGAAGACATGAAGACATGGAGGATGGGAAGACATGAAGACATGGAGGATGGGAAGACATGAAGACATGGAGGATGGGAAGACATGAAGACATGGAGGATGGGAAGACATGAAGACATGGAGGATGGGAAGACATGAAGACATGGAGGATGGGAAGACATGAAGACATGGAGGATGGGAAGACATGAAGACATGGAGGATGGGAAGACATGAAGACATGGAGGATGGGAAGACATGAAGACATGGAGGATGGGAAGACATGAAGACATGGAGGATGGGAAGACATGAAGACATGAAGGATGGGAAGACATGAAGACATGGAGGATGGGTCCATTTGAACATTTTCATAGCTTTGGTTATGTCAGCTGCAGACCACTTTTCCATCTACTTGCCGTTCTCTGGCCACTCTCAACAGTTCCTCTGCCCAAGTTCTCTGAGGCGTGTCTGTCACTGAACTCAAAGCAGTCCAGAAGACAGATAGACATCAAACCATCTTCAATGAAGTGACATGTAAACGACATGGAAGAAGTGGTTACCCTTGATGTTCAACAGTCAGTGGTAAGACAAACTGCAGTAGCCTGTGTGTGTAACAGATGTGAAACGGCTAGCTTAGTTAGCGGCGGTGCGTGCTAAATAGCGTTTCAATCAGTGACGTCACTTGCTCTGAGACCTTGAAGTAGTAGTTCCCCTTGCTCTGCAAAGGCCGTGGCTTTTGTGGAGCGATGGGTAACGATGCTTCGAGGGGTGACTGTTGACTGTGACTGTTGTTGATGTGTGCAGAGGGTCCCTGGTTCGTGCCCGGGTATGGGCGAGGGGACGGTCTAAAGTTATACTGTTACATGTGCTCTCGTACAGTTGTGGAATAAGTGATTTGAAAGGGTTTTCCTGCTTAGAATTGTGTACACTGGATGTAGACTATTGCTATAATTGTTAAATCCTCCGTCCTCCACGATCTAAAATGGCTGGAAATCTGTGGCAATCATTTTAGCCAATGCAATATCAATTTGACCTTATCAATTTGGCCTTGCTACAGACATAGACTTTGGCATAAACTGGTCCATAGAAGACTGCGTTGCTGTGGGTCACGGAGTAGGCCTACTTGACTGAGTGGATAGATCTCCACCACTACCACTAGCAGGCCTACTTGACTGAGTGGATAGATCTCCACCACTACCACTAGCAGGCCTACTTGACTGAGTGGATAGATCTCCACCACTACCACTAGCAGGCCTACTTGACTGAGTGGATAGATCTCCACCACTACCACTAGCAGGCCTACTTGACTGAGTGGATAGATCTCCACCACTACCACTAGCAGGCCTACTTGACTGAGTGGATAGATCTCCACCACTATCACTAGCAAGCCTACTTGACTGAGTGGATACCTGGCTCCACCACTACCACTAGCAGGCCTACTTGACTGAGTGGATGCATCTCCACGTGGGGAGGTGATAGGTCTACTATCACTAGCAGGCCTACTTGACTGAGTGGATGCATCTCCACGTGGGGAGGTGATAGGTCTACTATCACTAGCAGGCCTACTTGACTGAGTGGATGCATCTCCACGTGGGGAGGTGATAGGTCTACTATCACTAGCAGGCCTACTTGACTGAGTGGATGCATCTTCACGTGGGGAGGTGATAGGTCTACTATCACTAGCAAGCCCGCTAGTTTCTCTAAGCTCCGCTACAGCTTCACAGTTGGGTGCACAGTTCCCATATGCCGGTGTAGGTTGTGTGTATAACCGGCTTTATGTGAGATTTTGTTTTGGCAAATTCTACACTGTGTTCTAACATTGTCTACATTATTAAAATGAATCCCAATTCTACACTGTGCTCTAACATTGTCTACATTATTAAAATGAATCTAAATTCTACACTGTGCTCTAACATCGTCTACATTATTAAAATGAATCTAAATTCTACACTGTGCTCTAACATTGTCTACATTATTAAAATGAATCTAAATTCTACACTGTGCTCTAACATTGCCTACATTATTAAAATGAATCTAAATTCTGCTTTGCTTCCAACTCATTTTCCAGCTGTTGTTTTCCACAGCTGTCCTTCCTCTCTCTCCTCTGGCTGCTAAGTGTGTGACTGTGGGTGAGTTGGCTCCGCCCTCCCTCACACATCTTTGGTTCATTGGTTGACACTGCATGTCTGATTGACAGGAACAACAGGTGAGGCTGTTAGTCTGAGCAGACGGTCAGAACGAATGTGTGTGCGCTTGAGCATTTAGGTCTATATTATTTAAAATAAAATAAAAATCGTTCTTTGAATTAGCTCATTTCTAATTATTTAAATATTTTGATTATTCATATCTTAATTTTTAAAATATATATTTATAATTAGATTCGGCTCTTCTGATATGCGAGCCGGCTCCCAACGTTCACCTACAAGAGCCGGCTCCCAACGTTCACCTACAAGAGCCGGCTCCCAACGTTCACCTACAAGAGCCGGCTCCCAACGTTCACCTACAAGAGCCGGCTCCCAACGTTCACCTACAAGAGCCGGCTCCCAACGTTCACCTACAAGAGCCGGCTCCCAACGTTCACCTACAAGAGCCGGCTCCCAACGTTCACCTACAAGAGCCGGCTCTCAGAGGCGACTTGTTCGCGAACGACCCATCACTAGTCGACTACTTAGGAGATAGGGTAGGAGATAGGGTAGGAGATAGGGTCACTGCAAGGGTATCAGTTCACTGCAATGATCAGTGAAGGTGAAATAGTCGAAGTGACATTTATTTCACACTCTATCATGATGAATGAACAAAAAATGTAATTACCAGACATCCTGGTAATTACATCCAATCACCACCTTCCGGAGACACCTGAAACCCCACCAATTTAAGGAATACCTAGAATAGGATAAAGTAATCCTTCTCACCCCCCCCCCTTTAAGATTTAGATGGACTATTGTAAAGTGACTGTTCCACTGGATGTCATAAGGTGAATGCACCAATTTGTAAGTCGCTCTGGATAAGAGCGTCTGCTAAATGACTTAAATGTAAATGTAAATGTAATCCTGTGTCTTTGTTCACTATATCACGGAAGTTTTCCTTACGATACAGTTGTCATCAAAATGACTCGCAGGTTGTCTCAAGAGGAGTGCTCACTACCAGGTCTAGGGTGTGTCCTTACTCACAAATGGCATCCTATTCCCGATATAGTGCACTACTTTTGACCAGGACCCATAGTGTGAAGTGTAAAGGGAATAGGATGCCATTTGGGACACTGTCTAGGGCTGGATGTGTGGACAGGTCTCCTTCATGATTCCTTTACATTATCACTACCAGACCAGGACAGGTCTCCATTATGATTCCTTTACATTATCACTACCAGACCAGGACAGGTCTCCATTATGATTCCTTTACATTATCACCACCAGGACAGGTCTCCATTATGATTCCTTTACATTATGACCACCAGGACAGGTCTCCATTATGATTCCTTTACATTATGACCACCAGGACAGGTCTCCATTATTATTCCTTTACATTATCACCACCAGGACAGGTCTCCATTATGATTCCTTTACATTATCACCACCAGGACAGGTCTCCTTCATGACCACTTAGAATTATCACCACCAGGACAGGTCTCCATTATGATTCCTTTACATTATCACCACCAGGACAGGTCTCCATTATGATTCCTTTACATTATCACCACCAGGACAGGTCTCCTTCATGACCACATAATGGACAGGTCTCCATTATGACCACTTAATGGACAGGTCTCCTTCATGACCACTTAGAATTATCACCACCAGGACAGGACAGCTCTCCTTCATGACCACTTAGAATTATCACCACCAGGACAGGACAGGTCTCCTTCATGACCACTTAGAATTATCACCACCAGGACAGGACAGGTCTCCTTCATGACCACTTAGAATTATCACCACCAGGACAGGACAGGTCTCCTTCATGACCACTTAGAATTATCACCACCAGGACAGGACAGGTCTCCTTCATGACCACTTAGAATTATCACCACCAGGACAGGACAGGTCTCCTTCATGACCACTTAGAATTATCACCACCAGGACAGGACAGGTCTCCTTCATGACCACTTAGAATTATCACCACCAGGACAGGACAGGTCTCCTTCATGACCACTTAGAATTATCACCACCAGGACAGGTCTCCTTCATGACCACTTAGAATTATCACCACCAGGACAGGTCTCCTTCATGACCACTTAGAATTATCACCACCAGGACAGGTCTCCTTCATGACCACTTAGAATTATCACCACCATGACAGGTCTCCTTCATGACCACTTAGAATTATCACCACCAGGACAGGTCTCCTTCATGACCACTTAGAATTATCACCACCAGGACAGGTCTCCTTCATGACCACTTAGAATTATCACCACCAGGACAGGTCTCCTTCATGACCACTTAGAATTATCACCACCAGGACAGGTCTCCTTCATGACCACTTAGAATTATCACCACCAGGACAGGTCTCCTTCATGACCACTTAGAATTATCACCACGAGGACAGGACAGGTCTCCTCCATGACCACTTAGAATTATCACCACCAGGACAGGTCTCCTTCATGACCACTTAGAATTATCACCACCAGGACAGGTCTCCTTCATGACCACTTAGAATTATCACCACCAGGACAGGTCTCCTTCATGACCACTTAGAATTATCACCACCAGGACAGGTCTCCTTCATGACCACTTAGAATTATCACCACCAGGACAGGTCTCCTTCATGACCACTTAGAATTATCACCACCAGGACAGGTCTCCTTCATGACCACTTAGAATTATCACCACCAGGACAGGTCTCCTTCATGCCCACTTAGAATTATCACCACCAGGACAGGTCTCCTTCATGACCACTTAGAATTATCACCACCAGGACAGGTCTACTTCATGACCACTTAGAATTATCACCACCAGGACAGGTCTCCTTCATGACCACTTAGAATTATCACCACCAGGACAGGTCTCCTTCATGACCACTTAGAATTATCACCACCAGGACAGGTCTCCTTCATGACCACTTAGAATTATCCGAATGGACAGGTCTCCATTATGATTCCTTTACATTATCACCACCAGGACAGGTCTCCATTATGATTCCTTTACATTATCACCACCAGGACAGGTCTCCATTATTATTCCTTTACATTATCACTACCAGACCAGGACAGGTCTCCATTATGATTCCTTTACATTATCACCACCAGGACAGGTCTCCATTATGATTCCTTTACATTATCACCACCAGGACAGGTCTCCATTATGATTCCTTTACATTATCACCACCAGGACAGGTCTCCATTATGATTCCTTTACATTATCACTACCAGACCAGGTCTCCATTATAATTCCTTTACATTATCACCACCAGGACAGGTCTCCATTATTATTCCTTTACATTATCACCACCAGGACAGGTCTCCATTATTATTCTTTTACATTATCACTACCAGACCAAGACAGGTCTCCATTATGATTCCTTTACATTATCACCACCAGGACAGGTCTCCATTATGATTCCTTTACATTATCACCACCAAGACAGGTCTCCATTACGATTCCTTTACATTATCACCACCAGGACAGGTCTCCATTATGATTCCTTTACATTATCACTACCAGACCAGGTCTCCATTATGATTCCTTTACATTATCACCACCAGGACAGGTCTCCATTATTATTCCTTTACATTATCACCACCAGGACAGGTCTCCATTATTATTATTTTACATTATCACTACCAGACCAGGACAGGTCTCCATTATTATTCCTTTACATTATCACTACCAGACCAGGACAGGTCTCCATTATGATTCCTTTACATTATCACCACCAGCCCAGGACAGGTCTCCATTATTATTCCTTAACATTATCACCACCAGGACGGGTCTCCATTATTATTCCTTTACATTATCACTACCAGACCAGGACAGGTCTCCATTATGATTCCTTTACATTATCACCACCAGGACAGGTCTCCATTATTATTCCTTTACATTATCACCACCAGGACAGGTCTCCATTATTAGTCCTTTACATTATCACCACCAGGACAGGTCTCCATTATTATTCCTTTACATTATCACTACCAGACCAGGACAGGTCTCCATTATTATTCCTTTACATTATCACTACCAGACCAGGACAGGTCTCCATTATGATTCCTTTACATTATCACCACCAGCCCAGGACAGGTCTCCATTATTATTCCTTTACATTATCACCACCAGACCAGGACAGGTCTCCATTATGATTCCTTTACATTATCACTACCAGACCAGGACAGGTCTCCATTATTATTCCTTTACATTATCACCACCAGGACAGGTCTCCATTATTATTCATTTACATTATCACCACCAGGACAGGTCTCCATTATTATTCCTTAACATTATCACCACCAGGACAGGTCTCCATTATTATTCCTTTACATTATCACCACCAGGACAGGTCTCCATTATGATTCCTTTACATTATCACCACCAGGACAGGTCTCCATTATGATTCCTTTACATTATCACCACCAGGACAGGTCTCCATTATTATTCCTTTACATTATCACCACCAGGACAGGTCTCCATTATTATTCCTTTACATTATCACTACCAGACCAGAACAGGTCTCCATTATTATTCCTTTACATTATCACTACCAGACCAGGACAGGTCTCCATTATGATTCCTTTACATTATCACCACCAGACCAGGACAGGTCTCCATTATGATTCCTTTACATTATCACTACCAGACCAGGACAGGTCTCCATTATTATTCCTTTACATTATCACCACAAGGACAGGTCTCCATTATTATTCCTTTACATTATCACTACCAGACCAGGACAGGTCTCCATTATTATTCCTTTACATTATCACCACAAGGACAGGTCTCCATTATGATTCCTTTACATCATCACTACCAGACCAGGACAGGTCTCCATTATTATTCCTTAACATTATCACCACCAGGACGGGTCTCCATTATTATTCCTTTACATTATCACTACCAGACCAGGACAGGTCTCCATTATTATTCCTTTACATTATCACCACCAGACAAGGACAGGTCTCCATTATGATTCCTTTACATTATCACTACCAGACCAGGACAGGTCTCCATTATGATTCCTTTACATTATCACTACCAGACCAGGACAGGTCTCCATTATGATTCCTTTACATTATCACCACCAGGACAGGTCTCCATTATTATTCCTTTACATTATCACTACCAGACCAGGACAGGTCTCCATTATGATTCCTTTACATTATCACCACCAGGACAGGTCTCCATTATGATTCCTTTACATTATCACCACCAGGACAGGTCTCCATTATTATTCCTTTACATTATCACCACCAGGACAGGTCTCCATTATTATTCCTTTACATTATCACCACCAGGACAGGTCTCCATTATTATTCCTTAACATTATCACCACCAGGACAGGTCTCCATTATGATTCCTTTACATTATCACCACCAGGACAGGTCTCCATTATGATTCCTATACATTATCACCACCAGGACAGGTCTCCATTATGATTCCTTTACATTATCACCACCAGGACAGGTCTCCATTATTATTCCTTTACATTATCACCACCAGGACAGGTCTCCATTATTATTCCTTTACATTATCACTACCAGACCAGGACAGGTTCTCCATTATTATTCCTTTACATTATCACTACCAGACCAGGACAGGTCTCCATTATGATTCCTTTACATTATCACCACCAGACCAGGACAGGTCTCCATTATGATTCCTTTACATTATCACTACCAGACCAGGACAGGTCTCCATTATTATTCCTTTACATTATCACCACAAGGACAGGTCTCCATTATTATTCCTTTACATTATCACTACCAGACCAGGACAGGTCTCCATTATTATTCCTTTACATTATCACCACAAGGACAGGTCTCCATTATGATTCCTTTACATCATCACTACCAGACCAGGACAGGTCTCCATTATTATTCCTTAACATTATCACCACCAGGACGGGTCTCCATTATTATTCCTTTACATTATCACTACCAGACCAGGACAGGTCTCCATTATTATTCCTTTACATTATCACCACCAGACAAGGACAGGTCTCCATTATGATTCTTTTACATTATCACTACCAGACCAGGACAGGTCTCCATTATTATTCCTTTACATTATCACCACCAGACAAGGACAGGTCTCCATTATGATTCTTTTACATTATCACTACCAGACCAGGACAGGTCTCCATTATGATTCCTTTACATTATCACTACCAGACCAGGACAGGTCTCCATTATGATTCCTTTACATTATCACCACCAGGACAGGTCTCCATTATTATTCCTTTACATTATCACTACCAGACCAGGACAGGTCTCCATTATGATTCCTTTACATTATCACCACCAGGACAGGTCTCCATTATGATTCCTTTACATTATCACCACCAGGACAGGTCTCCATTATTATTCCTTTACATTATCACCACCAGGACAGGTCTCCATTATTATTCCTTTACATTATCACCACCAGGACAGGTCATTATTATTATCACCACCAGGACAGGTCTCCATTATTATTCCTTAACATTATCACCACCAGGACAGGTCTCCATTATGATTCCTTTACATTATCACCACCAGGACAGGTCTCCATTATTATTCCTTTACATTATCACCACCAGGACAGGTCTCCATTATTATTCCTTAACATTATCACCACCAGGACAGGTCTCCATTATTATTCCTTTACATTATCACCACCAGGACAGGTCTCCATTATGATTCCTTTACATTATCACCACCAGGACAGGTCTCCATTATGATTCCTTTACATTATCACCACCAGGACAGGTCTCCATTATTATTCCTTTACATTATCACCACCAGGACAGGTCTCCATTATTATTCCTTTACATTATCACTACCAGACCAGGACAGGTCTCCATTATTATTCCTTTACATTATCACTACCAGACCAGGACAGGTCTCCATTATGATTCCTTTACATTATCACCACCAGACCAGGACAGGTCTCCATTATTATTCCTTAACATTATCACCACCAGGACGGGTCTCCATTATTACTCCTTTACATTATCACTACCGGACCAGGACAGGTCTCCATTATTATTCCTTTACATTATCACCACCAGACCAGGACAGGTCTCCATTATGATTCCTTTACATTATCACTACCAGACCAGGACAGGTATCCATTATTATTCCTTTACATTTTCACCACCAGACCAGGATAGGTCTCCATTATTATTCCTTTACATTTTCACCACCAGACCAGGACAGGTCTCCATTATTATTCCTTTACATTATCACCACCAGACCAGGACAGGTCTCCATTATGATTCCTTTACATTATCACTACCAGACCAGGACAGGTCTCCATTATTATTCCTTTACATTATCACCACAAGGACAGGTCTCCATTATTATTCCTTTACATTATCACTACCAGACCAGGACAGGTCTCCATTATTATTCCTTTACATTATCACTACCAGACCATGACAGGTCTCCATTATGATTCCTTTACATTATCACCACCAGACCAGGACAGGTCTCCATTATTATTCCTTAACATTATCACCACCAGGACGGGTCTCGATTATTATTCCTTTACATTACCACTACCAGACCAGGACAGGTCTCCATTATTATTCCTTTACATTATCATTACCAGGACAGGTCTCCATTATTATTCCTTTATACCCATACATAAACTCAGCAAAAAAATAAATGTCCTATCATTGTCAACTGCACTTTATTTTCAGCAAACTTATCATGTGTAAATATTTGTATGAACGTAACAAGATTCAACAACTCAGACATAAACTGAACAAGTTCCACAGACATGTGACTTACATAAATGGAATAGTGTGTCCCTGAACAAGGGGGGGGGGTTCAAAATCAAAAGTAACAGTCAGTATCTGGTGTGGTCACCAGCTGCATTAAGTACTGCAGTGCATCTCCTCCTCATGGACTGCACCAGATTTGCCAGTTCTTGCTGTGAGATGTTAACCCACTCTTCCACCAAGGCACCTGCATGTTCCCGTACATTTCTGGGGGGAATGACCCTAGCCCTCAACCTCTGATCCAACAGGTCCCAAATGTACTCAATGGGCTTGAGATCCGGGCTCCTCACTGGCCATAGCAGAACACTGACATTCCTGTCTTGCAGGAAATCACACACAGAACGAGCAGTATGGCTGGTGGAATTGTCATACTAGAGGGTCATGTCAGAATGAGCCTGCATAAAGGGTACCACATGAGGGAGGAGGATGTCTTCCCTGTAACGCACATAGTTGAGATTGCCTGCAATGACAACAAGCTCAGTCCGATGATGCTGTGACACACCGCCTCAGACCATGACGGACCCTCCACCTCCAAATCGATCCTTCTCCAGAGTGCAGGCCTCGGTGTGACGCTCATTCCTTCGATGATAAATGCAAATCCGGCCATCACCCCTGCTGAGACAACACCACGACTCGTCAGTGAAGAGCACTTTTTTCCAGTCCTGTCTGGTCCAGCGACGGTGGGTTTGTGCCCAAAGGCGATGTTGTTGTCGGTGACGTCTGGTGAGGACCTGCCTTACAACAGGCCTACAAGCCCTCAGTCCAGCCTCTCTCAGCCTATTGCAGACAGTCTGAGCACTGATGGAGGGATTGTGCGTTCCTGGTGTAACTCGGGCAGTTGTTGTTGCCGTCCTGTACCTGTCCCACAGGTGTGATGTTGGGATGTACCGATCCTGTGCAGGTGTTTTTACACATGGTCTGCCACTACGGGGACGATCAGCTGTCTGTCCTGTCTCCCTGTAGCGCTGTCTTAGGCGTCTCACAGTACGGCCACATCTGCAGTCCTCATGCCTCCTTGCAGCATGCCTAAGGCACGTTTACGCAGATGAGCACGGACCCTGGGCATCATTCTTTTGGTGTTTTTCAGAGTCAGTAGAAAGGCCTCTTTAGTGTCATAAGTTTTCATATCTGTGACCTTAATTGCCAGCCGTCTGTAAACTGTTAGTGTCTTAACGACCGTTCCACAGGTGCATGATCATTAATTGTTTATGGTGCATTGAACAAACATGGGAACCAGTGTTTAAACCCTTTACAATGAAGATCTGTGAAGTTATTTGGATTTTTACGAATGATCTTTGAAAGACAGGGTCCTGAAAAGGGATGTTTCTTTTTTTGCTGAGTTTATATTGTGGTATCCCAGGAGGTCTACCCCGGTGGATGGTAATAGAGGGGAGGTACGTGAGGCGACGTTGGCTCCCTCTGCTGGGAATACGGGAGCAGGGCACCCCGACACGGACAGCTAAGTGGAGGTAACTAGAGGAAAGTGCCAACCAGCCGTAGAGGCTAAATAAAAGGAGCAAATTTTAGATTTTTGGTTCCAACCGCCATGTCTTTGTGAGACACAGAGTAGGTGAACGGATTATCTCCGCATGTGTGGTTCCCATCGTGAAGCATGGAGGAGGAGGTGTGATGGTGTGGGGGTGCTTTGCTGGTGACACGGTCAGTGATTTATTTTGAATTCTAGGCACACTTAACCAGCATGGTTACCACAGCATTCTGCAGCGATACACCATCCCATCTGGTTTGCCCTTAGTGGGACTATCATTTCTTTATCAACAGGACAGTGATCCAACACACCTCCAGGTTGTGTAAGGGCTACCTGACCAGGAAGGAGAGTGATGCAGGGCTGCATCAGATGACCTGGCCTCCACAATCACCTGACCTCAACCCAATTGAGATGGTTTGTGTCACGTATACTAACCTCTCCGGCGCTCTAGGTCACCAGACTGCTCATTATTACACACATGTCACCATCGTTCCACGCACCAGCGCCTCATCAGACTCGCCTGGACTTCATGTCTGTACGGTGACCTAGAGCACCGGAGAGGTTAGTATACGTGACACAAACCATCTCAATTGGGTTGAGGTCAGGTGATTGTGGAGGCCAGGGCTCCCGAGTGGAGCAGCTGTCTAAGGCACTGCATCTCAAGAGGCGTCACTACAGTCCCTTGTTCGTATCTAGGTTGTATCACAACCGTCTGTGATAGGGAGTACCATAGGGTGTTGCACAATTAGCCCAGCATCATCCAGGTTTGGCCGGGGTAGGCCGTCATTGTAAATAAGAATTTGTTATTAACTGACTTGCCTAGTTAACTAAAGGTTAAATGATTACCATCCCTGTACCTGTCACTCCCTTTGGTTCCTTCCCCAGGTGTTATTGACTGTTCCAGGTTTCATGTCTGGAAGCTTTTCCTGTTTTGTACCATGTTCCATTTCTTGATTAAATGATTCACTCCCTGTAAATGATTCACTCCCTGTAAATGATTCACTCACCGTAAATGATTCACACCCTGTAAATGATTCACTACTCATAAATGATTCACTACTCATAAATTATTCACTCCCTGTAAATGATTCACTCCTTATAAATTATTCACTCCCTGTAAATGATTCACTCACTGTAAATGATTCACACCCTGTAAATGATTCACACCCTGTAAATGATTCACTCCTTATAAATTATTCACTCCCTGTAAATGATTCACTCCCTGTACTTGCTTCCCGACTCCCAGTGTACACGTTACAATTTGGGATGAGTTGGAGTACAGAGCGAAGGAAAATTAGCCAACAAGTGCTCAGCATATGTGGGAACTCCTTCAAGACTGTTGGAAAAGCATTCCAGGTGAAGAATATATATATTTGAGATTTGAGATTCTTCAAAGTTACCACCCTTTGCCTTGGTGATATATATATATATATATATATATATATATATATATATATATATATATATATATATATATATATATATATATATATATATTTGAGATTTGAGATTCTTCAAAGTAGCCAACCTTTGCCTTGGTGACAGTTTTGCACACTCTTGGCATTCTCTCAACCAGCTTCACCTGGAATGCTTTGTTTAACACTTTTTTTGGTTACTACATGATTCCAAGTGTGTTATTTCATAGTTTTGACATCTTCACTGTTATTGCACAATGTAGAAAATAGTAAAAATAAAGAAAAACCCTTGAATGAGTAGGTGTTTACAAACTTTTGACTGGTACTGTATATCCAGCCTGTTTCAGATCAGTCAAGGAGACAGTCCTGGGGTGATTCTCAATTGTATTTCCTTGATTCCTCGCTCCTTCTGTAAGCGTATTGGAGTAGAAGGTCTGAGGAGAGGAACCATAGATCTTCTCCTCCAATGTGTTTTGAGAAAGACGTGAGGGGAGAGGATGTGAGGAATCAAGGAAAATACTATTGAGATTCATCCCAGGATGGACAGTGGCTGCAACGGAACATGCTTACCACCAGAGGGCAGTGTTAGCTAGCAAATGAATGGGTCTCTTGTCTGACTCTGCACTGTTTAACATGGGTTACATCATGAACAGTAATCTTTTCCTTACATAATGGGGTACATGGCTCTGGGCAAAAGTAATGCATTTTCGAGAGCAGACACAGCTAACTCATACCTGCAGCAGTAAATGAGTCCAAGCCTGGTGGAATGTTCCAGGACAAAGGGAGAGTTAGTCCAAGCACAGTGGAATGTTCCAGGACAAAGGGAGAGTTAGTCCAAGCACAGTGGAATGTTCCAGGACAAAGGGAGAGTTAGTCCAAGCACAGTGGAATGTTCCAGGACAAAGGGAGAGTTAGTCCA
Organism: Oncorhynchus gorbuscha; assembly: GCF_021184085.1. Taxonomy (NCBI): domain Eukaryota; kingdom Metazoa; phylum Chordata; class Actinopteri; order Salmoniformes; family Salmonidae; genus Oncorhynchus; species Oncorhynchus gorbuscha. Next base: position 8,191,106 of record NC_060185.1, on the reverse strand, counting down.
AGCACAGTGGAATGTTCCAGGACAAAGGGAGAGTTAGTCCAAGCACAGTGGAATGTTCCAGGACAAAGGGAGAGTTAGTCCAAGCACAGTGGAATGTTCCAGGACAAAGGGAGAGTTAGTCCAAGCACAGTGGAATGTTCCAGGACAAAGGGAGAGTTCCAGAATACAACAAGTAACTGATTCGGTCCCAAATGGAATCCTTTTCCCTGTAGTGCACTACGTTTGACTAGGCCCCGGTTAAAACTGATTCCCTCTATAAGGAACATGGTGCCATTTGGAAGGTAACCTGGGTTTCCTGTGTACCGCCGAGACTGTTAGACTTCTGAGCTCTGCTTCCGTGGTGCCAAGCTGTTGCCAAAGCAAAAGTCCCAAGTCAGGAAGACTCAGCGCCACTGATGCAGAAGGATGGGCTGGGCTGTGTGCGATTTTGTTTTATTTTTTATATTTTTTTTACAGGGAGTGAATCATTTGCAGGGAGTGAATCATTTACAGGGAGTGAATCATTTACATGGAGTGAATCATTTACAGGGAGTGAATCATTTACAGGGAGTGAATCATTTGCAGGGAGTGAATCATTTACAGGGAGTGAATCATTTACATGGAGTGAATCATTTACAGGGAGTGAATCATTTACAGGGAGTGAATCATTTACATGGAGTGAATCATTTATAGGGAGTGAATCATTTACAGGGAGTGAATCATTTATAGGGAGTGAATCATTTACAGGGAGTGAATCATTTACAGGGAGTGAATCATTTACATGGAGTGAATCATTTAATAAAGAAATGGAACATGGTACAAAACAGGAAAAGCTTACAGACATGAAACCTGGAACAGTCAATAACGCCTGGGGCAGGAACCAAAGGGAGTGACAGGTACAGGGATGGTAATCGTTTAACCTATGGGACTCCCAATCATGGCCAGATGTGATACAGCCTGGATTCAAACCAGGGACTGTAGTGACACCTCTAGCACTGAGATGCAGTGTCTTAGACCGTTGCGCCACTCCGTAGCTTGAAGACTAGGCCAACCACAGAACACAACCAATGATTCATCAGGGTTCAGTGGTATAACATTTATTCAGTCATCACAAACAGGACAGGAGGAAAACACAAGAAGACAGACAGAATATTAAAAACAATAAACAGGCTAATATTGATAAAACTCAACAAATAAAGAACAATAAACAGACTAATATATATAACACACAACAAATAAACAACAATAAACAGACTAATATATATAACACACAACAAATAAACAACAATAAACAGACTAATATATATAACACACAACAACTAAACAACAATAAACAGACTAATATATATGTAACAGCGTTTGTCTGTTGAATGAAGAGAGTCGGACCGAAATGCAGCGTGTAGGTTACTCATGACTTTAATGAAAGATATGACGGTACATGAAATAACTGAAATACGAAAACAACAAACGGAACGTGAAACCTAATACAGCCTATCTGGTGAATACTACACAAAGACAGGAACAAACACCCACGAATTACAAAGCGAAACTCAGGCTGTCTAAATACGGTTCCCAATCAGAGACAACAACAAGCACCTGACTCTGATTGAGAATCGCCTCATGCAGCCAAGCCTAACACCCCTAATCAGCCGCGATCCCAAATAATACAAAACCCAATATGAATACAACATATAAACCCATGTCACACCCTGGCCAACCCAAACATATAACAAAAACACAAAATACAATGACCAAGGCGTGACAATATATAACACACAACAACTAAACAACAATAAACAGACTAATATATAACACACAACAACTAAACAACAATAAACAGACTAATATATAACACACAACAACTAAACAACAATAAACAGACTAATATATAACACACAACAACTAAACAACAATAAACAGACTAATATATAACACACAACAACTAAACAACAATAAACAGACTAATATATAACACACAACATATAAACAACAATAAACAGACTAATATATAACACACAACAACTAAACAACAATAAACAGACTAATATATAACACACAACATATAAACAACAATAAACAGACTAATATATAACACACAACAACTAAACAACAATAAACAGACTAATATATAACACACAACAACTAAACAACAATAAACAGACTAATATATAACACACAACAACTAAACAACAATAAACAGACTAATATATAACACACAACAACTAAACAACAATAAACAGACTAATATATAACACACAACAACTAAACAACAATAAACAGACTAATATATAACACACAACATATAAACAACAATAAACAGACTAATATATAACACACAACAACTAAACAACAATAAACAGACTAATATTACATTTACATTTACATTACATTTAAGTCATTTAGCAGACGCTCTTATCCAGAGCGACTTACAAATTGGTGCATTCACCTTATGACATCCAGTGGGACAGTCACTTAACAATAGTGCATCTAAAACTTAGGGGGGGTGGGGTGAGAGGGATTACTTAACCTATCCTAGGTATTCCTTAAAGAGGTGGGGTTTCAGGTGTCTCCGGAAGGTGGTGATTGACTCCGCTGTCCTGGCGTCGTGAGGGAGTTTGTTCCACCATTGGGGGCCAGGGCAGCGAACAGTTTTGACTGGGCTGAGCGGGAGCTGTACTTCCTCAGTGGTAGGGAGGCGAGCAGGCCAGAGGTGGATGAACGCAGTGCCCTTGTTTGGGTGTAGGGCCTGATCAGAGCCTGGAGGTACTGAGGTGCCGTTCCCCTCACAGCTCCGTAGGCAAGCACCATGGTCTTGTAGCGGATGCGAGCTTCAACTGGAAGCCAGTGGAGAGAACGGAGGAGCGGGGTGACGTGAGAGAACTTGGGAAGGTTGAACACCAGACGGGCTGCGGCGTTCTGGATGAGTTGAAGGGGTTTAATGGCACAGGCAGGGAGCCCAGCCAACAGCGAGCCTGCAGTAATCCAGACGGGAGATGACAAGTGCCTGGATTAGGACCTGCGCCGCTTCCTGTGTGAGGCAGGGTCGTACTCTGCGGATGTTGTAGAGCATGAACCTACAGGAACGGGCCACCGCCTTGATGTTAGTTGAGAACGACAGGGTGTTGTCCAGGATCACACCAAGGTTCTTGGCGCTCTGGGAGGAGGACACAGTGGAGTTGTCAACCGTGATGGCGAGATCATGGAACGGGCAGTCCTTCCCCGGGAGGAAGAGCAGCTCCGTCTTGCCGAGGTTCAGCTTGAGGTGGTGATCCGTCATCCACACTGATATGTCTGCCAGACATGCAGAGATGCGATTCGCCACCTGGTCATCAGAAGGGGGAAAGGAGAAGATTAATTGTGTGTCGTCTGCATAGCAATGATAAGAGAGACCATGTGAGGTTATGACAGAGCCAAGTGACTTGGTGTATAGCGAGAATAGGAGAGGGCCAAGAACAGAGCCCTGGGGGACACCAGTGGTGAGAGCGCGTGGTGAGGAGACAGATTCTCGCCACGCCACCTGGTAGGAACGACCTGTCAGGTAGGACGCAATCCAAGCGTGGGCCGCGCCGGAGATGCCCAACTCGGAGAGGGTGGAGAGGAGGATCTGATGGTTCACAGTATCGAAGGCAGCCGATAGATCTAGAAGGATGAGAGCAGAGGAGAGAGAGTTAGCTTTAGCAGTGCGGAGCGCCTCCGTGATACAGAGGAGAGCAGTCTCAGTTGAATGACTAGTCTTGAAACCTGACTGATTTGGATCAAGAAGGTCATTCAGAGAGAGATAGCGGGAGAGCTGGCCAAGGACGGCACGTTCAAGAGTTTTGGAGAGAAAAGAAAGAAGGGATACTGGTCTGTAATTGTTGACATCGGAGGGATCGAGTGTAGGTTTTTTCAGAAGGGGTGCAACTCTCGCTCTCTTGAAGACGGAAGGGACGTAGCCAACGGTCAGGGATGAGTTGATGAGCGAGGTGAGGTAAGGGAGAAGGTCTCCGGAAATGGTCTGGAGAAGAGAGGAGGGGATAGGGTCAAGCGGGCAGGTTGTTGGGCGGCCGGCCGTCACAAGACGCGAGATTTCATCTGGAGAGAGAGGGAGAAAGAGGTCAGAGCATAGGGTAGGGCAGTGTGAGCAGAACCAGCGGTGTCGTTTGACTTAGCAAACGAGGATCGGATGTCGTCGACCTTCTTTTCAAAATGGTTGACGAAGTCATCTGCAGAGAGGGAGGAGGGGGGAGGGGGCGGAGGATTCAGGAGGGAGGAGAAGGTGGCAAAGAGCTTCCTAGGGTTAGAGGCAGAAGCTTGGAATTTAGCGTGGTAGAAAGTGGCTTTAGCAGCAGAGACAGAGGAGGAAAATGTAGAGAGGAGGGAGTGAAAGGATGCCAGGTCCGCAGGGAGGCGAGTTTTCCTCCATTTCCGCCGGCTGCCCGGAGCCCTGTTCTGTGAGCTCGCAATGAGTCATCGAGCCACGGAGCGGGAGGGGAGGACCGAGCCGGCCTGGAGGATAGGGGACATAGAGAGTCAAGGGATGCAGAGAGGGAGGAGAGGAGGGTTGAGGAGGCAGAATCAGGAGATAGGTGGGAGAAGGTTTGAGCGGAGGGAAGAGATGATAGGATGGAAGAGGAGAGAGTAGCGGGGGAGAGAGAGCGAAGGTTGGGACGGCGCGATACCATCCGAGTAGGGGCAGTGTGGGAGGTGTTGGATGAGAGCGAGAGGGAAAAGGATACAAGGCAGTGGTCGGAGACTTGGGAGTTGCAATGAGGTTAGTGGAAGAACAGCATCTAGTAAAGATGAGGTAAGCGTATTGCCTGCCTTGTGAGTAGGGGGGAAGGTGAGAGGGTGAGGTCAAAAGAGGAGAGGAGTGGAAAGAAGGAGGCAGAGAGGAAAGAGTCAAAGGTAGACGTGGGGAGGTTAAAGTCGCCCAGAACTGTGAGAGGTGAGCCGTCCTCAGGAAAGGAGCTTATCAAGGCATCAAGCTCATTGATGAACTCTCCGAGGGAACCTGGAGGGCGATAAATGATAAGGATGTTAAGCTTGAAAGGGCTAGTGACTGTGACAGCATGGAATTCAAAGGAGGCGATAGACAGATGGGTAAGGGGAGAAAGAGAGAATGACCACTTGGGAGAGATGAGGATCCCGGTGCCACCACCCCGCTGACCAGACGCTCTCGGGGTGTGCGAGAACACGTGGGCGGACGAAGAGAGAGCAGTAGGAGTAGCAGTGTTGTCTGTGGTGATCCATGTTTCCAACAGGGCCAAGAAGTCGAGGACTGGAGGGAGGCATGGGCTGAGATGAACTCTGCCTTGTTGACCGCAGATTGGCAGTTCCAGAGGCTACCGGAGACCTGGAACTCCACGTGGGTCGTGCGCGCTGGGACCACCAGAGTAGGGTGCCGCGGCCACGCGGTGAGGAGCGTTTGTATGGTCTGTGCAGAGAGGAGAGAACAGGGATAAACCGACACATAGTTGATAGGCTACAGAAGAGGCTACGCTAATGCAAAGGAGATTGGAATGACAAGTGGACTACACATCTCGAATGTTCAGAAAGTTAAGCTACGTAGCAAGAATCTTATTGACTAAAATGATTAAAATGATACAGTACTGCTGAAGTAGGCCAGCTGGCAGTGGGTGCGTTGTTGACACTACACTAATCAAGTCGTTCCGTTGAGTGTAATAGTTTCTGCAGTGTTGCTATTCGGGGGCTAGCACACAACAACTAAACAACAATAAACAGACTAATATATAACACACAACAACTAAACAACAATAAACAGACTAATATATAACACACAACAACTAAACAACAATAAACAGACTAATATATAACACACAACAACTAAACAACAATAAACAGACTAATATATAACACACAACAACTAAACAACAATAAACAGACTAATATATAACACACAACAACTAAACAACAATAAACAGACTAATATATAACACACAACATATAAACAACAATAAACAGACTAATATATAACACACAACATATAAACAACAATAAACAGACTAATATATAACACACAACAACTAAACAACAATAAACAGACTAATATATAACACACAACAACTAAACAACAATAAACAGACTAATATATAACACACAACAACTAAACAACAATAAACAGACTAATATATAACACACAACAACTAAACAACAATAAACAGACTAATATATAACACACAACAACTAAACAACAATAAACAGACTAATATATAACACACAACAACTAAACAACAATAAACAGACTAATACTAATATATAACACACAACAACTAAACAACAATAAACAGACTAATATATAACACACAACAACTAAACAACAATAAACAGACTAATATATAACACACAACAACTAAACAACAATAAACAGACTAATATATAACACACAACAACTAAACAACAATAAACAGACTAATATATAACACACAACAACTAAACAACAATAAACAGACTAATATATAACACACAACAACTAAACAACAATAAACAGACTAATATATAACACACAACAACTAAACAACAATAAACAGACTAATATATAACACACAACAACTAAACAACAATAAACAGACTAATATATAACACACAACAACTAAACAACAATAAACAGACTAATATATAACACACAACAACTAAACAACAATAAACAGACTAATATATAACACACAACAACTAAACAACAATAAACAGACTAATATATAACACACAACAACTAAACAACAATAAACAGACTAATATATAACACACAACATATAAACAACAATAAACAGACTAATATATAACACACAACAACTAAACAACAATAAACAGACTAATATATAACACACAACAACTAAACAACAATAAACAGACTAATATATAACACACAACATATAAACAACAATAAACAGACTAATATATAACACACAACAACTAAACAACAATAAACAGACTAATATATAACACACAACAACTAAACAACAATAAACAGACTAATATATAACACACAACAACTAAACAACAATAAACAGACTAATATATAACACACAACAACTAAACAACAATAAACAGACTAATATATAACACACAACAACTAAACAACAATAAACAGACTAATATATAACACACAACAACTAAACAACAATAAACAGACTAATATATAACACACAACAACTAAACAACAATAAACAGACTAATATATAACACACAACAACTATAAAACAACAATAAACAGACTAATATATAACACACAACAATATATAAACAACAATAAACAGACTAATATATAACACACAATATAAACAACAATAAACAACAATAAACAGACTAATATATAAACACAACAACTAATATAATATATAAACAACAATAAACAACAATAAACAGACTAATATATAACACACAACAACTAAACAACAATAAACAGACTAATATATAACACACAACAACTAAACAACAATAAACAGACTAATATATAACACACAACAACTAAACAACAATAAACAGACTAATATATAACACACAACATATAAACAACAATAAACAGACTAATATATAACACACAACAACTAAACAACAATAAACAGACTAATATATAACACACAACAACTAAACAACAATAAACAGACTAATATATAACACACAACAACTAAACAACAATAAACAGACTAATATATATAATTGATTATATATTGTTCCATAGTTTGGGTTGGCCGTTGCAGGTCTTCTAGCCGTCGCAGGTCTTCTAGCCGTCGCAGGTCTTCTAGCCGTCGCAGGTCGTCTAGCCCTCGCAGGTCGTCTAGCCGTCGCAGGTCTTCTAGCCGTCGCAGGTCTTCTAGCCCTCGCAGGTCGTCTAGCCGTCGCAGGTCGTCTAGCCGTCGCAGGTCTTCTAGCCCTCGCAGGTCGTCTAGCCGTCGCAGGTCGTCTAGCCGTCGCAGGTCTTCTAGCCGTCGCAGGTCTTCTAGCCTTCGCAGGTCTTCTAGCCATCGCAGGTCTTCTAGCCCTCGCAGGTCTTCTAGCCCTCGCAGGTCGTCTAGCCGTTGCAGGTCTTCTAGCCGTCGCAGGTCTTCTAGCCGTCGCAGGTCTTCTAGCCCTCGCAGGTCTTCTAGCCGTCGCAGGTCTTCTAGCCGTCGCAGGTCTTCTAGCCGTCGCAGGTCTTCTAGCCGTCGCAGGTCTTCTAGCCCTCGCAGGTCTTCTAGCCCTCGCAGGTCGGCTAGCCGTCGCAGGTCTTCTAGCCGTCGCAGGTCTTCTAGCCGTCGCAGGTCTTCTAGCCGTCGCAGGTCTTCTAGCCCTCGCAGGTCTTCTAGCCCTCGCAGGTCGTCTAGCCGTCGCAGGTCGTCTAGCCGTTGCAGGTCTTCTAGCCGTCGCAGGTCGTCTAGCCGTTGCAGGTCTTCTAGCCGTCGCAGGTCTTCTAGCCGTCGCAGGTCTTCTAGCCCTCGCAGGTCTTCTAGCCCTCGCAGGTCGGCTAGCCGTCGCAGGTCTTCTAGCCGTCGCAGGTCTTCTAGCCGTCGCAGGTCTTCTAGCCTTCGCAGGTCTTCTAGCCGTCGCAGGTCTTCTAGCCCTCGCAGGTCTTCTAGCCCTCGCAGGTCTTCTAGCCGTCGCAGGTCTTCTAGCCCTCGCAGGTCTTCTAGCCCTCGCAGGTCGTCTAGCCGTTGCAGGTCTTCTAGCCTTCGCAGGTCTTCTAGCCATCGCAGGTCTTCTAGCCGTCGCAGGTCTTCTAGCCCTCGCAGGTCTTCTAGCCCTCGCAGGTCGTCTAGCCGTCGCAGGTCTTCTAGCCGTCGCAGGTCTTCTAGCCGTCGCAGGTCTTCTAGCCCTCGCAGGTCGTCTAGCCGTCGCAGGTCTTCTAGCCGTCGCAGGTCTTCTAGCCGTCGCAGGTCTTCTAGCCCTCGCAGGTCGTCTAGCCGTCGCAGGTCTTCTAGCCGTCGCAGGTCTTCTAGCCCTCGCAGGTCTTCTAGCAGTCGCAGGTCTTCTAGCCGTCGCAGGTCTTCTAGCCGTCGCAGGTCTTCTAGCCGTCGCAGGTCTCCTAGCCGTCGCAGGTCTTCTAGCCGTCGCAGGTCTTCTAGCCGTCGCAGGTCTCCTAGCCGTCGCAGGTCTTCTAGCCGTCGCAGGTCTTCTAGCCGTCGCAGGTCTTCTAGCCGTCGCAGGTCGTCTAGCCGTCGCAGGGCTTCTAGCCGTCGCAGGTCTTCTAGCCGTCGCAGGTCTCCTAGCCATCGCAGGTCTTCTAGCCGTCGCAGGTCTTCTAGCCGTCGCAGGTCTCCTAGCCGTCGCAGGTCTTCTAGCCCTCGCAGGTCTTCTAGCCGTCGCAGGTCTTCTAGCCGTCGCAGGTCTCCTAGCCCTCGCAGGTCTTCTAGCCGTCGCAGGTCTTCTAGCCGTCGCAGGTCTTCTAGCCGTCGCAGGTCTTCTAGCCGTCGCAGGTCTTCTAGCCGTCGCAGGTCTTCTAGCCATCGCCGATCCACCTTTCATTTTCCATTTGTTTTGTCTTGTTTTCCCACACACCTGGTTCACAATTCCCTCATTACTTGTGTATTTAACACCCTGTTCCCCCCCATGTCTGTGTGTGAAATTGTTTGTTGTAAGTGCTTGTGCACATTGTGACTGGTGCTTGTGCACATTGTGACTGGTGCTTGTGCACATTGTGACTGGTGCTTGTGCACATTGTGACTGGTGCTTGTGCACATTGTGACTGGTGCTTGTGCACATTGTGACTGGTGCTTGTGCACATTGTGACTGGTGCTTGTGCACATTGTGACTGGTGCTTGTGCACATTGTGACTGGTGCTTGTGCACATTGTGACTGGTGCTTGTGCACATTGTGACTGGTGCTTGTGCACATTGTGACTGGTGCTTGTGCACATTATTTTGTTATTCTGGATGCCGTTGGTTTTGAGAATTAAACTGCTCTGGTTATTACCCAGTTCTACTCTCCTGCGTCCGACTCCCCTACCACCATTTACACACCCCTTACACTATGTTTAAGCAACAATACTAATATATATCAACTAATGCAATCATAGTAATAAAGAGAACAAACGAGCAACAACTGAGATATTCAATCTGTGAGGGCTCATGTGTATGACATGCTAGAGGCAACTGTCTCTATTATAACAGACCAGGACATACTCTGGAGATATATATACTGTCTCTATTATAACAGACCAGGACATACTCTGGAGATATATATACTGTCTCTATTATATTATAACAGACCAGGACATACTCTGGAGATATATATACTGTCTCTATTATATTATAACAGACCAGGACATACTCTGGAGATATATATACTGTCTCTATTATATTATAACAGACCAGGACATACTCTGGAGATAGAAATACTGTCTCTATTATAACAGACCAGGACATACTATGGAGATATATATACTGTCTCTATTATATTATAACAGACCAGGACATACTCTGTATATATATATATATATATATATATATATATATATATATATATATATATATATATATATATATATATATATATACTGTCTCTATTATATTATAACAGACCAGGACATACTCTGGAGATATATATATATATATATACTGTCTCTATTATATTATAACAGACCAGGACATACTATGGAGATATATATACTGTCTCTATTATATTATAACAGACCATGACATACTCTGGAGATATATATATATACTGTCTCTATTATATTATAACAGACCAGGACATACTATGGAGATATATATACTGTCTCTATTATATTATAACAGACCAGGACATACTCTGGAGATATATATACTGTCTCTATTATAACAGACCAGGACATACTCTGGAGATATATATACTGTCTCTATTATATTATAACAGACCAGGACATACTCTGGAGATATATATACTGTCTCTATTATATTATAACAGACCAGGACATACTCTGGAGATATATATACTGTCTCTATTATATTATAACAGACCAGGACATACTCTGGAGATATATATACTGTCTCTATTATATTATATCAGACCAGGACATACTCTGGAGATATATATACTGTCTCTATTATATTATAACAGACCAGGACATACTCTGGAGATATATATACTGTCTCTATTATATTATAACAGACCAGGACATAGTCTGGAGATATATATATATATATACTGTCTCTATTATATTATATACTATGGAGATATATATATATATACTGTCTCTATTATATTATAACAGACCAGGACATACTATGGAGATATATATATATATATACTGTCTCTATTATATTATAACAGACCAGGACATACTCTGGAGATATATATATACTGTCTCTATTATATTATAACAGACCAGGACATACTCTGGAGATATATATATATACTGTCTCTATTATATTATAACAGACCAGGACATACTCTGGAGATATATATACTGTCTCTATTATATTATAACAGACCAGGACATACTCTGGAGATATATATACTGTCTCTATTATATTATAACAGACCAGGACATACTCTGGAGATATATATACTGTCTCTATTATATTATAACAGACCAGGACATACTCTGGAGATATATATACTGTCTCTATTATATTATAACAGACCAGGACATACTCTGGAGATATATATACTGTCTCTATTATATTATAACAGACCAGGACATACTCTGGAGATATATATACTGTCTCTATTATATTATAACAGACCAGGACATACTCTGGAGATATATATACTGTCTCTATTATATTATAACAGACCAGGACATACTCTGGAGATATATATATACTGTCTCTATTATATTATAACAGACCAGGACATACTCTGGAGATATATATATATACTGTCTCTATTATATTATAACAGACCAGGACATACTCTGAGATATATATATATACTGTCTCTATTATATTATAACAGACCAGGACATACTCTGGAGATATATATACTGTCTCTATTATATTATAACAGACCAGGACATACTCTGGAGATATATATACTGTCTCTATTATATTATAACAGACCAGGACATACTCTGGAGATATATATACTGTCTCTATTATATTATAACAGACCAGGACATACTCTGGAGATATATATATACTGTCTCTATTATATTATAACAGACCAGGACATACTCTGGAGATATATATATATACTGTCTCTATTATATTATAACAGACCAGGACATACTCTGGAGATATATATATATACTGTCTCTATTATATTATAACAGACCAGGACATACTCTGGAGATATATATACTGTCTCTATTATATTATAACAGACCAGGACATACTCTGGAGATATATATACTGTCTCTATTATATTATAACAGACCAGGACATACTCTGGAGATATATATACTGTCTCTATTATATTATAACAGACCAGGACATACTCTGGAGATATATATACTGTCTCTATTATATTATAACAGACCAGGACATACTCTGGAGATATATATACTGTCTCTATTATATTATAACAGACCAGGACATACTCTGGAGATATATATACTGTCTCTAGTATAACAGACCAGGACATACTCTACAATTATGGAGGTCTACAATTATTTTTCTGAGGTCTTGGCTGATTTCTCTTGATTTTCCCATGATGTCAAGCAAAGAGGCACTGAGTTTGAAGGTAGGCCTTGAAATACATACACAGGTCCACCTCCAATTGACTGAAATGATGTCAATTAGCCTATCAGAAGCTTCTAAAGCCATGACATAATTTTCTGAAATTTTCAAGCTGTTTAATTAAAGGCAACAGTCAACTTAGTGTATGTAAACTTCTGACCCACTGGAATTGTGATACAGTGAAATATAAGTGAAATGATCTGTCTGAAGAAATGACTTGTGTCGTGCACAAAGTAGATGTCCTAACCGACTTGCCAAAACTATAGTTTGTTAACAAGACATTTTGTGGAGTGGTTGAAAACAAGTTTATAAAAACCAGTTTTAATGACTCTAAAATAATGCAAACTTCCATATACAGTGCCTTGCAGAAGTATTCATCAAACTTGGCGTTTTTCCTATTTTTGTTGCATTACAACCTGTAATTTAAATAGATTTTTATTTGGATTTCATGTAATGGACAAACACAAAATAGTACTAATTGGTGAAGTGAAATTTAAAAAATAACTTATTTTAAAAAATTCAAAAGGGAAGAGTGGTTGCTGCATATGTGTGGTGCGTACGTATGTATTCAGTATGTATTCACCCCATTTACTATGAAGCCCCTTAATAAGATCTGGTGAAACCAGTTACCTTCAGAAGTCACATACTTAGTTAAATAAAGTCCACCTGTGTGCAATCTAAGTGTCACATGATCTTAGTACAAGTCTGGTTCATGATCTTAGTATATACACACACACACACACACACACACACACACACACACACACACACACACACACACACACACACACACACACACACACACACACACACACACACACACACACACACACACACACACACACACACACACACACACACACACACACACACACACACACCTGTTCTGAAAGGCCCCAGAGTCTGCAACACCACTAAGCAGGGGGCACCAGGAATTACCAAGGAGCTCTCCAAACAGGTCAGGGACAAAGTTGTGGAGAATTACAGATCAAGGCTGGATTATACAAAATATCCCAAACTTTGAACATCCCACGGAGCACCATTATTAAAAAATGGAAAGAATATGGCACCACAACAAACCTGCCAAGAGAGGGCCGCCCACCAAAACTCACGGACCAGGCAATGAGGGCATTAATCAGAGAGGAAACAAAGAGTAAAGATAACCCTGAAGGAGCTGCAAAGCTCCACAGCGGAGATTGGAGTATCTGCCCATAGGACCACTTTAAGCCGTACACTCCACAGAGCTGGGCTTCACGGAACAGTGGCCAGAAAAAAAAGCCATTGCTTAAAGAAAAAAAATAAGTAAACATGTTTGGTGTTTGATAAAAGGGCGGAGACTCCCCAAACATATGGAAGAAGGTTCTATGGTCAGATGAGACTAAAATTGAGCTTTTTGGAAACATTGAAGCATGGTGGTGGCAGCATCATACCGTGGGGATGTTCTTCATCGGCAAGGACTGGGAAACTGGTCAGAATTGAAGGAATGATGGGTGGCGCTAAATACAGGGAAATTCTTGAAGGAAACCTGAGATTTGAGACTGGGACGGAGGTTCACCTTCCAGCAGGACAATGACCCTAGTTATACTGCTAAAGCAACACTCGAGTGGTTTAAGGGTAAACATTTAAATGTATTGGAATGGCCTAGTCAAAGCCCAGACCTCAATCCAATCGAGAATCTGTGGTATGACTTAAAGATAGCTGTACACCAGCGGAACCCATAAAACTTGAAGGAGCTGGAGCAGTTTTGCCTTGAAGAATGGGCAAAAATCCCAGTGCCTAGATGTACCAAGCTTATAGATACATACCCCAAGAGACTTGCATCTGTAATTGCTGCAAAAGGTGGCTCTACAAAGTATTGACTTTGGGAGGGGTGAATAGTTCTGCACGCTCAAGTTTCATGTTTTTTTGTGTTATTTCTCATTTGTTTCACAAGAAAAAGTATTTTGCATCTTCAAAGTGGTAGGCATTATATGTGTAAATCAAATGATACAACCCCCCCAAAAATCAATTTTAATTCCAGGTTGTAAGGCAACAAAATAGGAAAAATGCCAAGGGGGTGAATACTTTCGCAAGCCACTCTAGAAGGTTTGAAGTTATAACAGAGTCAAATAATTTAAGCCAAATACTAATTGGTGGGTTAAATTTATACAGGGTCTTTATAATTGCAAAACATGTTCTGTGCTTTATCTCCCTTCATCTCCCTTCATTCCCTCCCTCCCTCCCTCCCTTTCCTTCCTTCCTTCCCTCCCTCCCTCTATTTCCTTCCTTCCCTCTCTCTCTCTCTCTCTCTCTCTCTCTCTCCCTCCATTCTCTCTCTCTCTCCCTTCCTCCCTTCCTCCCTTCTCTCTTTCCTCTCTCTCTCTCTCTCTCTCTCTCTCTCTCTCTCTCTCTCTCTCTCTCTCCTCTCTCCCTCTCTCCCTTCCTCTCTCTCTCTCTCTCCCTCCCTTCCTCTCTCTCTCCCTCTCTCCCTCTCTCCTCTCTTTCCCTCCCTCCCTCCCTCCCTCTCTTGATTCCCTCCCTCCCTCCCTCCCTCTCTCTCTCTCTCTCCCTCCCTCCCTTCCTCTCTTTCCCTCCCTCCCTCACTCCCTCCCTCGATTCCCTCCCTCCCTCCCTCCCTCGATTCCCTCCCTCCCTCTCTTTCCCTCCCTCTTTCTCTCCCTCTCTCTCTCTCTCTCTCTCTCTCTCTCTCTCTCTCTCTCTCCCTCCCTCCCTTCTTCTCTTTCTCTCCCTCTCTCCCTTCCTCTCCCTCTCTCACCCTCCCTTCCTCTCTTTCTCTCCCTCTCTTTCTCTCCCTCTCTCTCTCTCTCTCTCCCTCTTTCTCTCCCTCCCTCCCTTCCTCTCTTTCTCTCCCTCTCTCCCTTCCTCTCCCTCTCTCACCCTCCCTTCCTCTCCCTCTCTCTCCCTCCTCCTCTCTACAACATCTTTATCAATCAGTTAACCTAGTAGGATCCTCAGAGGGTGAAGTATACAGTTATTCCATACGCATGGATAGACTCTCTCGATAAAACTGTGTGATTGTGTGTAGATGTGTGTTATTATGAAGGTCAGCGAATGACAGCTTTCCTCTGTCCCAGTGCAGCTGCACTCTGATCCTCTGGGGTTTCCGTCTCACGGTGAGGAGAGCGTCTGCCGGTATTGATCTGTCTTCATGATAATATATAATCCATGTATCACTAGTCTTCTCTTCCTTTCTGTGGACAGACTCTGTTAATGACACCCATGAGCCGTTCTGTATTGTCCCCAAACCTCAACGTCCCAGCTGTGTCCCCGAGTTTAACCCTCAGAGCCCAGGACCCATATGTAGTATTCAAACCTCTGGGACTGCTGTCTGTCTCACTCCACTGTATCTCACACAGATCCTCAGACAGGATGCATTGTGGGTGGACAGGGTCCAGAATCACAGGAGATGAACAGAGACAACTAGAGATTACAACTGGTCATTATTATCATGGTTGATCAGAAAGAGGAGAATAGACAATGAGGCATGAGTCAAGCTGCAGGCTTATGAGCAGTCTTGGTCAAAAGTTTTGAGAATGACACAAATATACATTTTCACAAAGTCTGCTGCCTCAGTGTCTTTAGATATTTTGGTCAGATGTTACTATGGAACACTGAAGTATAATTACAAGCATTTCATAAGTGTCCAAGGCTTTTATTGACAATTACATGAAGTTGAGGCAAAGAGTCAATATTTGCAGTGTTGACCCTTCTTTTTCAAGACCTCTGCAATCCACCCTGGCATGCTGTCAATTAACTTCTGGGCCACATCCTGACTGATGGCAGCCCATTCTTGCATAATCAATGCTTGGAGTTTGTCAGAATTTGTGGGTTTTTGTTTGTCCACCCGCCTCTTGAGGATTGACCACAAGTTGTCAATGGCATTAAGGTCTGGGGAGTTTCCTCGCCATGGACCCAAAATATTGATGTTTTGTTCCCCGAGCCACTTAGTTATTACTTTCGCCATATGGCAAGGTGGTCCATCATACTGGAAAAGGCATTGTTCATCACCAAACTGTTCCTGGGTGGTTGGGAGAAGTTGCTATAGGAGGATGTGTTGGTACCATTCATTATTCATGGCTGTGTTCTTAGGCAAACTTGTGAGTGAGCCCACTCCCTTGGCTGAGAAGCAACCTCACACATGAATGTTCTCAGGATGCTTTACTGTTGGCATGACACAGGACTGATGGTAGCGCTCACCTTGTCTTCTCCGGACAAGCTTTTTTCCAGATGCCCCAAACAATCGGAAAAGGGATTCATCAGAGACAATGACTTTACCCCAGTCCTCAGCAGTCCAATCCCTGTATCTTTTGCAGAATATCAGTCTGTTCCTGATGTTTTTCCTGGAGAGAAGTGGCTTCTTTGCTGCCCTTCTTGACACCAAGCCATCCTCCAAAAGTCTTCACCTCACTGTGTGTGGAGATGCACTCACACCTGCCTGCTGCCATTCCAGAGCAAACTCTGTACTGGTGGTGCCCTGATCCCACAGCTGAATCAACTTTAGGAGACGGTCCTGGCGCCCTGAAGCCTTCTTCACAACAATTTAACAGCTCTCCTTGAAGTTCTTGATGATCCGATAAATGGTTAATTTAGGTGCAATCTTATTGGCAGCAATATCTTTGCCTGTGCAGCCCTTTTTGTGCAAAGCAATGATGACGGCACATGTTTCCTTGCAGGTAACCATGGTTGACAGAGGAAGAACAATGATTCCAAGTACCACCCTCCTTTTTAAGCTTCCAGTTTGTTATTTGAATTCAATCAGCATGACAGAGTAATCTCCAGCCTTGTCCTCGTCAACACTCACACCTGTGTTAACGAGAGAATCCCTGACATGATGTTAGCTGGTCCTTTTGTGGCAGGGCTGAAATGCAGTGGAAATGTTTTTTTGAGATTCAGTTCATTTGCATGGTAAAGAGGGACTTTGCAATTAATTGCAATTCATCTGATCACTCTTCATAACATTCTGGAGTATATGCAAATTGCCATCATACAAACTGAGGCAGTAGACTTTGTGAAAATTAATATTTGTGTAATTCTCAAAGCTTTTGGCCACGACTGTACATGAATCAAGTCAAGTTACAGCCATACATCAGAATAACATAATATTATAATTAAATCAGCATAAAAACATAATATTATAATTAAATAAACATAATGTCAAGTCAAGTTACACCCATCTTTTCTGACCAGGGAAAAAGGGAACTTTAAATGTTTATCATTTTGTATCTTCTGGTTGAATATC
This sequence comes from Oncorhynchus gorbuscha, assembly GCF_021184085.1. NCBI lineage: Eukaryota > Metazoa > Chordata > Actinopteri > Salmoniformes > Salmonidae > Oncorhynchus > Oncorhynchus gorbuscha. The sequence goes on along the minus strand of NC_060185.1, from coordinate 8,173,313 downwards.
ATTGGAAAGCTCTCTGACTCCTATCCTGTACCTCAGACCCTGATGAAGCTCTCTGACTCCTCTCCTCTCCTGTACCTCAGACCCTGATGAAGCTCTCTGACTCCTCTCCTCTCCTGTTACCTCAGACCCTGATGAAGCTCCCTGACTCCTCCCTTCTCCTGTACCTCAGACCCTGATGAAGCTCTCTGACTCCTCTCCTGTTACCTCAGACCCTGATGAAGCTCTCTGACTCCTCTCCTGTTACCTCAGACCCTGATGAAGCTCTCTGACTCCTCTCCTCTCCTGTTACCTCAGACCCTGATGAAGCTCTCTGACTCCTCCCCTCTCCTGTACCTCAGACCCTGATGAAGCTCTCTGACTCCTCTCCTGTTACCTCAGACCCTGATGAAGCCCTCTGACTCCTCTCCTGTAACTCAGACCCTGATGAAGCTCTCTGACTCCTCTCCTGTTACCTCAGACCCTGATGAAGCTCTCTGACTCCGCTCCTGTTACCTCAGACCCTGATGAAGCTCTCTGACTCCTCTCCTGTACCTCAGACCCTGATGAAGCTCTCTGACTCCTCAGACCCTGATGAAGCTCTCTGACTCCTCTCCTGTACCTCAGACCCTGATGAAGCTCTCTGACTCCTCAGACCCTGATGAAGCTCTCTGACTCCTCTTATGTTACCTCAGACCCTGATGAAGCTCTCTGACTCCTCTCCTGTTACCTCAGACCCTGATGAAGCTCTCTGACTCCTCTCCTGTTACCTCAGACCCTGATGAAGCTCTCTGACTCCTCTCCTGTTACCTCAGACCCTGATGAAGCTCTCTGACTCCTCTCCTGTACCTCAGACCCTGATGAAGCTCTCTGACTCCTCAGACCCCGTTGAAGCTCTCTGACTCCTCAGACCCTGATGAAGCTCTCTGACTCCTCTCCTGTACCTCAGACCCTGATGAAGCTCTCTGACTCCTCAGACCCTGATGAAGCTCTCTGACTCCTCTCATGTTACCTCAGACCCTGATGAAGCTCTCTGACTCCTCTCCTGTTACCTCAGACCCTGATGAAGCTCTCTGACTCCTCTCCTGTTACCTCAGACCCTGATGAAGCTCTCTGACTCCTCTCCTCTCCTGTTACCTCAGACCCTGATGAAGCTCTCTGACTCCTCTCCTGTTACCTCACACCCCGATGAAGCTCTCTGACTCCTCTCCTGTTACCTCAGACCCTGATGAAGCTCTCTGACTCCTCTCCTGTACCTCAGACCCTGATGAAGCTCTCTGACTCCTCAGACCCTGATGAAGCTCTCTGACTCCTCTCCTGTTACCTCAGACCCTGATGAAGCTCTGACTCCTCTCCTGTTACCTCAGAACCTGATGAAGCTCTCTGACTCCTCTCCTCTCCTGTTACCTCAGACCCTGATGAAGCTCCCTGACTCCTCTCCTCTCCTGTTACCTCAGACCCTGATGAAGCTCTCTGACTCTAAATCCTTCTGTTTCCAGCTGAGCTTCAGACAGGCTTTACAGGGGCTGTGAATCCTTGAAGATGTCACAGCACACAGGACAGGAGAGATCCTCGTCATAGAGAGAAGGTTTAGACATTACATTCTCTCTACCAGTAACACTCCCTCCTCTTATCTGGAACGGCTTCTGAGATGAACATTCACCGTTGAAAACTCACTCATCAGTAGGCGTTGTCATGTCTGTCTCCTCAGGCATATACCATATACTCCCATATTACCCATAACTCTCTGCTACAACTAACCTCAAGAATGTTAGAGTGAGGGACTTTCCCCCTTCTCACCGTTCTACTCTACGCAGAAAAGCTGAATCTAATATGAGGTGTGCTGGGGGTTATAAAACAGAGGTTGAGTAAATAACATTTGCCTACAATAGAACTATGTAGAATTAAGGCCACTTACTCTATCCTGGTCCCAGATCTGTTTCTGCTGTGTTGTCACTATGGTCAGTGCTTGCTGTGCCAATGACCATAGGAAAGACAGTTTATCTATTTATTTTTTATATAATTTTTTTAATTGAACTTGTCAAGACAACACAAATAGATCTGGGACCAGGCTACATGGCTTTTAAACCTAGTTATATTGTTATACTGTACCAGGATAACTTATATGACCATTTCACCTGAAAATAACCTCATAAGGTATATCTTTCTCATCAGTGTGCAGAGGGAAGCAGCTCCATTAGACAGAGTGCAGAGGGAAGCAACTCCATTAGACAGAGAGTAGAGGGAAGCAACTCCATTAGACAGAGAATAGAGGGAAGCAACTCCATCAGAGAAGCAGCTCCATCAGACAGAGAGTAGAGGGAAGCAGCTCCATTAGACAGAGAGTAGAGGGAAGCAGCTCCATTAGACAGAGAGCAGAGGGAAGCAACTCCATTATACAGAGAGCAGAGGGAAGCAGCTCCATAAGGGAAGCAGCTCCATCAGACAGAGAGCAGAGGGAAGCAGCTCCATTAGACAGAGAGTAGAAGGAAGCAGCCCCATAAGGGAAGCAGCTCCATCAGACAGAGTGTAGAGGGAACCAGCTCCA
>NC_060185.1:8095789-8165789 GCF_021184085.1 Oncorhynchus gorbuscha | reverse complement strand
AATAGTGCACTATGAAGGGAATCAGTGATCCTTCATGTTTGATGCTACATGACCTTAACCCACCCACACAGGCAGAATCCCAAGTTACACTCTAAACAGTGCACTACATTTTGACAAGAGCCCAAAGTGGAGGCTGGTGAGGTGAAAAGCAGCACACTATATAAGAATAGGGGTTAATTTGGGAGGTAACACACAAGTATTCAGTGAGCATGAACAATCTTGGCATTTTCCTAAATAGAAATAGTATTTTAGCCTTGGGAGTTACTGACAGTATGGACCTTTGCAGATAACGTTAAACAATATATATATATTTAATTGAAATCAAAGCTCCATTTCTGTCAGGGGTAAGAGTGTCTATAATACAGTATAAGCGACAGGCAAGAGGGGAAGTGGGGCAGGACGGACGATGGTTCAGAATATAGATGGCCAGTTCCTGTCTGTGAGCAGGGTCCAGTACTGTTATTTAGTGTCGCTACGGTCTCCTCTGCCACTCTAATAGTCATTGTGTGCCAATCGTCGTGTCCATTCCAGAAGCTTCCGTAACTCAAAACACATCGTATACCAGACGGGCTTTCAGCTGCCTGTATTCAGTAGTCTGACTATGTGGCATTAGCTGCAAATGACTGACACACACTAAAACAAGTATATAGACAAGTAAAAATGCACAATCCCTAAGCTGCTTTGATAGAAGACCCATCACACCACAGAGGTATTACAAACCCACTGAAGTCAGGATAGTCAACAAAATGACATATATATTATTCAAGACGGCTTATTTCAGTGTAAATACAATGCCAACAAAGGAATCAATAAATCAACAGCGACGAAACAAACGGGATGACGTCACGGCGATCTGAATGCTGATTGGCTGACTGCCGTGGTATATCAGACCCCGTTTACCACGGGTATGAAAAATAGTTATTTTTTACTGCTATAATTACATTGGTAACCAGTTTATAATAGGAATAAGGCACCTCGGGGGGTTTGTGGTATATGGCCAATATACCACGGTTAAGGGCTGTGTCCAGGCACTCAGCGATGTGTCGTGCCTAAGAACAGCCCTTAGCCGTGGTATAATCGGCCATATACCACACCTCCTCCCTCGGGCCTTATTGCTTAAATATATTGTGCACTACTTTTTACCAGAGCCCTATGGGTCCTGGTTTAAAGTTGTGCACTATATAGGGAATAGGGTGCTATTTGGGATGCATGACTGGTAACTTTTTTTCCTGTCCTGTTTGATTTAAATAGTACACACTCTTACAGTATACACTTTTAAATAGTACACACTCTTATAGTATACACTTTTAAATAGTACACACTTACAGTATACACTTTTAAATAGTACACACTCTTATAGTATACACTTTTAAATAGTACACACTCTTATAGTATACACTTTCGGATGGCCAATTTCAAAACATTGTTGGAATTTAAATACAAAATCATAAGCATTAAATTGTACATCAAAAATTGCATGCGTATTGTATTTGTATATAAATAGCACACAGATCTTAATGCAATATATGTAAAATAATATTATTACAAGCCTGTGCATGCTGGAATCAGTGGAGAAGGTAGTACTATCGCTAACTGCATTAGCATTACTGTATCACAAGTAATGCTTTATGTTAGCATGTTAGCATTACTGTAACTCAAGCAATGCTTTATGTTAGAATTACTGTACCACAAGTTATACTTTATGTTAGCATTACTGTACCACAAGTAATACTTTGTTAGCATTTAGCATTACTGTACCACAAGCAATGCTTTATGTTAGCATTACTGTACCACAAGTAATACTTTATGTTAGCATGTTAGCATTACCGTACCACAAGTAATGCTTTATGTTAGCATGTTAGCATTACCATATCCCTGTACCACGGTTTCTTTTCAAGTGTTGTAGGTGTCATACCAAGGCTTGGCAAACTAGTGGTGGGTGGATGGACTCAAAATATGAACGATATATACTATGGAAATGGCAGAATTACGGGAACTTCCCCCCCCAAAAAGTCCAGGTTTTCCTGCTTTATTCATCTCTGATTCCTGAAATTAGTTAGTGGAATTCTGCAACCCTCATCCTGAGTTACATCATATTAGTTTAACATATAATCAGCTATTCAGCAAGGCCCCGACTCGGTCATAGCAAGGCCCCGACTCGGTCATAGTGGGAAACAACTTGCTGTATTACAGATTATGTTAATATGATCATCTGCTAACTATTGTTAAAGGTGTATGGAAAAAACATAGGAACTCACAACAGTTGTGAAAAATGGGGAAGGGTGGGAGGGAAAGGGGGCGGGGCATTAGTGGCGTATGGTTAGTTGACACTGAAAAAAAAAAAAACGGACAGTGGTTGGTTGATAACACTTGAGGTTGGCGCCAGCTGGGTGTCTGTTCCTGTTGGTAGCGAGCGTCAGTAGTAGCAGAGCTCTAATAACAGGACTCGGTGTCGTCATTACCCAGGATCAGAGCTGTCCTGCAGGGGATGTACACCTGGTGGACGGAGACACAGGAGAGGTAAAGGGGCGGGGGGTGGAGAGGGAAGAAGAGAGAGGAGACATGTTCTTAAGAAAGTCAACTGCAGGTTAAATATTCCTAAATCATCATGAGATGGCCCTCTAGGGTGCTTCTCAAATGGCACCCTATTCCCTACATACTGCACAGGGCTCTGGTCAACAGTAGTACACTACCCATAGGGCTCTGGTCAACAGTAGTACACTACCCATAGGGCTCTGGTCAACAGTAGTGCACTACCCATAGGGCTCTGGTCAACAGTAGTACACTACCCATAGGGCTCTGGTCAACAGTAGTACACTACCCATAGGGCTCTGGTCAACAGTAGTACACTACCCATAGGGCTCTGGTCAACAGTAGTACACTACCCATAGGGCTCTGGTCAACAGTAGTACACTACCCATAGGGCTCTGGTCAACAGTAGTACACTACCCATAGGGCTCTGGTCTATAGTAGTACACTACCTATAGGGCTCTGGTCAACAGTAGTGCACTACCCATAGGGCTCTGGTCAACAGTAGTACACTACCCATAGGGCTCTGGTCAACAGTAGTACACTACCCATAGGGCTCTGGTCAACAGTAGTACACTACCCATAGGGCTCTGGTCAACAGTAGTACACTACCCATAGGGCTCTGGTCAACAGTAGTACACTACCCATAGGGCTCTGGTCAACAGTAGTACACTACTACTGTACACTACCTATAGGGCTCTGGTCAACAGTAGTGCACTACCCATAGGGCTCTGGTCAACAGTAGTTCACTACCCATAGGGCTCTGGTCAACAGTAGTGCACTACCCATAGGGCTCTGGTCAACAGTAGTACACTACCCATAGGGCTCTGGTCAACAGCAGTACACTACCCATAGGGCTCTGGTCAACAGTAGTACACTACCCATAGGGCTCTGGTCAACAGTAGTACACTACCCATAGGGCTCTGGTCAACAGTAGTACACTACCCATAGGGCTCTGGTCAACAGTAGTACACTACCCACAGGGCTCTGGTCAACAGTAGTGCACTACCCATAGGGCTCTGGTCAACAGTAGTACACTACCTATAGGGCTCTGGTCAACAGTAGTGCACTACCCATAGGGCTCTGGTCAACAGTAGTGCACTACCCATAGGGCTCTGGTCAACAGTAGTGCACTACCCATAGGGCTCTGGTCAACAGTAGTGCACTACCCATAGGGCTCTGGTCAACAGTAGTACACTACCCATAGGGCTCTGGTCAACAGTAGTACACTACCCATAGGGCTCTGGTCAACAGTAGTACACTACTACTGTACACTACTCACAGGGCTCTGGTCAACAGTAGTACACTACTACTGTACACTACTCACAGGGCTCTGGTCAACAGCAGTACACAACCCATAGGGCTCTGGTCTATACTAGTACACTACCCATAGGGCTCTGGTCAACAGCAGTACACAACCCATAGGGCTCTGGTCTATACTAGTACACTACCCATAGGGCTCTGGTCAACAGTAGTACACTACCCATAGGGCTCTGGTCAACAGTAGTACACTACCCATAGGGCTCTGGTCAACAGTAGTACACTACCCATAGGGCTCTGGTCAACAGTAGTACACTACCCACAGGGCTCTGGTCAACAGTAGTACACTACCCATAGGGCTCTGGTCAACATTAGTGCACTACCCATAGGGCTCTGGTCAACAGTAGTACACTACCCACAGGGCTCTGGTCAACAGTAGTACAGGGCTACTGGTCAACTGTACACTACCCATAGGGCTCTGGTCAACAGTAGTACACTACCTATAGGGTTCTGGTCAACAGTAGTACACTACCCATAGGGCTCTGGTCAACAGTAGTACACTACCCACAGGGCTCTGGTCAACAGTAGTACACTACCCATAGGGCTCTGGTCAACAGTAGTACACTACCCATAGGGCTCTGGTCAACAGTAGTACACTACTACTGTACACTACCCATAGGGCTCTGGTCAACAGTAGTACACTACCCACAGGGCTCTGGTCAACAGTAGTACACTACCCATAGGGCTCTGGTCAACAGTAGTACACTACTCACAGGGCTCTGGTCAACAGTAGTACACTACCCATAGGGCTCTGGTCAACAGTAGTACACTACTACTGTACACTACTCATAGGGCTCTGGTCAACAGTAGTACACTACCCATAGGGCTCTGGTCAACAGTAGTACACTACCTATAGGGCTCTGGTCAACAGTAGTACACTACTACTGTACACTACCCATAGGGCTCTGGTCAACAGTAGTACACTACCCATAGGGCTCTGGTCAACAGTAGTACACTACTACTGTACACTACCCATAGGGCTCTGGTCAACAGTAGTACACTACCCATAGGGCTCTGGTCAACAGTAGTACACTACTCACAGGGCTCTGGTCAAAAGTAGTACACTACTCACAGGGCTCTGGTCAACAGTAGTACACTACCCATAGGGCTCTGGTCAACAGTAGTACACTACTCACAGGGCTCTGGTCAACAGTAGTACACTACCCATAGGGCTCTGGTCAACAGTAGTACACTACTACTGTACACTACTCATAGGGCTCTGGTCAACAGTAGTACACTACCCATAGGGCTCTGGTCAACAGTAGTACACTACCTATAGGGCTCTGGTCAACAGTAGTACACTACTACTGTACACTACCCATAGGGCTCTGGTCAACAGTAGTACACTACCCATAGGGCTCTGGTCAACAGTAGTACACTACTACTGTACACTACCCATAGGGCTCTGGTCAACAGTAGTACACTACCCATAGGGCTCTGGTCAACAGTAGTACACTACTCACAGGGCTCTGGTCAAAAGTAGTACACTACTCACAGGGCTCTGGTCAACAGTAGTACACTACCCATAGGGCTCTGGTCAACAGTAGTACACTACCCACAGGGCTCTGGTCAACAGTAGTACACTACTCATAGGGCTCTGGTCAACAGTAGTACACTACCCACAGGGCTCTGGTCTATACTAGTACACTACCTATAGGGCTCTGGTCAACAGTAGTGCACTACCCATAAGGCTCTGGTCAACAGTAGTACACTACCCATAGGGCTCTGGTCAACAGTAGTACACAACCCATAGGGCTCTGGTCAACAGTAGTACACTACCCACAGGGCTCTGGTCTATACTAGTACACTACCTATAGGGCTCTGGTCAACAGTAGTGCACTACCCATAAGGCTCTGGTCAACAGTAGTACACTACCCATAGGGCTCTGGTCAACAGTAGTACACTACCCATAGGGCTCTGGTCAACAGTAGTACACTACTACTGTACACTACCCATAGGGCTCTGGTCAACAGTAGTACACAACCCATAGGGCTCTGGTCTATACTAGTACACTACCCATAGGGCTCTGGTCAACAGTAGTACACTACCTATAGGGCTCTGGTCAACAGTAGTACACTACCCATAGGGCTCTGGTCAACAGCAGTACACTACCCATAGGGCTCTGGTCAACAGCAGTACACTACCTATAGGGCTCTGGTCAACAGTAGTACACTACTCACAGGGCTCTGGTCAACAGTAGTACACTACCCATAGGGCTCTGGTCAACAGTAGTACACTACCCATAGGGCTCTGGTCAACAGTAGTACACTACTACTGTACACTACCCTTAGGGCTCTGGTCAACAGTAGTACACCACCCATAGGGCTCTGGTCAACAGTAGTACACTACCCATAGGGCTCTGGTCAACAGTAGTACACTACTCACAGGGCTCTGGTCAACAGTAGTACACTACTCACAGGGCTCTGGTCAACAGTAGTACACTACTACTGTACACTACCCATAGGGCTCTGGTCAACAGTAGTACACTACCCATAGGGCTCTGGTCAACAGTAGTACACTACCCATAGGGCTCTGGTCAACAGTAGTACACTACTACTGTACACTACTCACAGGGCTCTGGTCAACAGTAGTACACTACTACTGTACACTACTCACAGGGCTCTGGTCAACAGCAGTACACAACCCATAGGGCTCTGGTCTATACTAGTACACTACCCATAGGGCTCTGGTCAACAGCAGTACACAACCCATAGGGCTCTGGTCTATACTAGTACACTACCCATAGGGCTCTGGTCAACAGTAGTACACTACCCATAGGGCTCTGGTCAACAGTAGTACACTACCCATAGGGCTCTGGTCAACAGTAGTACACTACCCATAGGGCTCTGGTCAACAGTAGTACACTACTCACAGGGCTCTGGTCAACAGCAGTACACTACCCACAGGGCTCTGGTCAACCCACTACCCAGGGCTCTGGTCAACAGTAGTACACTACTACTGTACACTACCCATAGGGCTCTGGTCAACAGTAGTACACTACCCACAGGGCTCTGGTCAACAGTAGTACACTACCCATAGGGCTCTGGTCAACAGTAGTGCACTACCCATAGGGCTCTGGTCAACAGTAGTACACTACCCACAGGGCTCTGGTCAACAGTAGTACACTACTACTGTACACTACCCATAGGGCTCTGGTCAACAGTAGTACACTACCTATAGGGTTCTGGTCAACAGTAGTACACTACCCATAGGGCTCTGGTCAACAGTAGTACACTACCCACAGGGCTCTGGTCAACAGTAGTACACTACCCATAGGGCTCTGGTCAACAGTAGTACACTACCCATAGGGCTCTGGTCAACAGTAGTACACTACTACTGTACACTACCCATAGGGCTCTGGTCAACAGTAGTACACTACCCACAGGGCTCTGGTCAACAGTAGTACACTACCCATAGGGCTCTGGTCAACAGTAGTACACTACTCACAGGGCTCTGGTCAACAGTAGTACACTACCCATAGGGCTCTGGTCAACAGTAGTACACTACTACTGTACACTACTCATAGGGCTCTGGTCAACAGTAGTACACTACCCATAGGGCTCTGGTCAACAGTAGTACACTACCTATAGGGCTCTGGTCAACAGTAGTACACTACTACTGTACACTACCCATAGGGCTCTGGTCAACAGTAGTACACTACCCATAGGGCTCTGGTCAACAGTAGTACACTACTACTGTACACTACCCATAGGGCTCTGGTCAACAGTAGTACACTACCCATAGGGCTCTGGTCAACAGTAGTACACTACTCACAGGGCTCTGGTCAAAAGTAGTACACTACTCACAGGGCTCTGGTCAACAGTAGTACACTACCCATAGGGCTCTGGTCAACAGTAGTACACTACCCACAGGGCTCTGGTCAACAGTAGTACACTACTCATAGGGCTCTGGTCAACAGTAGTACACTACCCACAGGGCTCTGGTCTATACTAGTACACTACCTATAGGGCTCTGGTCAACAGTAGTGCACTACCCATAAGGCTCTGGTCAACAGTAGTACACTACCCATAGGGCTCTGGTCAACAGTAGTACACTACCCATAGGGCTCTGGTCAACAGTAGTACACTACCCATAGGGCTCTGGTCAACAGTAGTACACTACTACTGTACACTACCCATAGGGCTCTGGTCAACAGTAGTACACAACCCATAGGGCTCTGGTCTATACTAGTACACTACCCATAGGGCTCTGGTCAACAGTAGTACACTACCTATAGGGCTCTGGTCAACAGTAGTACACTACCCATAGGGCTCTGGTCAACAGCAGTACACTACCCATAGGGCTCTGGTCAACAGCAGTACACTACCTATAGGGCTCTGGTCAACAGTAGTACACTACTCACAGGGCTCTGGTCAACAGTAGTACACTACCCATAGGGCTCTGGTCAACAGTAGTACACTACTCATAGGGCTCTGGTCAACAGTAGTACACTACTACTGTACACTACCCTTAGGGCTCTGGTCAACAGTAGTACACCACCCATAGGGCTCTGGTCAACAGTAGTACACTACCCATAGGGCTCTGGTCAACAGTAGTACACCACCCATAGGGCTCTGGTCAACAGTAGTACACTACCCATAGGGCTCTGGTCAACAGTAGTACACTACTCACAGGGCTCTGGTCAACAGTAGTACACTACTCACAGGGCTCTGGTCAACAGTAGTACACTACTACTGTACACTACCCATAGGGCTCTGGTCAACAGTAGTACACTACCCATAGGGCTCTGGTCAACAGTAGTACACTACTACTGTACACTACCCATAGGGCTCTGGTCAACAGTAGTACACAACCCATAGGGCTCTGGTCTATACTAGTACACTACCCATAGGGCTCTGGTCAACAGTAGTACACTACCTATAGGGCTCTGGTCAACAGTAGTACACTACCTATAGGGCTCTGGTCAACAGTAGTACACTACCCATAGGGCTCTGGTCAACAGCAGTACACTACCTATAGGGCTCTGGTCAACAGTAGTACACTACTCACAGGGCTCTGGTCAACAGTAGTACACTACCCATAGGGCTCTGGTCAACAGTAGTACACTACCCATAGGGCTCTGGTCAACAGTAGTACACTACTACTGTACACTACCCTTAGGGCTCTGGTCAACAGTAGTACACTACCCATAGGGCTCTGGTCAACAGCAGTACACTACCTATAGGGCTCTGGTCAACAGTAGTACACTACCCATAGGGCTCTGGTCAACAGTAGTACACTACCCATAGGGCTCTGGTCAACAGTAGTACACTACTCACAGGGCTCTGGTCAACAGTAGTACACTACTACTGTACACTACCCATAGGGCTCTGGTCAACAGCAGTACACTACCTATAGGGCTCTGGTCAACAGTAGTACACTACTCACAGGGCTCTGGTCAACAGTAGTACACTACCCATAGGGCTCTGGTCAACAGTAGTACACTACCCATAGGGCTCTGGTCAACAGTAGTACTACTACTACACTACCCTTAGGGCTCTGGTCAACAGTAGTACACTACCCATAGGGCTCTGGTCAACAGCAGTACACTACCTATAGGGCTCTGGTCAACAGTAGTACACTACCCATAGGGCTCTGGTCAACAGTAGTACACTACCCATAGGGCTCTGGTCAACAGTAGTACACTACTCACAGGGCTCTGGTCAACAGTAGTACACTACTACTGTACACTACCCATAGGGCTCTGGTCAACAGTAGTACACTACTACTGTACACTACCCATAGGGCTCTGGTCAACAGTAGTACACTACCCATAGGGCTCTGGTCAACAGTAGTACACTACCCATAGGGCTCTGGTCAACAGTAGTACACTACTCACAGGGCTCTGGTCAACAGTAGTACACTACTACTGTACACTACCCATAGGGCTCTTGTCAACAGTAGTACACTACCCATAGGGCTCTGGTCAACAGTAGTACACTACCCATAGGGCTCTGGTCAACAGTAGTACACTACCCATAGGGCTCTGGTCAACAGTAGTACACTACTCACAGGGCTCTGGTCAACAGTAGTACACTACCCATAGGGCTCTGGTCAACAGACAGTAGTACACTACCCATAGGGCTCTGGTCAACAGTAGTACACTACCCATAGGGCTCTGGTCAACAGTAGTACACTACTACTGTACACAACCTATAGGGCTCTGGTCAACAGTAGTACACTACCCATAGAGCTCTGGTCAACAGTAGTACACTACCCACAGGGCTCTGGTCAACAGTAGTACACTACTCACAGGGCTCTGGTCAACAGTAGTACACTACCCACAGGGCTCTGGTCAACAGTAGTACACTACTCATAGGGCTCTGGTCAACAGTAGTACACTACCCATAGGGCTCTGGTCAACATTAGTACACTACCCATAGGGCTCTGGTCTATACTAGTACACTACCCATAGGGCTCTGGTCTATAGTAGTACACTACCCATAGGGCTCTGGTCAACATTAGTACACTACCCATAGGGCTCTGGTCTATACTAGTACACTACCCATAGGGCTCTGGTCTATAGTAGTACACTACTCATAGGGCTCTGGTCAACAGCAGTACACTACCCACAGGGCTCTGGTCTATACTAGTGCACTACCCATAGGGCTCTGGTCAACAGTAGTACACTACCGATAGGGCTCTGGTCAACAGTAGTACACTACTTATAGGGCTCTGGTCTATACTAGTACACTACCCATAGGGCTCTGGTCAACAGTAGTACACTACTTATAGGGCTCTGGTCTATACTAGTACACTACCCACAGGGCTCTGGTCTATACTAGTACACTACCCATAGGGCTCTGGTCAACAGTAGTACACTACTTATAGGGCTCTGGTCAACAGTAGTACACTACTCACAGGGCTCTGGTCAACAGTAGTACACTACTACTGTACACTACCCATAGGGCTCTTGTCAACAGTAGTACACTACCCATAGGGCTCTGGTCAACAGTAGTACACTACCCATAGGGCTCTGGTCAACAGTAGTACACTACCCATAGGGCTCTGGTCAACAGTAGTACACTACTCACAGGGCTCTGGTCAACAGTAGTACACTACCCATAGGGCTCTGGTCAACAGACAGTAGTACACTACCCATAGGGCTCTGGTCAACAGTAGTACACTACCCATAGGGCTCTGGTCAACAGTAGTACACTACTACTGTACACAACCTATAGGGCTCTGGTCAACAGTAGTACACTACCCATAGAGCTCTGGTCAACAGTAGTACACTACCCACAGGGCTCTGGTCAACAGTAGTACACTACTCACAGGGCTCTGGTCAACAGTAGTACACTACCCACAGGGCTCTGGTCAACAGTAGTACACTACTCATAGGGCTCTGGTCAACAGTAGTACACTACCCATAGGGCTCTGGTCAACATTAGTACACTACCCATAGGGCTCTGGTCTATACTAGTACACTACCCATAGGGCTCTGGTCTATAGTAGTACACTACCCATAGGGCTCTGGTCAACATTAGTACACTACCCATAGGGCTCTGGTCTATACTAGTACACTACCCATAGGGCTCTGGTCTATAGTAGTACACTACTCATAGGGCTCTGGTCAACAGCAGTACACTACCCACAGGGCTCTGGTCTATACTAGTGCACTACCCATAGGGCTCTGGTCAACAGTAGTACACTACCGATAGGGCTCTGGTCAACAGTAGTACACTACTTATAGGGCTCTGGTCTATACTAGTACACTACCCATAGGGCTCTGGTCAACAGTAGTACACTACTTATAGGGCTCTGGTCTATACTAGTACACTACCCACAGGGCTCTGGTCTATACTAGTACACTACCCATAGGGCTCTGGTCAACAGTAGTACACTACTTATAGGGCTCTGGTCAACAGTAGTACACTACTCACAGCAGCAGTTATACTGAACCGGCCAACAGCAGCAGTTATACTGAACCGGCCAACAGCAGTTATACTGAACCGGCCAACAGCAGTTATACTGAACCGGCCAACAGCAGTTATACTGAACCGGCCAACAGCAGTTATACTGAACCGGCCAACAGCAGCAGTCACACTGAACCGGCCAACAGCAGTTATACTGAACCGGCCAACAGCAGTCACACTGAACCGGCCAACAGCAGTCACACTGAACCGGCCAACAGCAGTCATACTGAACCGGCCAACAGCAGTTATACTGAACCGGCCAACAGCAGCAGTCATACTGAACCGGCCAACAGCAGTTATACTGAACCGGCCAACAGCAGTTATACTGAACCGGCCAGCAGCAGTCACACTGAACCGGCCAACAGCAGCAGTCATACTGAACCGGCCAACAGCAGCAGTCACACTGAACCGGCCAACAGCAGTTATACTGAACCGGCCAGCAGCAGTCACACTGAACCGGCCAACAGCAGCAGTCACACTGAACCGGCCAACAGCAGCAGTTATACTGAACCGGCCAACAGCAGCAGTTATACTGAACCGGCCAACAGCAGTCACACTGAACCGGCCAACAGCAGTCACACTGAACCGGCCAACAGCAGCAGTCATACTGAACCGGCCAACAGCAGTCACACTGAACCGGCCAACAGCAACAGTCACACTGAACCGGCCAACAGCAGCAGTTATACTGAACCGGCCAACAGCAGCAGTTACACTGAACCGGCCAACAGCAGTCACACTGAACCGCCAACAGCAGTCACACTGAACCGGCCAACAGCAGCAGTCACACTGAACCGGCCAACAGCAGCAGTCATACTGAACCGGCCAACAGCAGCAGTTATACTGAACCGGCCAACAGCAGTCACACTGAACCGCCAACAGCAGTCACACTGAACCGGCCAACAGCAGCAGTTATACTGAACCGGCCAACAGCAGCAGTTATACTGAACCGGCCAACAGCAGTCACACTGAACCGGCCAACAGCAGCAGTTATACTGAACCCGGCCAACAGCAGTTATACTGAACCGCCAACAGCAGTCACACTGAACCGGCCAACAGCAGCAGTTATTCTGAACCGGCCAACAGCAGTCACACTGAACCGGCCAACAGCAGCAGTTATACTGAACCGGCCAACAGCAGCAGTTATACTGAACCGGCCAACAGCAGCAGTTATACTGAACCGGCCAACAGCAGCAGTTATACTGAACCGGCCAGCAGCAGCAGTCACACTGAACCGGCCAACAGCAGTCACACTGAACCGGCCAGCAGCAGTCACACTGAACCGACCAACAGCAGTCACACTGAACCGGCCAACAGCAGTTATACTGAACCGGCCAACAGCAGTTATACTGAACCGGCCAACAGCAGTTATACTGAACCGGCCAACAGCAGTCACACTGAACCAGCCAACAGCAGTCACACTGAACCGGCCAACAACAGTCACACTGAACCGGCCAACAGCAGTCACACTGAACCGGCGAACAGCAACAGTCACACTGAACCGGCCAACAGCAGTTATACTGAACCGACCAACAGCAATCACACTGAACCGGCCAACAGCAGTTATACTGAACCGGCCAACAGCAGTCACACTGAACCGGCCAACAGCAGTTATACTGAACCGGCCAACAGCAGTTATACTGAACCGGCCAACAGCAGTCACACTGAACCGGCCAACAGCAGTTATACTGAACCGGCCAACAGCAGTTATACTGAACCAGCCAACAGCAGTTATACTGAACCGGCCAACAGCAGTTATACTGAACCAGCCAACAGCAGTTACACTGAACCGGCCAACAACAGCAGTCATACTGAACCGGCCAACAGCAGCAGTCACACTGAACCGGCCAACAGCAGTCACACTGAACCGGCCAACAGCAGTCACTAGTTCACTCTTCCTGATGGAAAGTTTTTTGTTGATCTTTGTGTTTGAATACATTTAAAGTAGGGATTTCCCTCCCTGTTATTTGCTTTGTGAAATTACTACATAGTATTATATCTGAAAATAAATTGCATTACTGTAGTTGAAAGTTCTTGCCGGGAGTGAAAATGTTACTCTTTAAATCAAGACAAAAATACATGTGAAGCATATTGACAACGGTGCTTTGTTTCTAGATATTAAACACATTCAACATGAAACACTGATATTGAACATAGACAATATGAAACATTGAGGAATCTGTGGAGGAAACTGTCAACCGGGAGCCATAAACTGGGATTATGGCATCTATCGGTCTTTGGTGGATAGAGGGAGAATAAACATGGCTGCATGAGAATATCTACCCATTCTATTACCCCTGAGAATATCTACCATTCTATTACCCTCTGAGAATATCTACCCATTCTATTACCCTCTGAATATATATCTACCCATTCTATTACCCTCTGAGAATATCTACCCATTCTATTACCCTCTGAATATATATCTACCCATTCTATTACCCTCTGAGAATATCTACCCATTATATTACCCTCTGAGAATATCTACCATTCTATTACCCTCTGAGAATATCTACCCATTCTATTACCCTCTGAATATATATCTACCCATTCTATTACCCTCTGAATATATATCTACCCATTCTATTACCCTCTGAATATATCTACCCATTCTATTACCCTCTGAGAATATCTACCCATTCTATTACCCTCTGAGAATATCTACCCATTCTATTACCCTCTGAATATATATCTACCCATTCTATTACCCTCTGAATATATATCTACCCATTCTATTACCCTCTGAGAATATCTACCCATTCTATTACCCTCTGAGAATATCTACCCATTCTATTACCCCCTGAATATATATCTACCATTCTATTACCCTCTGAGAAAATCTACCCATTCTATTACCCTCTGAGAAAATCTACCCATTCTATTACCCTCTGAATATATATCTACCCATTCTATTACCCTCTGAATATATATCTACCCATTCTATTACCCTCTGAATATATATCTACCCATTCTATTACCCTCTGAGAATATCTACCCATTCTATTACCCTCTGAGAATATCTACCCATTCTATTACCCTCTGAGAATATCTACCCATTCTATTACCCTCTGAATATATATCTACCCATTCTATTACCCTCTGAGAATATCTACCCATTCTATTACCCTCTGAGAATATCTACCCATTCTATTACCCTCTGAGAATATCTACCCATTCTATTACCCTCTGAATATATATCTACCATTCTATTACCCTCTGAGAATATCTACCCATTCTATTACCCTCTGAGAATATCTACCCATTCTATTACCCCCTGAGAATATCTACCCATTCTATTACCCTCTGAATATATATCTACCCATTCTATTACCCCCTGAGAATATCTACCCATTCTATTACCCTCTGAGAATATATACCCCCTGAGAATATCTACCCATTCTATTACCCTCTGAGAATATCTACCCATTCCTGAGAATATTCTATTACCCATTCTATTACCCTCTGAGAATATTCTATTACCCCTGAGAATATCTACCCATTCTATTACCCTCTGAGAATATCTATATCTAGATTCATTACCCTCTGATATAACGCCAGGGTACTGATAATATCCATTCTATTATCTGAGAATATCTACCCATTCTATTACCCTCTGAGAATATCTACCCATTCGGAATATATATCTACCCATTCTATTACCCTCTGAATATATATCTACCCATTCTATTACCCTCTGAGAATGAGAATATCTACCCATTCTATTACTGTAATCTACCCATTCTATTACCCTCTGAGATAAATCTGCTAAATTCTATTACCCTCTGAATATATATCTATTATCTGAATAATATCTACCCATTCTATTACCCTCTGAATATATATCAACCCATTCTATTACCCTCTGAGAATATCTACCCATTCTATTACCCTCTGAGAATATCTACCCATTCTATTACCCTCTGAATATATATCTACCCATTCTATTACCCTCTGAGAATATCTACCCATTCTATTACCCTCTGAGAATATCTACCCATTCTATTACCCTCTGAGAATATCTACCCAATTATCTGAATATATATCTACCATTCTATTACCCTCTGAGAATATCTACCCATTCTATTACCCTCCTCTAATTCTATTACCCCTGAGAATATCTACCCATTCTATTACCCCATTACCCCCTGAGAATATCTACCCATTCCATTACCCCTGAATATATATCTACCATTCTATTACCCCCTGAGAATATCTGGTCCTTCTGTAGCTCAGTTTAGCATGGCCTCTGAGGGTAGTGGGTTATCGGGACCACCCATAGGTAGAATGTATGCACACATGACTGTAAGTCGCTTTGGATAAGCGTCTGCTAAATGGCATATATTATTATTATTATATATTATTATTATAGAATATCTACCCATTCTATTACCCTCTGAGAATATCTACCCATTCTATTACCCTCTGAGAATATCTACACATTATATTACCCTCTGAGAATATCTACCCATTCTATTACCCTCTGAATATATATCTACCCATTCTATTACCCCCTGAGAATATCTACCCATTCTATTACCCTCTGAATATATATCTACCCATTCTATTACCCTCTGAATATATATCTACCCATTCTATTACCCTCTGAGAATATCTACCCATTCTATTACCCTCTGAGAATATCTACCCATTCTATTACCCCCTGAGAATATCTACCCATTCTATTACCCTCTGAGAATATCTACCATTCTATTACCCTCTGAGAATATCTACCCATTCTATTACCCCCTGAGAATATCTACCCATTCTATTACCCTCTGAGAATATCTACCCATTCTATTACCCCCTGAGAATATCTACCCATTCTATTACCCTCTGAGAATATCTACCCATTCTATTACCCCCTGAGAATATCTACCCATTCTATTACCCTCTGAATATATATCTACCATTCTATTACCCTCTGAGAATATCTACCCATTCTATTACCCTCTGAGAATATCTACCCATTCTATTACTCTCTGAGAATATCTACCCATTCTATTACCCTCTGAGAATATCTACCCATTCTATTACCCTCTGAGAATATCTACCCATTCTATTACCCTCTGAGAATATCTACCCATTCTATTACCCTCTGAGAATATCTACCCATTCTATTACCCTCTGAGAATATCTACCCATTCTATTACCCTCTGAATATATATCTACCCATTCTATTACCCTCTGAATATATATCTACCATTCTATTACCCTCTGAGAATATCTACCCATTCTATTACCCTCTGAATATATATCTACCATTCTATTACCCTCTGAGAATATCTACCCATTCTATTACCCTCTGAGAATATATATACCATTCTATTACCCTCTGAATATATATATATATATATCTACTCATTCTATTACCCTGTGAGAATATCTACCCATTCTATTACCCTCTGAATATATATCTACCATTCTATTACCCTGTGAGAATATCTACCCATTCTATTACCCTCTGAATATATATCTACCCATTCTATTACCCTCTAGGAATATCTACCCTCTCCGTTGTATTGCCCTCTGAGAATTACAGGTGCTAATGCTTGGTATGCAGCAGCTAGAGAAGCTGTCTAGTTGTTCAAGTTAAATATGCCTGTCCTTGTCTGAGTAAACATCACATTAAAAAGGGCTTTCTAACAAATAGAACAGCTGAATCACATGTCCCAGATAACCTCTTTATCCAACTTAAAACTCATCAGACATTGCCTTGCTCTAGCTGCAGTGTGTGGTGGGTGTGTGCTGGTTGTGTGCTGGTTGTGTGGTGGTTGTGTGGTGGGTGGGTGTGTAGTGGGTGTGTGGTGGGTGTGTACTGGTTGTGTGTTGGTTGTGTGGTGGGTGGGTGTGTGGTGTGTGTGTGCTGGTTGTGTAGTGGGTGTGTAGTGGTTGTGTAGTGGGTGTGTAGTGGTTATGTGGTGGTTGTGTGGTGGGTGTGTAGTGGGTGTGTAGTGGGTGTGTAGTGGGTGTGTGGTGGGTTTGTGGTGGGTGTGTAGTGGGTGTGTAGTGGGTGTGTAGTGGTTATGTGGTGGTTGTGTGGTGGTTGTGTGGTGGGTGTGTGGTGGGTGTGTAGTGGTTGTGTAGTGGTTGTGTAGTGGTTGTGTAGTGGGTGTGTGGTGGGTGTGTGGTGGGTGTGTAGTGGGTGTGTGTAGTGGGTGTGTAGTGGGTGTGTAGTGGGTGTGTAGTGGGTGTGTGGTGGGTGTGTGGTGGGTGTGTGGTGGGTGTGTGAGTGGATCAACAATAAAGGTAAAGCTTTACCAGATGCAATTTCTAAACCACTCTCCAAAAGACATCCGTTTACACAAAATCACAAGACAATCGTATTCAATTTGCACACATGGACAGAGAGACGAAAGTCTAATTCAATTTTCACAAAACCGAGGGTTCATGGAACTGCTGTAACTAAAACAGGCAGGCACACTTTAGCACTACAGTGCAGTGAATAACTCATACAACGTCACCGTCCCAAATGGCACCCTATTCCCTATATAGTGCCCTACTTGGGACCCTATTCCTATATAGTGCACTACTTGGGACCCTATTCCCTATATAGTGCACTACTTGGGACCCTATTCCCTATATAGTGCACTACTTGGCACCCTGCTCCCTATATAGTGCACTACATGGCACCCTATTCCTTATTTATAGTGCGCTGCTTTTCAACAGAACATTTTCTGGCCCTGGCCTAAAGTAGTGCATTACATAGGGAATAGGTTGCCATTTTGGGATGCACAAAAATACCTTCAGAAGTATGTTCCCCAGACATAAACCATAGCATCCTCCTCCCAGAGCAGAAGTGACAGATTCACACTGTGTGCAGAGCTGTAAGCAATTCAGTCACCCACTGAACTCCCCGAGCTGTCTCTCCGCATCTCACTCACACTCACACGCACACTGTGCAGTGCATTGCCCCCATGGTGCCAGCCCATCTGTCTGCATCATACTGTACACACCCCCAGCCCATCCGTCTGCATCATACTGTACACACTCCCAGCCCATCTGTCTGCATCATACTGTACACACCCCCAGCCCATCTGCCTGCATCATACTGTACACACCCCCAGCCCATCCTTCTGCATCATACTGTACACACCCCCAGCCCATCTGTCTGCATCATACTGTACACACCCCCAGCCCATCTGTCTGCATCATACTGTACACACCCCCAGCCCATCTGTCTGCATCATATACACACCCCCAGCCCATCCGTCTGCATCATACTGTACACACTCCCAGCCCATCTGTCTGCATCATACTGTACACACCCCCAGCCCATCTGTCTGCATCATACTGTACACACCCCCAGCCCATCTGTCTGCATCATACTGTACACACCCCCAGCCCATCCGTCTGCATCATACTGTACACACACCCCAGCATCCCAGCCCATCCTCAGCATCACACACACACACCCCAGCATCACACACACACCCCAGCATCCCAGCCCATCCTCAGCATCACACACACACACCCCAGCATCAATGTTTCACGCCACGTCACTACAGACCCTGGTTCGATTCCAGGCTGTATCACATCCGGCCGTGATTGGGAGTCACATAAGGGCAGCGGCGTCCGGGTTTGGCCGGTTTAGGCCGTCGTTGTAAAATAAGAATTTGTTCTTAACCGTCTTGCCTAGTTAAATAAATAATAATAATAAAAAAAAAAAAATAAAAAAAAAAAAGTTAAATCGCACACAGCCCAGCCCATCCTTCTGCATCAGTGGCGCTGAGTCTTACTGACTGGGGACTTTTTGCTTTGGCTACAGCTTGGCACCACGGAAGCAAGAGCGCAACACACAACCCCATGCTGCTAAAACACAAAAACATTACTCTCATGTCTAATGAAATAGTTACAGTGGGAGTCTCCACAGCTCCACTTATCACAGAGAGACATCCCAAATGGCACCCTAATCCCTATATTTAGTCCAATAGTTTTGACCAGGGCCCATAGGTAACTGCACTATATATAAAGGGGATTAGATTGTTATTTGGGATGCGGCTACAGAGGGGATCATAATGAATTACTGCACCTGTTTAGACAAAGACTACCACTGTGTCTAACCTGGGTACTGTCAACACATGATATCAGACCAAAGACTACCACTGTGTCTAACCTGTGATCTGTCAACACACATGATATCAGACCAAAGACTACCACTGTGTCTAACCTGTGATCTGTCAACACACATGATATCAGACCAAAGACTACCACTGTGTCTAACCTGGGTACTGTCAACACATGATATCAGACCAAAGACTACCACTGTGTCTAACCTGGGTACTGTCAACACATGATATCAGACCAAAGACTACCACTGTGTCTAACCTGGGTACTGTCAACACATGATATCAGACCAAAGACTACCACTGTGTCTAACCTGTGATCTGTCAACACCAAAGACTACCACTGTGTCTAACCTGTGATCTGTCAACACCAAAGACTACCACTGTGTCTAACCTGTGATCTGTCAACCCATGATATCAGATCCAAATGAACAACATTGGAGACATATTTAGAATCCATGTGAGAACAAAGAGAAACCGATTGTCCGTTAGTGTTAGGTCTGTAATCAGGGTTATATAATCCCACACCGTTAGGTCTGTAATCAGGGTTATATAATCCCACACTGTTAGGTCTGTAATCAGGGTTATATAATCCCACACTGTTAGGTCTGTAATCAGGGTTATATAATCCCACACTGTTAGGTCTGTAATCAGGGTTATATAATCCCACACTGTTAGGTCTGTAATCAGGGTTATATAATCCCACACTGTTAGGTCTGTAATCAGGGTTATATAATCCCACACTGTTAGGTCTGTAATCAGGGTTATATAATCCCACACTGTTAGGTCTGTAATCAGGGTTAGATAATCCCACACTGTTAGGTCTGTAATCAGGGTTAGGGTTAGATAATCCCACACCGTTAGGTCTGTAATCAGGGTTAGATAATCCCACACCATTAGGTCTGTAATCAGGGTTAGATAATCCCACACCGTTAGGTCTGTAATCAGGGTTAGGGTTAGATAATCCCACACTGTTAGGTCTGTAATCAGGGTTAGGGTTAGATAATCCCACACCGTTAGGTCTGTAATCAGGGTTAGGGTTAGATAATCCCACACCGTTAGGTCTGTAATCAGGGTTAGATAATCCCACACCATTAGGTCTGTAATCAGGGTTAGATAATCCCACACTGTTAGGTCTGTAATCAGGGTTAGGGTTAGATAATCCCACACCGTTAGGTCTGTAATCAGGGTTAGATAATCCCACACCGTTATGGCTGTAATCAGGGTTAGATAATCCCACACCGTTAGGTCTGTAATCAGGGTTAGGGTTAGATAATCCCACACTGTTAGGTCTGTAATCAGGGTTAGGGTTAGATAATCCCACACCGTTAGGTCTGTAATCAGGGTTAGATAATCCCACACCGTTATGGCTGTAATCAGGGTTAGATAATCCCACACCGTTAGGTCTGTAATCAGGGTTAGGGTTAGATAATCCCACACCGTTAGGTCTGTAATCAGGGTTAGATAATCCCACACCATTAGGTCTGTAATCAGGGTTAGATAATCCCACACCGTTAGGTCTGTAATCAGGGTTAGGGTTAGATAATCCCACACCGTTAGGTCTGTAATCAGGGTTATATAATCCCACACCGTTAGGTCTGTAATCAGGGTTAGATAATCCCACACCCTTAAATCAAATTTGATTTGTCACATACACATGGTTAGCAGATGTTAATGCGAGTGTAGCGAAATGCTTGTGCTTCTAGTTCCGACAATGCAGTAATAACCAACGAGTAATCTAACCTAGCAATTCCAAAACTACTGTTTTATACACACAAGTGTAAAGGGATAAAGAATATGTACATAAAGATATATGAATGAGTGATGGTACAGAATGGCATAGGCCTAGATACAGTAGATGGTATTGAGTACAGTATATACATATGAGATGAGTAATGTAGGGTATATAAACATAAAGTGGCATAGTTTAAAGTGGCTAGTGATACATGTATTACATAAAGATGGCAAGATGCAGTAGATGCAGCAGTTTAAATGAGTACAGTATATACATATGAGATGAGTAATGTAGGGTATGTAAACATTATATTAAGTGGTATTAAGTGGTATTGTTTAAAGTGGCTAGTGATACATTTTTACATCAATTTCCATTATTAAAGTGGCTGGAGTTGAGTCAGTATGTTGGCAGCAGCCACTCAATGTTTGTGATGGCTGTTTAACAGTCTGTTGGCCTTGAGATAGAAGCTGTTTTTTCAGTCTCTCGGTCCCAGCTTTGATGCACCTGTACTGACCTCGCCTTCTGGATGATAGCGGTGTGAACAGGCAGTGGCTCGGGTGGTTGTTGTCCGTGATTATCTTTATGGCATTCCTGTAACATCGGGTGGTGTAGGTGTCCTGGAGGGCAGGTAGTTTGCCCCCGGTGATGCGTTGTGCAGACCTCAATACCCTCTGGAGAGCCTTGCAGTTGTGGGGGGAGCAGTTGCAGAACCAGGCGGTGATACAGCCCGACAGGATGCTCTCGATTGTGCATCTGTAGAAGTTTGAGTGCTTTTGATGACAAGCCAAATTTCTTCAGCCTCCTGAGGTGGAAGAGGCGCTGCTGCGCTTCTTCACGACGCTGTCAGTGTGAGTGGACCAATTCAGTTTGTCCGTGATGTGTACGCCGAGGAACTTAAAACTTACTAGCCTCTCCACTACTGTCCCGTCGATGTGGATAGGGGGGTGCTCCCTCTGCTGTTTCCTGAAGTCCACAATCATCTCCTTTGTTTTGTTGACGTTGAGGTGGAGGTTTCCTGACACCACACTCCGAGGGCCCTCACCTCCTCCCTGTAGGCCGTCTCGTCGCTGTTGGTAATCAAACCTACCACTGTAGTGTCGTCCGGAACCATGTTCCGCATTGCATCCAACAACAACCTTGACGAATACGCTGATTCGGTGAGCGAGTTCATTAGAAAGTGTATCGGCAATGTTATACCCACAGCAACGATTAAAACATTCCCAAACCAGAAACCGTGGATTGATGGCTTCATTCGCGCGAAACTGAAAGCGTGAACCACTGCTTTTAACCAGGGCAAGGTGACCAGAAAGATGACCGAATACAAACAGTGTAGCTATTCCCTCCGCAAGGAAATCAAACAATCTAAGCGTCAGTATAGAGACAAAGTAGAGTCGCAATTCAACGGCTCAGACACAAGAGGTATGTGGCAGGGTCTACAGTCAATCACATATTACAAAAAGAAAACCAGCCCCGCCGTGGACCAGGATGTCTTGCTCCCAGACAGACTACATAACTTTTTTGCCCGCTTTGAGGACAATAAAGTGGCACTGACATGGCCTGCTACCAAAACCTGCGGGCTCTCGTTCTCTGCAGCCACCATGAGTAAAACATTTAAACGTGTTAACCCTAGTAAGGCTGCCGGCCCAGACGGCATCCCCAGCCGCGTCCCCAGGGCATGCGCAGACCAGCTGGCTGGTGTGTTTACGGACATATTCAATCAATCCTTGTCTGCTGTTCCCACATGCTTCAAGATGGCCACCATTGTTCCTGTTCCCAAGAAAGCTAAGGTAACTGAGCTAAACGAATACCGCCCTGTAGCACTCACTTCCGTCATCATGAAGTGCTTTGAGAGACTAGTCAAGGACCATATCACCTCCACCCTACCTAACACCCTAGACCCACTCCAATTTGCTTACTGCCCCAATAGGTCCACAGATGACGCAATCACAACCACACTGCACACTGCCCTAACCCATCTGGACAAGAGGAATACCTATGTGAGAATGCTGTTCATCGACTACAGCTCAGCATTTAACACCATAGTACCCTCCAAATTCGTCATCAAGCTCGAGACCCTGCGTCAGTTTGTCAAATGTCTGCCCTGCTAGATGCCCCCGGTCAACTGTAGGTGCTTTTATTGTGAAGTGGAAACGTCTAGAAGCAACAACTGCTCAGCCGCTTAGTGATAGGCCACACAAGCTCACAGAACGGGACCGACAAGTGCTGAAGAGAGTAAAAATCATCTGTCCTCAGTTGCAACACTCACTAGCGAGTTCAAAACTGCCTCTGGAAGCAACATCAGCACAATAATTGCTCGTCGTGAGTTTCACGAAATGGGTTTCCATGGCCGAGCAGCCGAACACAAGACTAAGATCACCATGAGCAATGCCAAGCGTCTGCTGGAGTGGTGTAAAGCTTGCTGCCGTTGGACTCTGGAGCAGTGGAAATCGGTTCTCTGGAGTGATGAATCACACTTCACCATCTGGCAGTCCGACAGACAAATCTGGGTTTGGCGGATGCCAATAGAAGACTACCTGCCCCAATGCATAGGGCTAACTGTAAAGTTCGGTGGAGAAGGAATAATGGTCTGGGTCTGTTTTTCATGTTTCGGGCCCCTTAGTTCCACTGAAGGGGAATCTTAACGGTACAGCATACAATAACATTCTAGATGATTATGTACTTCCAACTGTTTGGGGAATGATCTTTCCTGCTTCAACTTGACAATGCCCCCGTGCCCAAAGTTCATACAGAAATGGTTTGACGAGATCGATGTGGAAGAACTTGACTGGCCTGCACAGAGCCCTGACCTCAACCCCATCGAACACCTTTGGGATGATTTGGAACTCCGACTGCGAGCCAGGCTTAATCTCCCAACTTCAGTGCCCGACGTCACTAATGCTCGTGGCTGAATAGAAGCAAGTCCCAGCAGCAATGTTCCACAGAAGAGTGGAGGCTGTTATAGCAGCAATGTTCCCACATCTAGTGGAAAGCCTTCCCAGAAGAGTGGAGGCTGTTATAGCAGCAATGTTCCAACATCTAGTGGAAAGCCTTCCCAGAAGAGTGGAGGCTGTTATAGCAGCAATGTTCCCACATCTAGTGGAAAGCCTTCCCAGAAGAGTGGAGGCTGTTATAGCAGCAATGTTCCCACATCTAGTGGAAAGCCTTCCCAGAAGAGTGGAGGCTGTTATAGCAGCAATGTTCCAACATCTAGTGGAAAGCCTTCCCAGAAGAGTGGAGGCTGTTATAGCAGCAATGTTCCAACATCTAGTGGAAAGCCTTCCCAGAAGAGTGGAGGCTGTTATAGCAGCAATGGAGGGGACCAACTCTATATTAATGCCCATGATTTTGAAATGAGATGTTCACCGAGCAGGAGTTCACATACTTTTGGTCATGTAGTGTATATATAGCAGCCTAGAGGTAGGTAAATACAGTGTATATATATATATATATATATATATATATATATATATATATATATATATATATATATATACACAGGCCGGTTGGACATACCACCAAATTCTTTAAAACGATGTTGGAGGCAACTTATAGTAGAATGAACATTACATTATCTGACAAAAGCTCTGGTGGACATTCCTGCAGTTAGCATGCCAATTGCACGATCCCTCAAAACTTGAGACATCGGTGGCATTTAGAGTGACCTTTTATTGCCCCCCAGCACAAGGTGCACCTGTGTAATGATCGTGCTGTTTAATCAGGTTCTAGATATGCCACACCGGTCAGGTGGATGGATTATCTTGGCAAAGAAGAAATGTTCACTAACAGGGATGTAAACAAATTTGTGCACAAAATATGAGAGAAATAAGCTTTTTTGTGCGTATTTCAGCTCACTTCGTTTAATAATTTTGTATTTTTCCTTACGTACTTTACACCAAATTAAAACTGCATTGTTGGTTAAGGGCTTGTAAGTAAGCATTTCCCGGTAAGGTCTACTACACCTGTTGTCTTCAGGATAGTTAACCTCTGTCACTGTTATTCTGTAATATATTTATATATATTATATCTATAATATCGTATATTGTAACCACGTATTCAAGCTAATCACATCTAAGTTTATTTATGACACAAGGTAGTGTAAGTTACACAATGTACTAATCACAACTAAAGCTCTCCTCA
The DNA here is from genome assembly GCF_021184085.1 of Oncorhynchus gorbuscha. Classification (NCBI taxonomy): domain Eukaryota; kingdom Metazoa; phylum Chordata; class Actinopteri; order Salmoniformes; family Salmonidae; genus Oncorhynchus; species Oncorhynchus gorbuscha. The sequence continues at coordinate 8,140,092 of NC_060185.1, read as the reverse complement.
CCAACAGTGCAATGATATTACGTTTTTATGGAAATTGTATTTACATTAGGCTATAGGCCTACGACAATAGCTACTGTATACCACGTAGTCAGAGGTTTATTAGGCTTTACAAGCAGATCCTTAGAACTATAATTTATCTTCTCCTTCAGCACCACAAGTTGGTTCAACTTCTTTAATTAACATCACTGCCTGATCCTGGAACTGCCCTATCAACACCACAAGTTGGTTCAACTTCTTTAATTAACATCACTGCCTGATCCTGGAACTGCCCTACCAACACCACAAAGGGGCTCTCCAATCATTTAGGCCTATAAACAGTCAGACTCATCACTTAATATTATTATAATAAATGGAAGATAATCACTTCTCACAATCGGGGCTCGTTTAAGTAATGTTACATTAAAGAATCAATGTCTGGCAAGAGCGCATAATGATTCATTTGCATTTCAAATAACAGAACCGAATACCATAGAAGGGGCTTTAACACTACGGTTACACCAAAAACACCTCCTTTCTAATGAGCTTTTAGGATGGTTAGCTGATGCTGAATAACACCTCCTTTCTAATGAGCTTTTAGGATGGTTAGCTGATGCTGAATAAAGTCCCGTAAATGTGTTTTATCATGAGTTGAAACTCAACAGAGCCACTAGGCAAGATAATACTCATTCAAGGGTTTTTCTTCATTTGTACTATTTTCTACATTGTAGAATAATAGTGAAGACATCAACACTATGAAATAACACATACGGAGTCATGTAGTAACCAATAAAGCGTTAAACACATAGGAATATATTTTATATTTGAGATTCTTCAAAGTAGCCACCCTTTGCCTTGATGACAGCTTTGCACACTCTTGACATTCTCTCAACCAGCTTCATGAGGGAGTCACCTGGAATGCATTTCAATTAACAGGTGTGCCTTGTTAAAAGATCATTTGTGGAATTTCTTTCCTTCTTAATTAATGCATTTGAGCCACTCAGTTGTGTTGTGATGATGTAGTGGTGGAACACAGAAGATAGTCTTATTTGGTAAAAGACCAAGTCCATATTATGGCAAGAACATCTCCAATAAGGAAAGAGAAACGACAGTTCATCATTACTGTAAGACATGAAGGTCAGTCAATCCAGAAAATGTCAAGAACTTTGAAAGTTCCTTCAGGTGCAGTCGCAAAAACCATCAAGCGCTGAGGAAACTGGCTCTCATGAGGACCGCCACAGGAAAGGAAGACCCAGAGTTCCCTCTGCTGCAGAGGATACGTTCATTAGAGTTACCAGCCTCAGAAATTGCAGTCCAAATAAATGCTTCACAGAGTTCAAGTAACAGACACATCTCAACATCAACTGTTCAGAGGAGACCGCGTGAATCAGGCCTTCATGGTCGAATTGCTGCAAAGAAACCACTTCTAAAAGACACCAATAAGAAGAGACTTGCTTTGGCCAAGAAACACGAGCAATGGACATTAGACCAGCGGAAATCTGTCCTTTGGTCTGATGAGTCCAAGATATTTGTTTCCAACCGCTGTGTTTTGTGATATGCAGAGTACTGTAGGTGAACGGATGATCTCTGCATGTGTAGTTCCCACCGTGAAGCAGGGTACCACATTGCTAATAATGATGGTGATGGTGTTGACGTTGTGCGTGACGATGCAGTCGTGGTTGAACAGGGAGTACACAGGAGGGGGACTAAAGCACACACCCGAGAGGTCCCCTGTGTTGAGGGTCAGCGTGGCCGATGCATCAGGAAGTCCAGGATTCAGTTGTCTGGGGGATGAGCTTGACTATGGTGTCGTGGTCGAGGTGGGAGAGGGCAGTGTAAAGTGCAATTGAAATAGCATAGTCTGTGGATCTGTTGGAGGCAATTGAGTGGATCTAGGGTGTTGACCAGCCTTTCAAAGCACTTCATCATTTCAGATGTGAGCGCTACAGGGTGATAGTAATTGTGTCAGGTTACCTTGGGAACAGGGAAAGGTGGTCAGCTTCAAACATAATTGGATTACAGACTGGGATTATCAGTCCCAAATGGCCCCCTTTTCCCTCAAAGTGCACAATTTTTTGACCAAAGTCCATCAAAAGTAGTGCACTATGTTGGGATGCAACCCTAAAGTAAACAAGATGAGTGAACACTTCTCAAAATCGCCTCCTGTTTTTCAGAAGATACTCCACGTCAGAGAAAACAAAATGGGAGGCATATATGGAATTCTAGTCTACGCCTGCAGAATGAATCAAACATAAAATGTGGAAAAGTTTAAGGGTGCATCCCTACGTAGTACACTACTTTTGACCAGAACCCTATATGGGTTGTGGTTAAAAGTAGTGCACTATAAAGGGAATAGGTTGCCATGTTGGACGTAGTGTTACTAATTTAAATGCTGGTCATGTCTTTAGGAGATGTGTTCTACTCTGTAGCAGTTACAGTCTTTTCTTTCCTTTGATATGTTTTCTGCCGCCTCTAACTTTCACATGTTTTTCTGGGCTCTTCAAGAGGAGCCTCTTGCCTTCAAGCTATTTAACTAAATCAGATCGATGTTCAGACAGACATACGGACAGATAAAGGTTTTATGAGGAGGTTCACAACAATCTAATAACCTCCAGGCTCTCTACTGTGGATCGTCAAGGAGCCCAACATGAACTAGAGTGGGGTATGGGTCTCCTGTCAGTCCAACTAGACTACAGAGGGGGACGTCTGTCTCCTGTCAGTCCAACTAGACTACAGAGGGGGACGTCTGTCTCCTGTCAGTCCAACTAGACTACAGAGGGGGACGTGTCTCCTGTCAGTCCAACTAGACTACAGAGGGGGACGTCTGTCTCCTGTCAGTCCAACTAGACTACAGAGGGGGACGTCTGTCTCCTGTCAGTCCAACTAGACTACAGAGGGGGACATCTGTCTCCTGTCAGTCCAACTAGACTACAGAGGGGGACATCTGTCTCCTGTCAGTCCAACTAGACTACAGAGGGGGACATCTGTCTCCTGTCAGTCCAACTAGACTACAGAGGGGGACATCTGTCTCCTGTCAGTCCAACTAGACTACAGAGGGGGACATCTGTCTCCTGTCAGTCCAACTAGACTACAGAGGGGGACGTCTGTCTCCTGTCAGTCCAACTAGACTACAGAGGGGGACGTCTGTCTCCTGTCAGTCCAACTAGACTACAGAGGGGGACGTCTGTCTCCTGTCAGTCCAACTAGACTACAGACTACAGGGGGACGTCTGTCTCCTGTCAGTCCAACTAGACTACAGAGGGGACGTCTGTCTCCTGTCAGTCCAACTAGACTACAGAGGGGGACGTCTGTCTCCTGTCAGTCCAACTAGACTACAGAGGGGACGTCTGTCTCCTGTCAGTCCAACTAGACTACAGAGGGGGACGTCTGTCTCCTGTCAGTCCAACTAGACTACAGAGGGGACGTCTGTCTCCTGTCAGTCCAACTAGACTACAGGGGGACGTCTGTCTCCTGTCAGTCCAACTAGACTACAGAGTCCAACTAGGGGACGTCTGTCTCCTGTCAGTCCAACTAGACTACAGAGGGGGACGTCTGTCTCCTGTCAGTCCAACTAGACTACAGAGGGGGACGTCTGTCTCCTGTCAGTCCAACTAGACTACAGAGGGGGACGTCTGTCTCCTGTCAGTCCAACTAGACTACAGAGGGGGACGTCTGTCTCCTGTCAGTCCAACTAGACTACAGAGGGGGACGTCTGTCTCCTGTCAGTCCAACTAGACTACAGAGGGGGACGTCTGTCTCCTGTCAGTCCAACTAGACTCACGTCTGTCTCCTGTCAGTCCAACTAGACTACAGAGGGGGACGTCTGTCTCCTGTCAGTCCAACTAGACTACAGAGGGGGACGTCTGTCTCCTGTCAGTCCAACTAGACTACAGAGGGGGACGTCTGTCTCCTGTCAGTCCAACTAGACTACAGAGGGGGACGTCTGTCTCCTGTCAGTCCAACTAGACTACAGAGGGGGACGTCTGTCTCCTGTCAGTCCAACTAGACTACAGAGGGGGACTGTCTCCTGTCAGTCCAACTAGACTACAGAGGGGGACGTCTGTCTCCTGTCAGTCCAACTAGACTACAGAGGGGGACGTCTGTCTCCTGTCAGTCCAACTAGACTACAGAGGGGGACGTCTGTCTCCTGTCAGTCCAACTAGACTACAGAGGGGGACGTCTGTCTCCTGTCAGTCCAACTAGACTACAGAGGGGACGTCTGTCTCCTGTCAGTCCAACTAGACTACAGGGGACGTCTGTCTCCTGTCAGTCCAACTAGACTACAGAGGGGGACATCTGTCTCCTGTCAGTCCAACTAGACTACAGAGAGGGGGACGTCTGTCTCCTGTCAGTCCAACTAGACTACAGAGGGGGACATCTGTCTCCTGTCAGTCCAACTAGACTACAGGGGGACGTCTGTCTCCTGTCAGTCCAACTAGACTACAGAGGGGACGTCTGTCTCCTGTCAGTCCAACTAGACTACAGAGGGGGACGTCTGTCTCTGTCAGTCCAACTAGACTACAGAGGGGGACGTCTGTCTCCTGTCAGTCCAACTAGACTACAGAGGGGGACGTCTGTCTCCTGTCAGTCCAACTAGACTACAGAGGGGGACGTCTGTCTCCTGTCAGTCCAACTAGACTACAGAGGGGACGTCTGTCTCCTGTCAGTCCAACTACAGAGACTACAGAGGGGGACGTCTGTCTCCTGTCAGTCCAACTAGACTACAGAGGGGGACATCTGTCTCCTGTCAGTCCAACTAGACTACAGAGGGGGACGTCTGTCTCCTGTCAGTCCAACTAGACTACAGAGGGGGACGTCTGTCTCCTGTCAGTCCAACTAGACTACAGAGGGGGACGTCTGTCTCCTGTCAGTCCAACTAGACTACAGAGGGGGACGTCTGTCTCCTGTCAGTCCAACTAGACTACAGAGGGGGACGTCTGTCTCCTGTCAGTCCAACTAGACTACAGAGGGGGACGTCTGTCTCCTGTCAGTCCAACTAGACTACAGAGGGGGACGTCTGTCTCCTGTCAGTCCAACTAGACTACAGAGGGGGACGTCTGTCTCCTGTCAGTCCAACTAGACTACAGAGGGGGACGTCTGTCTCCTGTCAGTCCAACTAGACTACAGAGGGGGACGTGTCTCCTGTCAGTCCAACTAGACTACAGAGGGGGACGTCTGTCTCCTGTCAGTCCAACTAGACTACAGAGGGGGACATCTGTCTCCTGTCAGTCCAACTAGACTACAGAGGGGGACGTCTGTCTCCTGTCAGTCCAACTAGACAACAGAGTGGGACATGTGTCTCCTGTCAGTCCAACTAGACTACAGAGTGGGACGTGTCTCCTGTCAGTCCAACTAGACTACAGAGGGGGACGTGTCTCCTGTCAGTCCAAGTAGACTACAGAGGGGGACGTCTGTCTCTTGTCAGTCCAACTAGACTACAGAGGGGGACGTCTGTCTCCTGTCAGTCCAACTAGACTACAGAGGGGGACGTCTGTCTCCTGTCAGTCCAAGTAGACTACAGAGGGGGACGTCTGTCTCCTGTCAGTCCAAGTAGACTACAGAGGGGGACGTCTGTCTCCTGTCAGTCCAACTAGACTACAGAGGGGGACGTCTGTCTCCTGTCAGTCCAACTAGACTACAGAGGGGGACGTCTGTCTCCTGTCAGTCCAACTAGACTACAGAGGGGGACGTCTGTCTCCTGTCAGTCCAAGTAGACTACAGAGGGGGACATGTGTCTCCTGTCAGTCCAAGTAGACTACAGAGGGGGACGTCTGTCTCCTGTCAGTCCAACTAGACTACAGAGTGGGACATGTGTCTCCTGTCAGTCCAACTAGACTACAGAGGGGGACGTCTGTCTCCTGTCAGTCCAACTAGACAACAGAGTGGGACATCTGTCTCCTGTCAGTCCAACTAGACAACAGAGTGGGAGATCTGTCTCCTCTCAGTCCAATTAGACTACAGAGTGGGAGATCTGTCTCCTCTCAGTCCAACTAGACAACAGAGTGGGAGATCTGTCTCCTCTCAGTCCAACTAGACAACAGAGTGGGAGATCTGTCTCCTCTCAGTCCAATTAGACTACAAAGTGGGGTATCTGTCCTCATGTGTCCCAAATGGCACCATACTCCCTTTAAAGTTCACTACTTTATACCAGAGTCCTAAGTGTCTATAGAAGGACAAGGGTACCATTAGGAATGCATATAGAGTAGAGAAACTCTGTGCGTCTCAATTGTATATATTGTCCATAGAATCATCTTATACTCCCTCAGCATCTAACAGTAGCAACACGTCTCAGATCGTTGAATGATTGAAGACTAAAATAAGCATCAGATATCAGAAAAAAAAGGTTCTGGCTTGTCAGCGGGCAGCAGTAACCTCGACGTTAGAGAAACCGGCCGGTAACCGGAGGGTTGCCGATTAAAATCCTGTGAGGCAGCAGCTGGAGGGTTACCGGCTTCAATATCCCATAATGCTACCTACCACTGTTGTGCCCTTGAGAAAGGGGCGTTACCTCTCAACTATGCTGCTCCCAGCTCGTGACGCGTGTTGTGTGTTAGGCTGGGTACTACTGAGACAGCAAAACATTCTATGGAATTTCTATGGACCAAAAAAGCAAGGATTGTATTATATTGTCCATGTTTTTGGGGTTAAAAACATATGTTTTAGCAACTAAGTAAATAACACAATTAAACACAATCGAAGTCCATTTTTCTCACGATAAAACGCACTACAGGATGAGTAACATGGGACCATCGCAATGTCAATACGGTCAGTAAAAATGTCCATGGAAAAACAGCTCGATACCAATCACAGTTTCCAACACTAACGGTGGGTGTTGTAACTTTTAATGACTGACGATAACAAGGTTCCAGAGGAGGTGAATACAGAACTCAAGTCCAGTTGCCAGGTTACTGTACAGCTCACAGCAAACAGCACAGACATCACTGAACCCATGTTGGAGCTTGAAAGGCAGAGTTTCAGTCAGGAAACAGAGTTTCAGTCAGGAGATCAAACTACTGAAGGCAGGAAAAAGACGAAACAATGACTATAAAAATGAGAGAACTGAAACCGTTCCAGGACGAACACCAACTACTCCGTGTAGGAGGAAGACCGCAACAGTCCAACTTCACATTCAGAGAGCAGAACCTATGGGTTCTGCCCAACAAGCACAGATACTGAGAAATACTGATAAAGTACCACCATGAGAAAGGGATGCATTCTGGAGCAAGACTCACTCTAGTACAAATCAGAGAACGATACTGGATCTTGCGTGCTAGGCAGCTAGTCAAGAGCACAGTGATAATGTGTATAGGGTGCAAGAGATTCAAGGTAAGGGCCGGACAGCAGGTCACTCACTGCACCTTTACCAAAAGACAGAATAACTGAATCCCCGCCATTCCAAGTCACAGGTGTGGACTTTGCTGGACCGCTCTACGTGAAAGAACATGATTCTGTGAAGAAGTCATACGTTGCACTGTTCACTTGTGCTGTAACCAGTAGCAGTGCATTTGGAGATGGTCTCAGATCAGTCAACAGAGACATTCCTTCCAGTTCTCTGCTGCCAGTGACTGGAACGAATTGCAAAAATCGCTGAAGTTGGAGACTTTTATTTCCCTCAACAACTTTAAACATCAACTATCTGAGCAGCTAACCGATCGCTGCAGCTGTACATAGTCCATCTGTAAATAGTCCACCCAATCCACCTACCTCATCCCCATACTGTTTTTATTTACTTTTCTGCTCTTTTGCACACCAGTATTTCTACTTGCACATCATCATCTGCTCATTTATCACTCCAGTGTTAATCTGATCAATTGAATTATTCTCTCCTATGGCCTATTTATTGCCCACCTCCTCATGCCTTTTACACACACTGTATATAGACTTTATTTTCTCTACTGTGTCATTGACTTGTTAATTGTGTTATTGGCTTGTTTACTGTTTACTCCTCCATGTGTAACTCTGTGTTGTTGTCTGTGTCACACTGCTTTGCTTTATCTTGGTCCAGGTCGCAGTTGTAAATGAGAACTTGTTCTCAACTAGCCTACCTGGTTAAATAAAGGTGTTCTCAACTAGCCCACCTGGTTAAATAAAGGTGTTCTCAACTAGCCTAACTGGTTAAATAAAGGTGTTCTAAACTAGCCTACCTGGTTAAATAAAGGTGTTCTCAACTAGCCTACCTGGTTAAATAAAGGTGTTCTCAACTAGCCTACCTGGTTAAATAAAGGTGTTCTCAACTAGCCTACCTGGTTAAATAAAGGTGTTCTCAACTAGCCTACCTGGTTAAATAAAGGTGTTCTCAACTAGCCTACCTGGTTAAATAAAGGTGTTCTCAACTAGCCTACCTGGTTAAATAAAGGTGTTCTCAACTAGCCTACCTGGTTAAATAAAGGTGTTCTCAACTAGCCTACCTGGTTAAATAAAGGTGTTCTCAACTAGCCTACCTGGTTAAATAAAGGTGTTCTCAACTAGCCTACCTGGTTAAATAAAGGTGTTCTCAACTAGCCTAACTGGTTAAATAAAGGTGTTCTCAACTAGGGGCATCACCTGGGGGTTCATTGCCGCGTGAGCAGCCTGGTTGGGCGGATTCTGAGAAAGACTCATCGGGTCAGTGAAAATATGCCTGAGAAAGTTTCTTGGGAAAGCTTCCCTCAACTTTGAAGAAATGTGCACAGTCCTGACAGAGGTTGAAGCTATCCTAAATTCTAGGCCTCTGACTTTTATGCACAATGAAGTAGATGAACTACAACCCCTGACCCCAGCACACTTCCTGGTGGGTAAAAGACTAACCTGTTTGCCACCCAAGCCATTTCCAGCTGACACTCGGCACCCAAAGCTAAACAAGGAGGAAATGACACGCAGATGGAAGTGCAGGCAGAAACGTGTGACCATCTTCTGGAACAGTTGGCGAAGAGACAGAGTCAGTGCACCGCTGTGACACACCACAGCCCACCCCACTGAGAGTGGGGTGACGTTGCACTCATCGGAGAAGATAACCAGACAAAGATAAAGAAGATACCCAGACAAACCTGGCGACTAGGAAAGATTGAGGAACTGTTTCCAAGTCGAGATGGCCTAGTTAGGTCATGTTCAGATCGTACTGCTTCAAGGACTGTATTCAGGAGACCTATTCAGTTCATATACTGCTTAGAGATTTAGATGAACACGGGGGGGGTAACATTTAATGGTTTAAAGAGAGGCCTTCGATAATATAATAATAATATATTATTACTGCCTAGCTAGTAAAGAGAGGCCTTAGTTAATACAATAATAATATATTATTACTGCCTAGCTAGTAAAGAGAAACGCCTTAGATAATATAATCATAATAATATATAATAATATATAATATATTATTACTACCTAGCTAGTAAAGAGAGAACTAAGATAATATAATAATAATAATATATTATTACTGCCTAGCTAGTAAAGAGAGGCCTTAGTTAATACAATAATAATATATTATTACTGCCTAGCTAGTAAAGAGAAACGCCTTAGATAATATAATCATAATAATATATAATAATATATAATATATTATTACTGCCTAGCTAGTAAAGAGAAATGCCTTAGATAATATAATAATAATAATATATAATATATTATTACTGCCTAGCTAGTAAAGAGAAACACCTTAGATAATATTATAATAATAATATATTATTACTGCCTAGCTAGTAAAGAGCTAGCTAGCTAGCTAGTAAAGAGAGGCCTTAGATAATATAATAATAATAATATATTATTACTGCCTAGCTAGTAAAGAGCTAGCTAGCTAGCTAGTAAAGAGAGGCCTTAGATAATATAATAATATATAATATATTATTACTGCCTAGCTAGTAAAGAGAGGCCTTAGATAATATAATAATAATAATATATTATTACTGCCTAGCTAGTAAAGAGAGGCCTTAGTTAATATAAAAATAATATATTATTACTGCCTAGCAGACGCTTTTATCCAAAGCGACTTACAGTCATGTGTGCATACACTCTACGTATGGGTGGTCCCGGGAATCGAACCCACTACCCTGGCGTTACAAGCGCCATGCTCTACCAACTGAGCTACAGAATACTAATAATACTACTACTATATTATTACTGCCTAGCTAGTAAAGAGAGGCCTTAGATAATATAATATAATAATAATAATAATACATTATTAATAATATATTACTGCCTAGCTAGTAAAGAGACAGTGTGGTCCTTCTGTAGCTGTGTGGTCCTTCTGTAGCTCAGTTGGTAGAGCATGGCGCTTGTAACGCCAGGGTAGTGGGTTCGATCCCCGGGACCACCCATACGTAGAATGTATGCACACATGACTGTAAGTCGCTTTGGATAAAAGCGTCTGCTAAATGGCATATATTATTATTATTATTATATAATATTATAATAATAATAATACATTATTAATAATACATTACTGCCTAGCTAGTAATGAGATGTTCCTTAGATATTCATGCATCCTGATGGAAACGGGTCTCTTTTGATCACTTGCCACCACTCTGTACGCTGTATTCCCTCTTTCTCTCCTCTCCGAGTCTTCCCTTTGTCTTAATTTCCTTTTTTATGAGAGATTGTCAAAGGGAGCGGTCCCTGAGATGAATGCAAAGCTCATCAAAAGAATCTGAAGCAGCTAATTATTCATATCAGAGCTCAGAGAACTATTCTTTGTTGTCAACACAGCAGAACTGGAGAGTAGAGTTGGTATAGTCCACCAACTACACCTAAACTAACATTACTGGAGACTTGGTACAGTCCACCATCTACACCCCAACTAACAGTACTGTAGACTTGGTACAGTCCACCAACTACACCCCAACTAACAGTACCGTAGACTTGGTACAGTCCACCAACTACACCCCAACTAACAGTACTGTGGACTTGGTACAGTCCACCAACTACACCCCAACTAGCAGTACTGTAGACTTGGTACAGTCCACCAACTACACCCCAACTAACAGTACCGTAGACTTGGTACAGTCCACCAACTACACTCCAACTAGCAGTACCGTAGACTTAGTACAGTCCACCAACTACACTCCAACTAGCAGTACCGTAGACTTAGTACAGTCCACCAACTACACTCCAACTAGCAGTACCGTAGACTTAGTACAGTCCACCAACTATACTCCAACTAGCAGTACCGTAGACTTAGTACAGTCCACCAACTACACTCCAACTAGCAGTACTGTAGACTTAGTACAGTCCACCAACTACACTCCAACTAGCAGTACCGTAGACTTAGTACAGTCCACCAACTACACTCCAACTAACAGTACTATAGACTTAGTACAGTCCACCAACTACAACCGACTAGAACTAGTGTCTGTTGTCAACACAGCAGTTGATGTGGTTAAATACGTGAACACTGACAATGATGATGGTCTCTTATGCTAACGTACATCTTCGTCACTTCTCCTCTTCTGTGCATCACTAATAATGTGGAAAACATTTAAAAACACGTTGGGAGTCAATAGTTCACCGAGTTCATTGACAACTGAACAGTTTGATGTTCATTCCCTTAAAAAGACAACAGTGGAGTATTGCAGCAGACTTCTGAAGCAGAGCCTCATCTGCCATCCAGGGCACCTGATTCAGAGTCTAGTGGGTGAAGCCTTTAGAGGAGGAAATCAGAGTTTATCATCGTTCAGATCCAGTTATCGAAAGGAGGGAAGGAAGAGGGGAGGTGGTGGAGGAGAAGGGGGAGGAGGAGGAAGAGGGGAGGTGGTGGAGGAGAAGAGGGAGGAAGAGGGGAGGTGGTGGTGGAGAAGGGGGAGGAGGAGGAGTAAGAGGGGATGTGGTGGAGGAGAAGGGGGAGGAGGAGGAAGAGGGGAGGTGGTGGAGGAGAAGGGGAGGGAGGGGAGGTGGTGGAGGAGAAGGGGGGGAGGGGGTGGTGGAGGAGAAGGGAGGTGGTGGAGGGAAGAGGAGGGGATGTGGTGGAGGAGAAGGGGGAGGAGGTGGAGGAAAGGGAGGTGGTGGAGGAGAAGGGGGAGAGGAGGAGAAGGGATGGTGGAGGAGAAGGGGGAGGAGGAGGAGGGGAAGGAGGTGGAGGAGAAGAGGGGGAGGGGTGGTGGAGGAGAAGGGGGAGGAGGTGGAGGAAGAGGGGAGGTGGTGGAGGAGAAGGGGGAGGAGGGGATGTGGTGGAGGAGAAGGGGGAGGAGGAGGAAGAAGGGAGGTGGTGGAGGAGAAGGGGGAGGAGGAGGAAGAAGGGAGGTGGTGGAGGAAAAGAGGGAGGAGGGGATGGGGTGGAGGAGAAGGGGGAGGAGGTGGAGGAAGAGGGGAGGTGGTGGAGGAGAGGGAGGAGGGGAGGAAGAAGGGAGGTGGTGGAGGAGAAAAGGGAGGTGGTGGAGGAGAAGAGGGAGGAGGGGATGTGGTGGAGGAGAAGGGGGAGGAGGTGGAGGAAGAGGGGAGGTGGTGGAGGAGAAGGGGGAGGAGGAGGAAGAAGGGAGGTGGTGGAGGAGAAGGGGGAGGAGGAGGAGGAGGAAGGGAGGTGGTGGAGGAGGAGAAGAGGGAGGAGGGGATGTGGTAGAGGAGAAGGGGGAGGAGGTGGAGGAAGAGGGGAGGTGGTGGAGGAGAAGGGGGAGGAGGAGGAAGAAGGGAGGTGGTGGAGGAGAAGAGGGAGGAGGGGATGTGGTGGAGGAGAAGGGGATGTGGTGGAGGAGAAGGGGAGGAGGTGGAGGAAGAGGGGAGGTGGTGGAGGAGAAGGGGGAGGAGGAGGAAGAGGGGAGGTGGTGGAGGAGAAGGGGGAGGAGGGGATGTGGTGGAGGAGAAGGGGGAGGAGGAGGAAGAAGGGAGGTGGTGGAGGAGAAGAGGGAGGAGGGGATGTGGTGGAGGAGAAGGGGGAGGAGGTGGAGGAAGAGGGGAGGTGGTGGAGGAGAAGTGGGAGGAGGAGGAAAAGGACATGTGGTGGAGGAGAAGGAGGAGGAGGGGATGTGGTGGAGGAGAACGGGGAGGAGGAGGAAGAGGGGAGGTGGTGGAGGAGAAGGGGGAAGAGGGGAGGTGGTGGAGGAGAAGGGGGGGGGAGGAAGAGTGGAGGTGGTGGAGGAGGAAGAGGGGAGGTGGTGGAGGAGAAGGGGCGGAGGAGGAGGAGGAAGAGGGGAGGTGGTGGAGGAGGAAGAGGGGAGGTGGTGGAGGAGAAGGGGGCGGAGGAGGAGGAGGGGAAGTGCTGGAGGAGGAGGGGAGGTGGTGGAGGAGGGGAGGAGGGGGAGGAGGAAGGGGGAGGTGGTGGAGGAGGAGGGGGGTGGTGGAGGAGGAGGGGGGGTGGTAGTGGAGGAGGGGGAGGAGGAAGGGGGAGGTGGTAGTGGAGGAGGAGGAAGATAGGAAGTGGTGGAGGGGGGGGAGACGGGAGGTGGAGGAGGAGGAAGGGGGGGAGGAGGAAGATGGGAGGTGGAGGAGGAGGGGGAGGAGGAAGGGGGAGGTGGTGGAGGAGGAGGGGGGCGGGAGGTGGAGGAGGAGGAAGGGGGGAGGAGGAAGACGGGAGGTGGAGGAGGGGGGAGGGGGGAGGTGGAGGAGGAGGGGGGAGGTGGTAGTGGAGGAGGAGGAAGATAGGAAGTGGTGGAGGAGGAGGGGGGGGACGGCAAGTGGAGGAGGAGGAAGGGGGAGGTGGTGGAGGAGGAGGGGGGTGGAGGAGGAGGAAGATAGGAAGTGGTGGAGGAGGAGGTGGAGGAGGAGGAAGGGGGGAGGTGGTGGAAGAGGTGGTGTTTAGCCGAAGGACCCATTATAAAGATGGCAGAGGGAGACTTTGAAGCAGCTAGCGGAGCTGTTGCTAAATAAAACATGGGGAGATCTCAGGGAATAAACGCAGGGCACCTATTGAAGCACCTGCAAGGCGGCACAGTACTATATGATTAATCTCTGCCCGACTGTCATATTCAGGTAGATAACTGGTGCTGCAGGAGAGGGATGCTTTGTGAGAGACTACAGCCTCATTCTGCTATCTCTGACAGGGAGGGATAGAGAGAAAGCGAGGGGGGGTGGGTGGAGGTAAAGAGAGGGAGGAGAGAGAAGGGGTGAAGGGAGAGAGAGGGAAAGAGAGGAGGGGTGAAGGGAGAGAGAGGGAACAAGAGGAGGGGTGAAGGGAGAGAGAGGGAACGAGAGGAGGGGTAGAGGAGAGGGGTGAAGGGAGAGAGAGGGAACGAGAGGAGGGGTAGAGGAGAGGGGTGAAGGGAGAGAGAGGGAACGAGAGGAGGGGTGAAGGGAGAGAGAGGGAACGAGAGGAGGGGTAGAGGAGAGGGGTGAAGAGGGGTAAAGAGGGTGAGTCTACAAAAGGGGGGAAAGCGAGGGAGAAAAAGGGGGGGTGAGAGATAGAGGAGAGTGGCCCCCCTCAGTCTGCCTCTTCTCCTCCCCCGTCCGCCCTCTTTTTCCTTAGATCCCTGATGGTGCCGGCATTAGCAGCAGACTTGTTAACTAAACCTCACATTTAGCCAGGAGGGACGCCACTGCAGTAGACTTGTTAACTAAACTTCATATTTGGCCAGGAGGGACGACACTGAAACTGCAGTGTGTAAATTAATAAAAGAATAAAGAAGAGATTTAAGAGAATGTGGAATTTCAGCTCTTCACAGATGAAAGTTCTGCTAACACAGTGATTCTCTGCTGTCTGGATAAAAGACGGGGGAGAGTTTTCTAACAGGGGCAGAAAGAATCTTAAATAATGTTGAGTTAACGTTCTTAATATCTGTAAGAGACTGCGAGGATATCGCCAATAAGGTTTTGGAAAGACCAGACGAACAGCACAAGAAATGTCTGCAAATGAGAAGGAATATTCTTTCTCTTCCCTTCAACTCTTTTACTATTTGATCAGAGGACGTTCAACTTAAGTTTAGATAAACAAACACCATATAAAACACCATATTAACAGACACCATATAAAACACCATATTAAAACACCATATAAAACACCATATAAAACACCATATAAAACACCATAATAACAGACACCATATAAAACACCATATTAACAGACACCATATAAAACACCATATAAAACACCATATTAACAGACACCATATAAAACACCATATAAAACACCATATAAAACACCATAATAACAGACACCATATAAAACACCATATTAACAGACACCATATAAAACACCATATAAAACACCATATAAAACACCATATAAAACACCATAATAACAGACACCATATAAAACACCATATTAACAGACACCATATAAAACACCATATAAAACACCATATAAAACACCATATAAAACACCATATTAACAGACACCATATAAAACACCATATAAAAACACCATATTAACAGACACCATATAAAACACCATATACCATAACAGACACCATATAAAACACCATATAAAACACCATATAAAAACACCATATAAAACACCATATTAACAACACCATATAAAACACCATATTAAAACACCATATAAAACACCATATAAAACACCATATTAAAACACCATATTAACAGACACCATATAAAACACCATATTAACAGACACCATATAAAACACCATATAAAACACCATATAAAACACCATATTAACAGACAGCATATAAAACACAATATAAAACACCATATTAACAGACACCATATAAAACACCATATAAAACACCATATAAAACACCATATACAACACCATATAAAACACCATATAAAACACCATATAAAACACCATATAAAACACCATATAAAACACCATATTAACAGACACCATATAAAACACCATATAAAACACCATATTAACAGACACCATATAAAACACCATATTAACAGACACCATATAAAACACCATATAAAACACCATATAAAACACCATATAAAACACCATATAAAACACCATATTAACAGACACCATATAAAACACCATATAAAACACCATATAAAACACCATATTAACAGACACCATATAAAACACCATATAAAACACCATATAAAACACCATATTAACAGACACCATATAAAACACCATATAAAACACCATATATAAAACACCATATAAAACACCATAAAACACCATATTAACAGACACCATATAAAACACCATATTAACAGACACCATATAAAACACCATATAAAACACCATATTAACAGACACCATATAAAACACCATATAAAACACCATATTAACAGACACCATATAAAACACCATATTAACAGACACCATATAAAACACCATATAAAACACCATATAAAACACCATATAAAACACCATATTAACAGACACCATATAAAACACCATATAAAACACCATATAAAACACCATATACAACACCATATAAAACACCATATAAAACACCATATAAAACACCATATTAACAGACACCATATAAAACACCATATAAAACACCATATAAAACACCATATTAACAGACACCATATAAAACACCATATTAACAGACACCATATAAAACACCATATAAAACACCATATTAACAGACACCATATAAAACACCATATTAACAGACACCATATAAAACACCATATTAACAGACACCATATAAAACACCATATAAAACACCATATTAACAGACACCATATAAAACACCATAGAAAACACCATATAAAACACCATAGAAAACACCATATAAAACACCATATAAAACACCATATAAAACACCATAAAACACCATATAAAACACCATATTAACAGACACCATATAAAACACCATATAAAACACCATATTAACAGACACCATATAAAACACCATATAAAACACCATATAAAACACCATATTAACAGACAGCATATAAAACACAATATAAAACACCATATTAACAGACACCATATAAAACACCATATAAAACACCATATAAAACACCATATAAAACACCATATAAAACACCATATAAAACACCATATAAAACACCATATAAAACACCATAAAACACCATATTAACAGACACCATATAAAACACCATATAAAACACCATATTAACAGACACCATATAAAACACCATATTAACAGACACCATATAAAACACCATATAAAACACCATATAAAACACCATATAAAACACCATATAAAACACCATATTAACAGACACCATATAAAACACCATATAAAACACCATATAAAACACCATATACAACACCATATAAAACACCATATAAAACACCATATAAAACACCATATTAACAGACACCATATAAAACACCATATAAAACACCATATAAAACACCATATTAACAGACACCATATAAAACACCATATTAACAGACACCATATAAAACACCATATAAAACACCATATTAACAGACACCATATAAAACACCATATTAACAGACACCATATAAAACACCATATAAAACACCATATAAAACACCATATTAACAGACACCATATAAAACACCATATAAAACACCATATAAAACACCATATAAAACACCATATAAAACACCATATAAAACACCATATTATCAGACACCATATAAAACACCATATTATCAGACACCATATAAAAACACCATATATATAAAACACCATATTAACAGACACCATATAAAACACCATATAAAACACCATATAAAACACCATATTAACAGACACCATATAAAAACACCATATAAAACACCATATAAAACACCATATTAACAGACACCATATAAAACACCATATTAACAGACACCATATAAAACACCATATAAAACACCATATTAACAGACACCATATTAACAGACACCATATAAAACACCATATAAAACACCATATAAAACACCATATTAACAGACACCATATAAAACACCATATAAAACACCACATAAAACACCATATTAACAGACACCATATAAAACACCATATAAAACACCATATTAACAGACACCATATAAAACACCATATTAACAGACACCATATAAAACACCATATTAACAGACACCATATAAAACACCATATAAAACACCATATAAAACACCATAATAACAGACACCATATAAAACACCATATAAAACACCATATAAAACACCATATAAAAACACCATATAAAACACCATAATAACAGACATCATATAAAACACCATATAAAACACCATATAAAACACCATATAAAACACATAAAACACCATATATAAAACACCATATAAAACACCATATTAACAGACACCATATAAAACACCATATAAAACACCATATAAAACACCATATAAAACACCATATAAAACACCATATAAAACACCATATTATCAGACACCATATAAAACACCATATAAAACACCATATAAAACACCATATTATCAGACACCATATAAAACACCATAATAACAGACACCATATAAAACACCATATTATCAGACACCATATAAAACACCATATAAAACACCATATAAAACACCATATAAAACACCATATTATCAGACACCATATAAAACACCATATTAACAGACACCATATAAAACACCATATAAAACACCATATAAAACACCATAATAACAGACACCATATAAAACACCATATTATCAGACACCATATAAAACACCATATAAAACACCATATAAAACACCATATAAAACACCATATTATCAGACACCATATAAAACACCATATTAACAGACACCATATAAAACACCATATAAAACACCATATAAAACACCATATAAAACACCATATTAACAGACACCATATAAAACACCATATAAAACACCACATAAAACACCATATTAACAGACACCATATAAAACACCATATTAACAACACCATATAAAACACCATATAAAAACACCACATAAAACACCATATTAACAGACACCATATAAAACATATAAAGACACCATATAAAACACCACATAAAACACCATATTAACAGACACCATATAAAACACCATATAAAACACCATATTAACAGACACCATATAAAACACCGTATAAAACACCATAATAACAGACACCATATAAAACACCATATAAAACACCATATAAAACACCATAATAACAGACACCATATAAAACACCATATTAACAGACACCATATAAAACACCATATTAACAGACACCATATAAAACACCATATAAAACACCATAATAACAGACACCATATAAAACACCATATTATCAGACACCATATAAAACACCATATAAAACACCATATAAAACACCACATAAAACACCATATTAACAGACACCATATAAAACATCATATAAAACACCATATTAACAGACACCATATAAAACACCATATAAAACACCATATAAAACACCATATAAAACACCATATTATCAGACACCATATAAAACACCATATTAACAGACACCATATAAAACACCATATTAACAGACACCATATAAAACACCATATAAAACACCATATAAAACACCATATTATCAGACACCATATAAAACACCATATTATCAGACACCATATAAAACACCATATAAAACACCATATAAAACACCATATTAACAGACACCATATAAAACACCATATTATCAGACACCATATAAAACACCATATAAAACACCATATTATCAGACACCATATAAAACACCATATTAACAGACACCATATAAAACACCATATTAACAGACACCATATAAAACACCATATAAAACACCATATTAACAGACACCATATAAAACACCATATAAAACACCATATAAAACACCATATTAACAGACACCATATAAAACACCATATTAACAGACACCATATAAAACACTATATTAACAGACACCATATAAAACACCATATAAAACACCACATAAAACACCATATTAACAGACACCATATAAAACACCATATTAACAGACACCATATAAAACACCATATAAAACACCATATTAACAGACACCATATAAAACACCATATAAAACAGACACCATATAAAACACCATATTAACAGACACCATATAAAACACCATATTAACAGACACCATATAAAACACCATATAAAACACCATATTAACAGACACTGAGACTAAACACCATATTAACAGACACTGAGACAGAATGGTGAGCTCAATAGTTTAGTCTACATGCTGGGAGACTGCAGTTCAAGACCCACAAGGGACATGACACTGTCAATATTCCTTACAATACTATCGGGTCTTGATAATGTGAAACATTCCACACGTTATGATCATGTCCTTCTCCTCCCACTAACAACCCATGATATTGAACCACACTGAGATGAGGTACCAGTGGGAACTATACTATATACCCTGAAAACTATATACCCTATATACTATATATACTATATATACCCTGAAAACTATATACCCTATATACATACTATATACCCTATATACATACTATATACCCTATATACTATATATACCCTATATACCATATACCCTGAAAACTATATACCCTATATACTATATATACCCTATATACTATATATACCTTATATATTATATACCCTGCAAACTATATACCCTATATACTATATATATCCTATATACCCTATATACCCTATATACACTATATACCCTATATACACTATATACCCTATATATACTGTATACCCTATATACTATATATACTCTATATACTATATACACTATATACCCTATATATACTGTATACCCTATATACTCTATATACTGTATACCCTATATACTATATAGCCTATACACTACACAAGATATACTCTATATACTGTATACCCTATATACTCTATATACTGTATACCCTATATACT
This sequence comes from Oncorhynchus gorbuscha, assembly GCF_021184085.1. Lineage (NCBI taxonomy): Eukaryota > Metazoa > Chordata > Actinopteri > Salmoniformes > Salmonidae > Oncorhynchus > Oncorhynchus gorbuscha. The sequence goes on along the minus strand of NC_060185.1, from coordinate 8,119,511 downwards.
ATATAGCCTATACACTACACACTATATACTCTATATACTGTATACCCTATACTCTATATACCCTATATAACCAATATACTGTATTCCCTATACCCTATATACTGTACACCCTATACCCTATACTCTGTACATCCTACACCCTATACTCTGTACATCCTACACCCTATACTCTGTACATCCTACACCCTATACTCTACATCCTACACATCCTACACCCTATACTCTACATCCTACACCCTATACTCTACATCCTACACCCTATACTCTACATCCTACACCCATCCTACACCCTATACCCTATACTCTACATCCTACACCCTATACTCTACATCCTACACCCTATACTCTACATCCTACACCCTATACTCTACATCTACACCCTATACTCTACATCCTACACCCTATACTCTACATCCTACACCCTATACTCTACACCTTATATACTCTATATCCTATACCCTATAAACTATATCCTATACCCTAGTCTCTAGACCCTACACTCTATATACTGTATACCCTATAACAATATACTGTATTCCCTCTACTGTATAGCCTATACTCTACATCCTGTATACTCTATATACTATACCCTATACTCTATATACGGAGTACCCAATACCCTATATTACACCATATACCCTATTTTATTTAATTTATTTTATTTAACCGTTATTTAAGCAGGAAGGGCTCATTGAGATTTAAAATCTATTTTTCAAGAGCATCCTGGCCAAGATAGGCAGCACCAAGTCATTACACAATTACAGACAACATGAAAAACTAACTGGTAAAAACCATTAATCTAGTATAAAAAGCTAATTAAAAACATTGACAGGTCAGAATCAGCCTCAACATCCTTCATCAGTGAAAAAACATTGACAGGTCAGGGAACAACATCAAAATCCTAATCTGATTTAAAAACATTGACAGGTCAGGGAATCAGTATAAATCCTTCATCAGTGATTTAAAAACATTGACAGGTCAGGCAATCAGCCTCAAAATCCTTCATCAGTGATTTAAAAACACCAATCGGGACAAGTTCTTCCACTTTAAAAGTATTTTGTAAGGCGTTCCAAGACGATGGCACAGAGGACATAAAAGCCCTTTTACCAAATTCAGTTTGGACATTTTGGAACAGTTAGCAGGATAAAGTCCAGCGAACGAAGAGACACCACATCTCTGAACAATAAAAACGCACAAATAAAAAGGTAGTAAACACAAAAATGGCTTTGTAAGTAAAAGTATACCAGTGCCTGAGCCTACGAGTGACTAGAGAAGACCAGCCAACCCTGGTATACAAAGTGCAGTGGTGCGTAAGGGTTTTGCAGTTTAAAATAAATCTCAAAGTGCCATGGTAAAGGGTGTCAATTGATCTCAAACACTGAGTGGAAGCATTCACATATAAAATATCCCCATAGTCTAGTAAAGGCATAAATATAGCTGATTACTCGCCTCCTTCTGGCTTCAAAAGAAAAACAGGCCTTATTCCTAGAATAAAATCCCAATTGCAGCTATTTTTTTTGTAAATTGTTGAATATGCAATTTAAAGAGAAGCCGTCATCAATTAAAATTCCAAGATATTTATATGCAGTATACACTGTATACTGTATGCCCTGTACAGTATACCATATATCCTATACTCTATATCCCATACCCTATACTCTGCATACTGTATACCCTATACTTCCATACACTATACACTCTACATCCTAACCCACCTCCATACTGAATACCCTATACATTAAAATCATATACTCTATACCCTATACATTAAACACTATATACCCTATACCCTAAACATCATAGACCCTATACACTAAACACTATATACTGGATACTAAACATCATATACTCCGCCCCTATACACTAAACATCATATACCTCCCCCTGATACACTAAACATCATATACCCTACAACCTATACCCTAAACATCATATACTCCCTGTTCACCCTAAACATCATATACTCTATACCCTAAACTCTAATCATCTAGTATACTGTATACACAACATATACTGTGATTACCAACATACTATATAGCCTATACAGGGACAGGTATATACCCTATATACTGTATGTCATATAAAATATACACTCAACGTCAACAAAACTAAGGAGATGATTGTGGACTATACACTAAACAGCATAGGGAACACTACATACCTTTTAGTCTATATATCCACACTGGAACAGTATATACTGTATACCCAAGTTACTCTATACCCTCAAGACAAATACTTGGTCCATACACTGACAACATCATATAGACTAAGCACTATATTCAACCTCAGGAACATCAAAAACTCTATACCTTGTCACCAAAACATCAAAACTCTACAGATACCCTAAACATCATATACTGTATACCGCCTATACGGCTAAACATCATATACACTAAACCTATAGGCTCTCCAGAGGGTAGTGAAACATCATATACTCTATCACCTATACATTAAACCTGCCCTCCAGGACACCTATACCCTGTTACAGGAACTAAACATCATCAATACATCAACCACCCGAACCACTGCCTGTTCACCCCGCTATATCCAGAACATCAGTACAGGTGCATCATATAGCTGGGACACGAGAGACTAAATACAGCTTCTATCTCAAGGCCATCAGACTGTTAAATAGCCATACACTAACAATATACTGCTACACACTGTATGACCTGACCCATACTATAGCCATTTTAATAATGGGAATTATAAATGATGTAAATATATCACTTTTAGCCATATTTAAACAATGCTATACTTATATAATGTTACTTACCCACATATTCATCTCATACCATAAACATATATACTCTATACATCCTATACCTTAAACATCATATATCACTAGCCACTTTAACTATGCCTAAACATCATTTACTTTACCCTATACACTAAACATCTCATATGTATATACCCTATACCATCTAAACACTATATACTCTATACCATCAAACATTCATATATCCTATGTACATATACTCTATACCCTAAACACTGTGTATAAGCACTATATTTTGGAATTGTTAGTTAGATTACTTGTTGGTTATCACTGCATTGTCGGAACTAGAAGCACAACATTACTACACTACGCATTAAACATCATATACACTGTATGTGACAAATATAATTTGATTTGATTAAACATCATATATCTATACTCCATAAACATCATTAGACTCTATATCCTATACCCTAAACTCATATACTGTATACCCTATATACCTATACCCTAAACATCATATACTCTATACCCTATACATTAAACACTATATACTCTATACCTAAAACATCATATACTCTATACCCTAAACACTCATATACTCTATACCCTAAACATCATATACTCTATACCCTATACACTAAACATCATATACTCTATACCCTAAACACTAAACATCATATACTCTACAACCTATACCCTAAACATCATATACTCTATACCCTATACCCTAAACATCATATACTCTATACCCTAAACACTATATACTCTATATACTGTATACCCTATATACTGTATACCCTACATACTATATAGCCTATACACTACACACTATATACTCTATATACTGTATACCCTATATACTATATAGCCTATACACTACACAATATACTCTACATACTGTATACCCTACATACTATATAGCCTATACACTACACACTATATACGGTATACACTACATACCTTTTAGCCTATATACTACACACTGTATACTCTATATACTGTATACCCAATATACTCTATACCCTAAACATCATATACTCTATACCCTATACCCTAAACATCATATAGACTAAACATATATACTCTATACCCTAAACATCATATACTCTATACCCTATACACTAAACATCAAATACTCTATACCCTATACATTAAACACTATATACTCTATACCCTAAACATCATATACACTAAGCACTATATACTCTATACCCTAAACATCATATACACTAAGCACTATATACTCTATACCCTAAACATCATATACTCTATACCCTAAACATCATATACTCTATACCCTATACGCTAAACATCATATACACTAAGCACTATATACTCTATACCCTAAACATCATATACTCTATACCCTAAACATCATATACTCTATACCCTATACCCTAAACATCATATACACTAAGCACTATATACCCTATACCCTAAACATCATATACTCTATACCCTATACACTAAACACTATATACTCTATACCCTAAACATCATATACTCTATACACTAAACACTATATACTCTATACCCTAAACATCATATACTCTATACCCTATACCCTAAACATCATATACTCTATACCCTATACACTAAACATCATATACTCTATACACTAAACATCACATACTCTATACCCTATACGCTAAACATCATATACTCTATACCCTATACCCTAAACATCATATACTCTATACCCTAAACACTATATACTCTATATACTGTATACCCTATATACTGTATACCCTACATACTATATAGCCTATACACTACACACTATATACTCTATATACTGTATACCCTATATACTATATAGCCTATACACTACGCACTATATACTCTAAATACTGTATACCGTACATACTATATAGCCTATACACTACACACTATATACGGTATACACTACATACTATATAGCCTATACACTACACACTGTATACTCTATATACTGTATACCCAATATACTCTATACCTAAACATCATATACTCTATACCCTAAACATCATATACTATACGCTAAACATCATATACTCTATACCCTAAACATCATATACTCTATACCCTATACACTAAACATCAAATACACTATACCCTAAACATCATATACACTAACTCCTTGCTGTCCCCAGTCCATATACTGCTATACCCTAAACATCATATACACTGAACATCTTGGCACTATAATCTCCATACTCTATACCCTAAACATCATATACTCTATACCCTAAACTATCATATACTGCTATACCCTATACTGCTGCTAAACATCATATACTCTATACCCTATATGAACATTTGAACATCTAAACATCATATACACTAAGCACTATATACTCTAGGTTTACCCTAAACATCATATACTCTGTTTGGGGTTATACCCTATACCACTAAACATCATATACACTAAATTGGATTTGATTTGATTTGATTTACTCTATACCCTAAACATCATATACTCTATACCCTATACAGTAAACATCATATACTCTATACTATACCTAAACATCATATACTCTATACCCTATACACTAAACATCATATACTCTATACCCTACATACCCTAAACATCATATACACTAAGCTAAACTATATACTCTATACCCCCTAAACATCATATACTCTATACCCTAAACACTATATACTCTATATACTGTATACCCTATATACTATATACCCTACATACTATATAGCCTATACACTACACACTATATACTCTATATACTGTATACCCTATATACTATATAGCCTATACACTACGCACTATATACTCTAAATACTGTATACCGTACATACTATATAGCCTATACACTACACACTATATACAGTATACACTACATACTATATAGCCTATACACTACACACTGTATACTCTATATACTGTATACCCAATATACTCTATACCCTAAACATCATATACTCTATACCCTAAACACTAACATCATATACTCTATACCCTAAACATCATATACTCTATACCCTATACGCTAAACATCATATACACTATACCCTATACCCTAAACATCATATACACTAAGCACTATATACCTATACCCTAAACATCATATACTCTATACCCTAAACCCTAAACATCATATACACTAAGCACTATATACTCTATACCCTAAACATCATATACTCTATACCCTATACGCTAAACATCATATACTCTATACCCTATACGCTAAACATCATATACACTATACACTAAACACTACATCATATACCCTAAACATCATATACCCTATACCCTAAACACTATATACTCTATATACTCTATACCCTAAACATCATATACTCTATACCCTACATAAACATCATATACCTATACATATACTACTAAACACTATATACTCTATATACTGTACCCTATATACTATATAGCCTATACACTACGCACTATATACTCTATATACTGTATACCCTACATACTATATAGCCTATACACTACACACTATATACTATATACTGTATACACTACATACTATATAGCCTATACACTACACACTGTATACTCTATATACTGTATACCCAATATACTCTATACCCTAAACATCATATACTCTATAACATAAACATTATATACTAATCATCATATACTCTATACCCTAAACATCATATACTCTATACCCTATACGCTAAACATCATATACACTAAGCACTATATACTATACCCTAAACATCATATACTCTATACCCTATACCTAAACATCATATACTGTCTATATACCTATACCTAAACATCATATGTACTCTATACACTATATACCCTAAACATCATATACTCTATACCCTATACACTAAACATCATATACTCTATACCCTATAGAAGAGGACTAAACATCATATACTCTATACCCTATACCTAAACATCATATAGTCTATACCCTATACCTAAACATCATATACTCTATACCCTATACACTAAACATCATATACGCTATACCCTATACACTAAACATCATATATCATATACTCTATACCCTATACCCTAAACATCATATACTCTATACCCTATACCCTAAACATCATATACTCTATACCCTAAACACTATATACATCTATATACTGTATACCCTACATACTATATAGCCTATACACTATACACTATATACTCTATACGAAGGGCTATACCCTAAACATCATATACTCTATACATTTGATTTACTCTATACCCTAAACATCATATACTCTATACCCTAAACATCATATACTCTATACCCTATACCCTAAACATCATCTATACCCTATACACTAAACATCATATACTCTATACCCTATACACTAAACACTATATACCTATACCCTAAACATCATATACTCTATACCCTATACGCTAAACATCATATACTCTATACCCAATACCCTAAACATCATATACTCTATACCCTAAACATCTATATACTCTATATACTGTATACCCTAATACTCATATACTCTATACCCTACATACTATATAGCCTATACACTACATCACTATATACTAAACATATATACTGTATACCCTATAACATCATATAGCCTATACACTATGCTAAACATATATACTCTAAATACTGTAAACATCATATACTATATAGCCTATACACTACACACTATATACAGTATACACTACATACTATATACTCTATACACTACTCCAAACACACACTGTATACTCTATATACTGTATACCCATCATATACTCTATACCCCAAACATCATATACTCTATACCCTAAACATCATATACTCTATACGCTAAACATCATATACTCTATACCCTATACGCTAAACATCATATACTCTATACCCTATACACTAAACATCATAGACACTAAGCACTATATACCCAAACCCTAAACACCATATACTCTATACCCTAAACACTAAACATCATATACACTAAGCACTATATACCCTATACCCTAAACATCATATACTCTATACTCTAAACATCATATACTCTATACCCTATACGCTAAACATCATATACTCTATACCCTAAACACTAAACATCATATACACTAAGCACTATATACCCTATACCCTAAACATCATATACTCAATACTCTATACCCTAAACATCATATACTCTATACCCTATACGCTAAACATCATACCCTACTCATATACTCTATACCCTAAACATCATATACTCTATACCCTAAACATCATATACTCTATATACTAAACCATATATATACCCTATACCCTATACTATATAGCCTATACACTACACACCATATACTCTATATACTGTATACCCTAAACATACTATATAGTCTATACACTACACACATCATATACTCTATATACTGTATACCCAATATACTCTATACCTTATACCCTAAACATAATATACTCTATACCCTATACCGTAAACATTATATACACTAAACACTCATATACTCTATACCCTAAACATCATATACCCTACACCCTACCCATATACTATACCCTAAACATCATATACTCTATACACTAAACATCATATACTCTATACCCTATACACTAAACACTATATACTGTATACCCAATATACTCTATACCTTATACACTAAACATCATATACTCTATACCCTATACCCTAAACATCATATACTCTATACCCTATACACTAAACATCATATACTCTATACCCTATACGCTAAACATCATATACTCTATACTCTATACCCTAAACATCATATAGTCTATACCCTATACGCTAAACATCATATACCCTATACGCTAAACATCATATACCCTATACGCTAAACATCATATACTCTATACCCTATACACTAAACACTATATACTGTATACCCAATATACTCTATACCTTATACACTAAACATCATATACTCTATACCCTATACCCTAAACATCATATACTCTATACCCTATACCCTAAACATCATATACTCTATACCCTATACACTAAACATCATATACTCTATACCCTATACCCTAAACATCATATACTCTATACTCTATAAACATCATATACTCTATACCCTAAACATCATATACCCTATACCCTAAACATCATATACTCTATACCATATACCCTAAACATCATATACTCTATACCCTATACCCTAAACATCATATATTCTATACCCTATACTCCAAACATCATATACTCTATACCCTATACCCTAAACATCATATACTCTATACCCTAAACATCATATACTCTATACCCTAAACATCATATACTCTATACCCTAAACATCATATACTCTATACCCTATACCCTAAACATCATATACTCTATACTCTATACCCTAAACATCATATACTCTATACCCTATACCCTAAACATCATATACTCTATACCCTAAACATCATATACTCTATACCCTATACCCTAAACATCATATACTCTATACCCTAAACATCATATACTCTATACCCTAAACATCATATACCCTATACCCTAAACATCATATACTCTATACCCTAAACATCATATACCCTACACCCTATACATCATATACTCTATACCCTAAACATCATATACTCTATACCCTACTATACATCATATACTCTATACCCTATACCCTAAACATCATATACTCTATACCCTAAACATCATATACTCTATACCCTATACATCATATACTCTATACCCTATACCCTAAACATCATATACTCTATACCCTAAACATCATATACTCTATACCCTAAACATCATATACTCTATACCTATACCCTAAACATCATATACTCTATACCCTAAACATCATATACTCTATACCCTAAACATCATATACTCTATACCCTAAACATCATATACCCTACACCCTAAACATCATATACTCTATACCCTAAACATCATATACTCTATACCCTAAACATCATATACTCTATACCCTAAACATCATATACCCTACACCCTATACATCATATACTCTATACCCTATACCCTAAACATCATATACTCTAACCCTAAACATCATATACTCTATACCCTAAACATCAAACATCATATACCCTATACCCTAAACATCATATACTCTATACCCTAAACATCATATACTCTATACCCTAAACATCATATACTCTATACCCTATACCCTACACATCATATATACCCTATACCCTAAACATCATATACTCTATACCCTAAACATCATATACTCTATACCTATACATCATATACTCTATACCCTAAACATCATATACTCTATACCCTAAACATCATATACTCTATACTAAACATCTATACCCTAAACATCATATACTCTATACCTAAACATCATATACCCTAAACATCATATACTCTATACCCTATACCCTAAACATCATATACCCTATACCCTAAACATCATATACTCTATACCCTATACCCTAAACATCATATACTCTATACCCTAAACATCATATACTCTATACCCTATACCCTAAACATCATATACCCTATACCCTAAACATCATATACTCTATACCCTAAACATCATATACTCTATACCCTAAACATCATATACCCTATACCCTATACATCATATACTCTATACCCTAAACATCATATACCCTACACCCTATACATCATATACTCTATACCCTAAACATCATATACCCTACACCCTATACATCATATACTCTATACCCTAAACATCATATACTCTATACCCTAAACATCATATACCCTATACCCTAAACATCATATACTCTATACCCTATACCCTAAACATCATATACTCTATACCCTAAACATCATATACTCTATACCCTAAACATCATATACCCTATACCCTAAACATCATATACTCTATACCCTAAACATCATATACTCTATACCCTAAACATCATATACCCTATACCCTAAACATCATATACTCTATACCCTATACCCTAAACATCATATACCCTATACCCTAAACATCATATACTCTATACCCTATACCCTAAACATCATATACTCTATACCCTAAACATCATATACTCTATACCCTAAACATCATATACTATACCCTATACCCTAAACATCATATACTCTATACCCTAAACATCATATACTCTATACCCTATACCCTAAACATCATATACTCTATACCCTAAACATCATATACTCTATACCCTATACCCTAAACATCATATACTCTATACCCTAAACATCATATACTCTATACCCTAAACATCATATACTCTATACCCTATACCCTAAACATCATATACTCTATACCCTATACATCATATACTCTATACCCTAAACATCATATACTCTATACCCTACACCCTCTACACCCTATATGTATTTCACAACAAAGCATCCTTCACTCATGCTGCCAAACGTACCCTTGTAAAACTGACCATCCTACCAATCCTAGACTTTGGCGATGTCATTTACAAAATAGCTTCCAATACCCTACTCAACAAATTGGATGCAGTCTATCACAGTGCAGTCCGTTTTGTCACCAAAGCCCCATATACTACCCACCATTGCGACCTGTACGCTCTCGTTGGCTGGCCCTCGCTTCATACTCGTCGCCAAACCCACTGGCTCCATGTCATCTACAAGACCCTGCTAGGTAAAGTCCCCCCTTATCTCAGCTCGCTGGTCATCTCCCATAGCACGCTCCCAGGTATATCTCTCTGGTCACCCCAAAACCAATTCACGCTTCCAGCAGAACGAACTACAAAAATCTCTGAAACTGGAAACACTTATCTCCCTCACTAGCTTTAAGCACCAACTGTCAGAGCAGCTCACAGATTACTGCACCTGTACATAGGCCACCTATAATTTAGCCCAAACAACTACCTCTTTCCCAACTGTATTTAATTAATTAATTAATTTTGCTCCTTTGCACCCCATTATTTTTATTTCTACTTTGCACATTCTTCCATTGCAAATCTTCCATTCCAATGTTTTACTTTCTATATTGTATTTACTTTTCCACCATGGCCTTTTTTTGCCCTTTACCTCCCTTCTCACCTCATCTGCTCACATCGTATATAGACTTGTTTATACTGTATTAGTGACTGTATGTTTGTTTTACTCCATGTGTAACTCTGTGTCATTGTATGTCGAACTGCTTTGCTTTATCTTGGCCAGGTCGCAATTGTAAATGAGAACTTGTTCTCAACATGCCTACCTGGTTAAATAAAGGTGAAATAAAACATAAAAAATAAATATATCCCCTCTAGACTAGACTCTAGACCCTAGACTCACTACACTATATCCTCTATATCCCCTATACCCTAGAGTCTATATCCTACACCCCATATACTCTATACCCTAGACCCTATAGTCTATTTCCTACACCCTATATACTCTGTACCCTAGAGCCTACACTCACTACACTATATCCTCTATACCCTATATCCTATACTCTTAGTGACTGCTTGAGATACACAGTACGCCTCCTCCACACTCACAACAGATACTATATTCACAAACACAAAGAACACAGTATCAATCTGCCCCCGAGGAGAAACAAACTGCAGTCCTCGGTCTGTCCCCTGACAGAGTAGGGGGTACTGCATGGCCTTTCTGAATGTACCTATGTGTGTGTGTGTGTGTGTGTGTGTGTGTGTGTGTGTGTGTGTGTGTGTGTGTGTGTGTGTGTGTGTGTGTGTGTGTGTGTGTGTGTGTGTGTGTGTGTGTGTGTGTGTGTGTGTGTGTGTGTGTGTGTGTGTGTGTGTGTGTGTGTGTGTGTACGTACAACAGAGAGAATTGCAAGGAATTTCTGAATTTACCCATATTTGATAATGTACTTCAGGCAGAATTCAAAGCGTACATTAATGATAGAGACGGATTAGAGCTGGGAGACTAGAGCTGGGAGACTAGAGCTGGTAGACAAAGACTAGAGCCGGGAGACACAGACTAGAGCTGGGAGACTAGAGCCAGGAGAGTAGAGCCGGGAGACACAGACTAGAGCTGGGAGACTAGAGCTGGGAGACTAGAGCTGGGAGACTAGAGCTGGGAGACTAGAGCTGGGAGACACAGACTAGAGATCGGAGACTGAGACTACAGCTGGGAGAAACAGACTAGAGCTGGGAGACTAGAGCTGGGAGACACAGACTAGAGCTGGGAGACACAGACTAGAGCTGGGAGATGCAGACTAGAGCTGGGAGACTAGAGCTCGGAGACTGAGACTACAGCTGGGAGACACAGACTAGAGCTGGGAGACAAGAGCTGGGAGATGCAGACTAGAGCTGGGAGACTAGAGCTGGGAGACACAGACTAGAGCTGGAAGACTAGAGCTCAGAGACTGAGACTACAGCTGGGAGACGCAGACTAGAGCTGGGAGACACAGACTAGAGCTGGGAGACACAGACTAGAGCTGGGAGACACAGACTAGAGCTGGGAGACAGGGAGACTAGAGCTGGAAGACTAGAGCTGGGAGAATAGATCTGGGAGATGCAGACTAGAGCAGGGGAGAGCTGGAAAACTAGACTAGAGCTGGGAGACGCAAACTAGAGCTGGGCGACACAGACTAGAGCTGGGAGACAGAGACTAGAGCTGGGAGACGCAAACTAGAGCTGGGCGACACAGACTAGAGCTGGGAGATGCAGACTAGAGCTGGGAGACAGAGACTAGAGCTGGGAGATGCAGACTAGAGCTGGGAGATGCAGACTAGAGCTGGGAGACACAGACTAGAGCTGGGAGACACAGACTAGAGCTGGGAGACAGAGACTAGAGCTGGGAGACACAGACTAGAGCTGGGAGACTAGAGCTGGGAGATGCAGACTAGAGCAGGGAGACTAGAGCTGGGAGACGCAGACTAGAGCTGGGAGACAGAGACTAGAGCTGGGAGACACAGACTAGAGCTGGGAGACAGAGACTAGAGCTGGGAGACACAGACTAGAGCTGGGAGACTAGAGCTGGGAGATGCAGACTAGAGCAGGGAGACTAGAGCTGGGAGATGCAGACTAGAGCTGCAGACTAGAGCTGGGAGATGCAGACTAGAGCTGGGAGACACAGACTAGAGCAGGGAGACTAGAGCTGGGAGACTAGAGCTGGGAGACGCAGACTAGAGCTGGGAGATGCAGACTAGAGCTGGGAGATGCAGACTAGAGCTGGGAGATGCAGACTAGAGCTGGGAGATGCAGACTAGAGCTGGAGATGTTACTTAACAGCAGACTAGAGCTGGGAGACAGCAAACTCAGAGAGCTGGGAGACAGAGAGCTAGAGCTGCTCTCTCAGAGATGCAAACTAGAGCAGGGAGACTAGAGCTGGTGTTACTTAACAGCAGAGTTCTCTCTCTCTCAGAGATGTTACTTAACAGCTAGGTTCTCTCTCTCAGAGACAGCATAGACTAGAGCAGGGAGACTAGAGCTGGGAGACTAGAGCTGGGAGATGCAGACTAGAGCAGGGAGACTAGAGCTGGAAAACTAGAGCTGGGAAAATAGATCTGGGAGACACAAACTAGTGTCTACTTATACTGTCTTCAAAATCACACCAACCAAATAAGACCATGTCATGATGGAGATGTTACTTAACAGCATAGAGTTCTCTCTCTCTCAGAGGTGTTACTTAACAGCATAGAGTTCTCTCTCTCTCAGAGGTGTTACTTAACAGCATAGAGTTCTCTCTCTCTCAGAGGTGTTACTTAACAGCATAGAGTTCTCTCTCTCTCAGAGGTGTTACTTAACAGCATAGAGTTCTCTCTCTCAGAGGTGTTCTAACAGCATAGAGTTTCTCTCTCTCAGATGTTACTTAACAGCATAGAGGTGTTGTTCTCTCTCTCAGAGGTGTTACTTAACAGCATAGAGTTCTCTCTCTCAGAGATGTTACTTAACAGCATAGAGTTCTCTCTCTCTCAGAGGTGTTACTTAACAGCATAGAGTTCTCTCTCTCTCAGAGATGTTACTTAACAGCATAGAGTTCTCTCTCTCTCAGAGGTGTTACTTAACAGCATAGAGTTCTCTCTCTCTCAGAGGTGTTACTTAACAGCATAGAGTTCTCTCTCTCTCAGAGATGTTACTTAACAGCATAGAGTTCTCTCTCTCAGAGATGTTACTTAACAGCTCTCTCTCAGAGATGTTACTTAACAGCATAGAGTTCTCTCTCTCTCAGAGATGTTACTTAACAGCATAGAGTTCTCTCTCAGAGGTGTTACTTAACAGCATAGAGTTCTCTCTCAGAGGTGTTACTTAACAGCATAGAGTTCAGAGGTGTTCTCTCTCTCAGAGATGTTACTTAACAGCATAGAGTTCTCTCTCTCTCAGAGATGTTACTTAACAGCATAGACTTCTCTCTCTCAGAGGTGTTACTTAACAGCATAGAGTTCTCTCTCTCAGAGATGTTACTTAACAGCATAGAGTTCTCAGAGATGTTCTAACAGCTCTCAGAGATGTTAATTAACAGCATAGAGTTCTCTCTCTCTCAGAGGTGTTACTTAACAGCATAGAGTTCTCTCTCTCAGAGGTGTTACTTAACAGCATAGAGTTCTCTCTCTCAGAGGTGTTACTTAACAGCATAGAGTTCTCTCTCTCTCAGAGATGTTACTTAACAGCATAGAGTTCTCTCTCTCAGAGATGTTACTTAACAGCATAGAGTTCTCTCTCTCTCAGAGATGTTACTTAACAGCATAGAGTTCTCTCTCTCTCAGAGGTGTTACTTAACAGCATAGAGTTCTCTCTCTCTCAGAGATGTTACTTAACAGCATAGAGTTGTCTCTCTCTCAGAGATGTTACTTAACAGCATAGAGTTCTCTCTCTCAGAGATGTTACTTAACAGCATAGAGTTCTCTCTCTCAGAGGTGTTACTTAACAGCATAGAGTTCTCTCTCTCAGAGGTGTTACTTAACAGCATAGAGTTCTCTCTCTCTCAGAGGTGTTACTTAACAGCATAGAGTTTCTCTCTCTCAGAGGTGTTACTTAACAGCATAGAGTTCTCTCTCTCAGAGATGTTACTTAACAGCATAGAGTTCTCTCTCTCAGAGGTGTTACTTAACAGCATAGAGTTCTCTCTCTCTCAGAGATGTTACTTAACAGCATAGAGTTCTCTCTCTCTCAGAGGTGTTACTTAACAGCATAGAGTTCTCTCTCTCAGAGGTGTTACTTAACAGCATAGAGTTCTCTCTCTCAGAGATGTTACTTAACAGCATAGAGTTCTCTCTCTCTCAGAGGTGTTACTTAACAGCATAGAGTTGTCTCTCTCTCAGAGGTGTTACTTAACAGCATAGAGTTGTCTCTCTCTCAGAGATGTTACTTAACAGCATAGAGTTCTCTCTCTCTCAGAGATGTTACTTAACAGCATAGAGTTCTCTCTCTCAGAGGTGTTACTTAACAGCATAGAGTTCTCTCTCTCTCAGAGATGTTACTTAACAGCATAGAGTTCTCTCTCTCTCAGAGATGTTACTTAACAGCATAGAGTTCTCTCTCTCAGAGATGTTACTTAACAGCATAGAGTTGTTTCTCTCTCAGAGATGTTACTTAACAGCATAGAGTTCTCTCTCTCAGAGATGTTACTTAACAGCATAGAGTTGTCTCTCTCTCAGAGGTGTTACGTACCAGCATAGAGTTGTCTCTCTCGTTGAAGGGCTGTGGTTCAGTAAAAAACTCTGTGTTGTGGTCCAGTCTGCCATGGCCTCCGTACTGCACCTCATCACTGTCCAGCTTGATGGTGTATCTGTGTGGGGTCAAAGGTTAAGGAACACTGGCATAAAGAGAAATGGAAAAAGATGGAGAGAGGGAACACAAGAAGGGTGATGAGGAAGAGACAGGAAGGGAGGAACATAAGGGTGATGAGGAAGAGACAGGAAGGGAGGAACACAAGGGTGATGAGGAATCAAATCAAATCAAATCAAATTTATTTATATAGCCCTTTGTACATCAGCTGATATCTCAAAGTGCTGTACAGAAACCCAGCCTAAAACCCCAGACAGCAAACAATGCAGGTGTAAAAGCACGGTGGCTAGGAAAAACTCCCTAGAAAGGCCAAAACCTAGGAAGAAACCTAGAGAGGAACCGGGCTATGTGGGGTGGCCAGTCCTCTTCTGGCTGTGCCGGGTAGAGATTATAACAGAACATGGCCAAGATGTTCAAATGTTCATAAATGACCAGCATGGTCAAATAATAATAAGGCAGAACAGTTGAAACTGGAGCAGCAGCACAGTCAGGTGGACTGGGGACAGCAAGGAGCCATCATGTCAGGTAGTCCTGGGGCACGGTCCTAGGGCTCAGGTCCTCCGAGAGAGAGAAAGAAAGAGAGAATTAGAGAGAGCATATGTGGGGTGGCCAGTCCTCTTCTGGCTGTGCCGGGTAGAGATTATAACAGAACGTGGCCAAGATGTTCAAATGTTCATAAATGACCAGCATGGTTGAATAATAGTAAGGCAGAACAGTTGAAACTGGAGCAGGAGCATGGCCAGGTGGACTGGGGACAGCAAGGAGTCCTCATGTCAGGTAGTCCTGGGACATGGTCCTAGGGCCCAGGCCAGTTGAAACTGGAGCAGCAGCATGGCCAGGTGGACTGGGGACAGCAAGGAGTCATCATGTCAGGTAGTCCTGGGGCATGGTCCTAGGGCTCAGGTCCTCCGAGAGAGAGAAAGAAAGAGAGAAGGAGAGAATTAGAGAACGCACACTTAGATTCACACAGGACACCTGAATAGGACAGGAGAAGTACTCCAGATAAACAAACTGACCCCAGCCCCCCGACACAAACTACTGCAGCATAAATACTGAGGAGAGACAGGAAGAGGAAGAGACAGGAAGAGGAACACAAGGGTGATGAGGAAGAGACAGGAAGGGAGGAACATAAGGGTGATGAGGAGGAGACAGGAAGGGAGGAACACAAGAAGGGTGATGAGGAGGAGACAGGAAGGGAGAAACACAAGAAGGGTGATGAAGAAGAGACAGGAAGGGAGGAACACAAGAAGGGTGATGAGGAGGAGACAGGAAGGGAGAAACACAAGAAGGGTGATGAAGAAGAGACAGGAAGGGAGGAACATAAGGGTGATGAGGAGGAGACAGGAAGGGAGGAACATAAGGGTGATGAGGAGGAGACAGGAAGGGAGGAACATAAGGGTGATGAGGAAGAGACAGGAAGGGAGGAACATAAGGGTGATGAGGAAGAGACAGGAAGAGGAACACAAGGGAAACCTTCCTCCAACTACACACCTCCCTGTTATGCTGTGTGACTGACAACACCGGCCCACATTAACACACAGTCCAATAGGAAAGTGTCTGAACCGTGCAGCTCAACAGATTAATTTATTACATAAATAATGTATTTCATCAAACAAACAAAACAAAACAAATCTCTGTGTCTTTGCTACACTGACTCAATGAAATATTAAATAAAGTCATTTCCTTTGACTCGTGTAGGGAAAGAAACAGAGGAGAGAAGTACGTGAGCAGGCTATTGGGGGGGGATTTGGTTCTACACTTTTATTTGTACGATCCCTCTTGTTCTCCTGAACTTGTAATCAGTCAAAGTCTGTACCGAATGGAACCCTATTCCCTACATAGTGCGGACTCCTTTTGACTACAGCCCTACGTGCCCTGGTTAAAAAATAGTGCACTATAAAGACTTGGAATAGGGTTTCATTCAGGACAAATCTAGGGTAGATTGATGGCTTGGCCCACTGGGCATTATATTCTCTATGCATGTGAGAGCCTTGTGCCTGCCAATACAATCAACAAGGTACTATAGTTAACAGGGTGTCAGTGAAATATATCATATGTATGGTCCAAATAAGACGAGATATGCATGTCAAATGTAAATATTTAATATATACCTATACGCTATGGGTATATAACGATATTGGCCTGTGGTAGCTACATGACAAGGAGAGGAGAGGAATGGGGATAGAGAGAGAGATAAAGAGAGATAAAGAGAGAGAGAATAGATGAATTGGACCTGGGAGGCTCTTCTCTCTCTGTGGTGTTTTGTTTACCTTTGTCTCTCTGAGCACCTCAATAGACAGGACAGTAGACCTGAGTCCAAAATTACACCCTAATTCCTTATACTTTCCCCCACTCTGGTCAAAAGTAGTGCGCTATCTTGGGAATAGAGTGCCATTTGGGACGCACTCCTAGGTAACAAACAACCAGGAGCTTGGCGGGAAGGAACACATGCAAACTGGATCCTAATTGGCTAGGTGAAAATCACCTCATCTCCCCATAGGCCAGTCTGAGGAAGGAGTCAGTTGGAGTCAGATCCTCAAACACTTCCTGGTTCTGCCCCAGGGCCGGGGAACATTCTACTTGTCTGCTTTGATAGCCATGATTAAAAAGAAAGAAGCTCTGCTCAGTGTGTGCATTATTTCTACTGAGAAAGACATACACACTCCTCCTCCTCCCCTCCCTCTCCTCTCCTCTCCCTATCTCCTCCCATCTCCTCCTCCTCCCTCACTTCCTCCCCCCTCCTCCTCCTCTCCCCTCTCCTCCCCCCACTCCCTATCTCCTCCCCCCACTCCCTCTCCCTATCTCTCTCCTTCCCCCCCTCTCCTTCCCCTCCCCCTCCCCTCTCTCCTCCCCCTCCCTCTCTCCTCCCCCCCCTCTCTCCTCTCCCTCTCTCCCACCTCCCTCCTCCTTCCCCCTCTCTCCTCCCCCCTCCCTCTCTCCTCCCCCTCCCCTCCCCCTCTCTCCTCCCCACTACATCTCCCTCTCTCTCCCTCCTCCCCACTACATCTCTCCTGCCCACTCCCCATCTCCCTCTCTTCTGCCCACTCCCCATCTCCCCCCCTCTCTCCCCCTCCCCCACTCCCCATCTCTCCTCCCCATCTCCCTCTCTCTCCCCCACTCCCCATCTCCCTTTCCTCTCCTCCCCCCCACTTTCCCCTCTCCCTCACCCCCCCTTTCCTCCTCTCCCTCACCCTCTGCCTTCTCCCTTTCCTCCTTACATTAGAGAATCCTGACAAAATCCTCATTTTTGTTGTTGTGGATATTTAAGGATGGTTCTAAAAAATAAAACAAAAGAAAACATTGATAAATAAAATCTCTCAGGAATCATAACGTAAAGCAAAGATGAGAATCAACAGACTCAAAGACTCCAACAGGAATATTACCCATCCTGGTGATTTCAATTCAGTTGATACCACAGTAGAGTATATGATTAGTTAGATAATGACTGACGAGATAATGAACATTGTTATCCTACCATCCCCACACATTGCAATTCATTCAAGGCTCATTTAAAAGCTGATTTCAAACCATCTGGCTGCAATCCAGCAACCAAAGACATTAAATAACCTTATGCCTCTTCTGTGTGTGTGTGTGTGTGTGTGTGTGTGTGTGTGTGTGTGTGTGTGTGTGTGTGTGTGTGTGTGTGTGTGTGTGTGTGTGTGTGTGTGTGTGTGTGTGTGTGTGTGTGTGTGTGTGTGTGTTCGTATGCTGAATTGTAAATGGAGGACAGTTAATTTGATGTTCCCTGGCCAACATTGTCTGGGGTAAGTGGAGCTCCAGGAGGCATTCAACAATGAGGTTGGTGTTATTGTCTACAGATGGCTGCTATAACAGCCTGCAGTTCAGCTATAAATGAGGTTGGTGTTATTGTCTACAGATGGCTGCTATAACAGCCTGCAGTTCAGCTATAAATGAGGTAATAATAATAATAATGTTGGTGTTATTGTCTACAGATGGCTGCTATAACAGCCTACAGTTCAGCTATAAATGAGGTTGGTGTTGTTGTCTACAGATGGCTGCTATAACAGCCTACAGTTCAGCTATAAATGAGGTTGGTGTTATTGTCTACAGATTGCTGCTATAACAGCCTGCAGTTCAGCTATAAATGAGGTTGGTGTTATTGTCTACAGATGGCTGCTATAACAGCCTGCAGTTCAGCTATAAATGAGGTAATAATAATAATAATGTTGGTGTTATTGTCTACAGATGGCTGCTATAACAGCCTACAGTTCAGCTATAAATGAGGTTGGTGTTGTTGTCTACAGATGGCTGCTATAACAGCCTACAGTTCAGCTATAAATGAGGTTGGTGTCATTGTCTACAGATGGCTGCTATAACAGCCTGCAGTTCAGCTATAAATGAGGTTGGTGTTGTTGTCTACAGATGGCAGCTATAACAGCCTACAGTTCAGCTATAAATGAGGTTGGTGTCATTGTCTACAGATGGCTGCTATAACAGCCTGCAGTTCAGCTATAAATGAGGTTGGTGTTGTTGTCTACAGATGGCTGCTATAACAGCCTACAGTTCAGCTATAAATGAGGTTGGTGTCATTGTCTACAGATGGCTGCTATAACAGCCTGCAGTTCAGCTATAAATGAGGATGGTGTTGTTGTCTACACATGGCTGCTATAACAACCTGCAGTTCAGCTGTGAAGTATTGTAATGAATACAGGCTTTGTGAATAGGGGGAAGATTTAGGAAAATGGTCAATTCTGAAGCACTAAGCCGACCCCATCGCTTCCTACCCACCCCCATCACTCATTACCCCTACCTACCCACCTGCATCTCTCATTACCCCTACCTACCCACCCCCATCACTCGATACCCCTACCTACCCACCCCCATCACTCAGTCCCCCTACCTACCCACCCCCATCACTCATTACCCCTACCTACCCACCCCCATCACTCATTACCCCTACCTACCCACCCCCATCACTCGATACCCCTACCTACCCACCCCCATCACTCAGTCCCCCTAACTACCCACCCCCTTCGCCCCCTACCTACCCACCCCCATCACTCATTACCCCTACCTACCCACCCCCTTCGCCCCCTACCTACCAGTCCCCCTACCTACCCACCCCCATCACTCATTACCCCTACCTACCCACCCCCTTCGCCCCCTACCTACCCACCCCCATCACTCATTACCCCTACCTACCCCCCCCCTACCCACCCCCATCTCTCATTACCCCTACCTACCCACCCCCATCACTCATTACCCCTACCTACCCACCCCCATCACTCATTACCCCTACCTACCCACCCCCATCACTCATTACCCCTACCTACCCACCCCCCCTACCTACCCACCCCCATCACTCATTATCCCCTACCTACCCACCCTCATCGCGCATTCCCCATACCTACCCACCCCATCACTCATTACCCCTACCTACCCACCCCCATCACTCATTACCCCTACCTACCCACCCCCATCACTCATTACCCCTACCTACCCACCCCCATCACTCATTACCCCTACCTACCCACCCCCATCACTCATTACCCCTACCTACCCCCCCCATTATCCCCGCCCCCTACCTACCCACCCCCATCACTCATTACCCCTACCTACCCACCCCCCCCATTACCCCTTCCTACCCACCCCCATCGCTCAGTCCCCTACCTACCCCACCCCCCCCATCGCTCATTACCCCTACCTACCATTACCCCCCTACCCCCCCATCGCTCATTACCCATACCTACCCACCCCCCCCATTACCCCTTCCTACCCACCCCCATCACTCATTAAGCCTACCTACCCACCCCATCGCTCATTACCCCTACCTACCCACCCCCATCACTCATTATCCCCTACCTACCCACCCCATCGCTCATTCCCCATACCTACCCACCCCCATCACTCATTACCCCTACCTACCCACCCCATCACTCATTACCCCTACCTACCCACCCCCATCACTCATTACCCCTACCTACCCACCCCCATCACTCATTACCCCTACCTACCCACCCCCATCACTCATTACCCCTACCTACCCACCCCCATCACTCATTACCCCTACCTACCCACCCCCATCACTCATTACCCCTACCTACCCACCCCCATCGCTCAGTCCCCCTACCTACCTACCCACCCCCATCACTCAGTCCCCCTACCTACCCACCCCCATCACTCATTACCCCTACCTACCCACCCCCATCACTCATTACCCATACCTACCCACCCCCATCACTCATTACCCCTACCTACTCACCCCCATCACTCATTACCCCTACCTACCCACCCCCATCACTCATTACCCCTACCTACCCACCCCCATCACTCATTACCCCTACCTACCCACCCCCATCTCAGTACCCCCCTACCTACCTACCCACCCCCCCATCACTCAGTCCCCCTACCTACCCACCCCCATCACTCAGTCCCCCTACCTACCCACCCCCATCACTCAGTCCCCCTACCTACCCACCCCCATCACTCATTACCCCTACCTACCCACCCCCATCACTCATTACCCCTCCCTACCCACCCCCATCACTCAGTCCCCCTACCTATCTACCCACCCCCATCACTCAGTCCCCCTACCTACCCACCCCCATCACTCATTACCCCTACCTACCCACCCCCATCACTCATTACCCCTTCCTACACACACCCCCATCACTCATTACCCCTACCTACCCACCCCCATCACTCATTACCCCTACCTACCCACCCCCATCACTCAGTCCCCCTTCCTACCCACCCCCATCACTCATTACCCCTACCTACCCACCCCCATCACTCATTACCCCTACCTACCCACCCCCATCACTCATTACCCCTACCTACTCACCCCCATCACTCATTACCCCTACCTACCCACCCCCATCACTCATTACCCCTACCTACCCACCCCCATCACTCATTACCCCTACCTACCCACCCCCATCACTCAGTCCCCCTACCTACCCACCCCCATCACTCATTACCCCTACCTACCCACCCCCATCACTCAGTCCCCCTACCTACCCACCCCCATCACCCCTACCTACCCACCCCCATCACTCATTACCCCTACCTACCCACCCCCATCACTCATTACCCCTACCTACCCACCCCCATCACTCATTACCCCTACCTACCCACCCCCATCACTCATTACCCCTACCTACCCACCCCCATCGCTCATTACCCCTACCTACCCACCCCCCCCCCCATTACCCCTTCCTACCCACCCCCATCACTCATTAAGCCTACCTACCCACCCCATCGCTCATTATCGCTTCCTACCCACCCCCATCACTCATTATCCCCTACCTACCCACCCTCATCGCGCATTCCCCATACCTACCCACCCCCATCACTCATTACCCCTACCTACCCACCCCCATCACTCATTACCCCTACCTACTCACCCCCATTACCCCTTCCTACCCACCCCCATCACTCATTACCCCTACCTACCCACCCCCATCGCTCAGTCCCCCTACCTACCCACCCCCAT